>NC_090923.1:693239152-693544379 GCF_040938575.1 Ambystoma mexicanum
GTCTAAGGACAGGTTGAAGAGTTCAGCCAGGTGAGAGGCCACTAAAGGGGCAATAGGCTTGACTAGCTGAGGAGTATAAAGGTCTGATGGGCACAAGAGGTAGTTCTTCACTATTAGTGTGACTAAAGTGGGAGAACGAGGCAGAGGGTGATGGTAGAGTAGGCAGAGTGTAGAAAGTAGGAGTAGGGAGTGTGAGGAACGTCAGGAGAGAGTCTCTAATTTTTATTCAGCTAGGTCATTAGCTGTGAGTGTGGGCCTGATAGTCTAGGATTTAGGAGGAGTGAGGAGTGAGTTTAGGGAGCCCTGTAGCCGGCAGGGGTGTTTGGAGTGAGAGTGAATGAGGGTGCCGTAGAAATCTGTTTTCGCTCTGCCAAGAAAGGACTTGAGCGTGTTGAAGGTAGACAGGTAGAGTTGCAAGTCCTCATGCAAGTGGGTACACCTCAATTTGCACAGCAGCCGACACATGTCTTTGCAGAGACAGCATGAGAATGAGGTGACCCGTGGTTGAGGATTATGAGACTTAAGGGTGAAAGTTAGCGTGGGAAGTGAGAGGAGAATGAGTGATATAGTAGGGATTGGAAGCTGGAAAAGGCAGTGTTGTTGGAAGAAGCATCAGCTGTGAAGGGATTTAATCTCTCCTCGTAAACACAATGCAGGTGCAAAGCAAACACATGTTGTTTATTTTTCGTTTTTTGATTTACACGTTGACTGGATCGTTTCCTGCTAATTATACTCTGTGCAACGATATTTATTTTGTGAGAAATTCTTCTAATGGTTCTTCTCTTGGATTCTCTGAGTCATAATGTCCTCTGCTTCCTTTTTTCTTTTGGCCCTCCAACTGTAAATGAATAATGAACCTAGCAAGGATGTTTGTTACAAATGTGCATACAAACTGACCTATTCCTTCACCCGCTTTTACAATTGCCAGTCACTGTATTTACACAGCATTTGGCAGCTGGCCCTTTTCAGCCAATGGTCATTGTAGCTCTCCAAATTTCTATACTAGGAATATTGCCAAACCCTGACTCATACAGAGCAGGGACTCATTCAGTGTCACCTATCGACTAGAGTTGGTTTAAATGCATTGAAAATGTCAGGACATTGCCTATTTGAGGATATCAAAGAAGAAGCAGCTGAAGGTTGATATACTTATAACCCCATTTTGCTGATAAGGGATAACCTGTCAGAACTGTGCAGTCCTTGAAAGCTTAAACAGGCCCCGATTATTTTTTGGGATTTTTGACATTCACTCTACAATGTGTTCTAAGACATGGCATTCCCCAGGTTTCCATACCTTACACGGGATCATGCAGTGTGTATACTAGGAACATGCTTTTGCTCATGGTGGTGATCTATAATGTTATCCTCCTGAATTCCTTAGATTTCTATGTAAAGTGAGGCTCTCAACCTCTTACGCAAAACTAACTGTGTTGCAGAGGTAGATGCTGGTGGGTTCCCAGCATTGGGTGGATTTGCTGCTCTATGCTCGCTTCATCCAGGGAATCCAAATCAAAATGTCCCAGAAGCACTCAAACACAAGGACAGTGTGTCTCTGAGAAGTGCACACATTTTGCAATCCTCTGTCGCATTTTCCAGGCATGTCACATGAGGTGCTGATGTTTGGGTACCTGCATATGCTCAGATTGAAAAGCAAATATGTTTTGCAAGTTTCATTTAGTGCATGTTCTAGTCATCGAGCTTGATGAGCTGCTCCTTTTGTAGAAAGTATGCATGTTTGTGTGGAGAATCAGAATGGGATCGGTATCACAGTAATATTTCTCTCACAAACATGTGTGAACATGCATACATGGGCGTAGGACATAGGGGTGTGGGGGGGACAAACCCCCCCACAATTTTAGGTGGGAGTATATAATGGCATATATCCCCCCCCCCATAATTTGGTTTGGAATTGTGTCTCTGCAGCATTATGTCTGCAGCCTGCAGACTGCAGGCTGCAGTCATTGTCAGAGTGCAAAATTTAAAGTACAAGGTCAAGTCTTCATACTCTGCAGCAGCGGGCTAAAACACAAACTTTGCTGCTTGCTCATGCATCACATGCCCCGCACCTGTGCATTTGCAACGTGCCCAGGACCTCCTGAGACCTCAGCAGCTACTGTAATAAGGTATGTCAAGTGCCCCCCCCCCTTTGTCGGTTCACCACAAGACATGGATTTCCACTTTGCTCTTTTGAAGTAAACATTTTTTTGTTTCATGTACCCTGGCTGCTGTGAGTGTTTGAAGAGACAACATGTTCCTCCGACAGCATTCAGGCATGGCCCCATCCCAAGTGTGGAAAGAATTGAGCACGCCGCGGCCCACCCTGCCCCTGGTCTTTTTGTGCCTGGTGCTGCTATAGTAATGCTACCAATGCTCTTCCAGTTCTCATGCAGGGATGCTTGCAAAGCTACAGCACATGCTCTGCCATCTGTGTGAGAATACAGTGGGCATGGAGGCGCCTGTATCTGGGGCCATTCACACCCATCCAATGTGAGGGGCAGCACATGCCTGTGATCGGACAAGGCTTACTTGGCCTGAGCATTTAATGATCTGTGCACCTGGGCATTGAATTGTCCATTTCCTTAGGTGGCAAACACCCTGGCACCTGCGCTGTCTCTGTTGCAGATCTTCGTGCATGGCAATGAGCTGTGGCCCGGGTGCTGCACATCTCTACCATTGCTGTTGCTGGTTATGACACCGTTCTCTGATTATGATCTATGTCTCTTGCCATAGTGCAGCCCACTTTACCTCTGCTCTCTGTCCTCTGCTCACTTTGTGCCTCCCCTCTCTGTCCCCCACTCACTGTGCCTCCACTGTTAGTCCTCCTCTCTGTGTCTCCACTGTCTGTCCTCTGCTAACTGTGCCTTTGATCTCTGTTCTCCGCTCACTGTGCATCCCCTCTCTGTCCTCCACTCACTGTGCCTCCACTCTTACTCCTCCTCACTGTGCCTCCCCTCTCTGTTGTCGGTCACTGTGCCTCCCCTCTCTGTCCCCTGCACACTGTGCCTCCCCTCTCTATCCCCCGCTCAATGTGCCTCCACTCTTAGTCCTCCTCACTGTTTCTCCCCTCTATGTCCTGAGCTCACTGTGGCTCTGCTATCGATACTCCACCCACTGTGCCTCGATCTGTTCTTTTCCCCCGCTCACATGCTTCTGCCCACTGTTACCCCGCTCACTGCCGTCCCTCCAAACTCTCAGCACACTGCTGCACATATCTACCATTGCTGTTGCTAGTTATGACACCCGTCTCTGATTATGATCTACATCTCTTCCCTTAGTGCAGCTCACTTTGCCTCTGCTCTCTGTACTTTGTGCCTCTCCTCGCTGTCCCCCGCTCACTGTGCCTCCACTGTTCGTCCTCCTCACTGTGTCTCCCCTGTCTGTCCTCTGCTAACTGTGCCTTTGATCTGTGTTCTCCGCTCACTGTGCCTCCCCCCTCTGTCCTTCACTCACTGTGCATCCACTCTTAGTCCTCCTCACTGTGCCTCCCCTCCCTGTCCTCCAGTCACTGTGCCTCCCCTCTCTGTCCCCCTCACACTGTGCCTCCCCTCTTTGTCCCCCGCGCACTGTGCCTCCACTCTTAGTCTTCCTGTTTCTCCTCGCTCTGTCTTGCGCTCACTGTGGCTCTGCTATCGATCCTCCACCCACTGTGCCTCGATCTGTTCTCTTTCCCCCATTCACTCTGCTTCTGCCCTCTGTTACCCCGCTCACTGCCATACCCCAAAACCCCAGCACATTGTACCCCTGCGCTCTGCCCTCCGCTCAATGTGGCTCTGCCCTCCGCTTACTGTGGCTCTGCCCTCTGTCCTCAGTTTATTGTGGCTCTAGCTCTGGCTCTGCTCTCTTTACACAGTTCTTTTCCCTTTCTTTAGCTCTGACGGGTGTCCACACTGCTGCCCTCTGTCCACAGTCCTGATCCCTCTCCCTGTTTCTGAGCTCTGTCTCTATTTCCGCTCGATGATCTTGCTGCTGCGTGCCTGAGGTATTGAGGGAAGCATATTTAGTTTAGATAAGGAAATAAATGGGGTATAGTGCATTTCTGTAATTATATGTGTGGCTGGCGAGGCAATGGGTATTCCATTTTATTAAAGCTGTATAGTCAGGAGTCAGGGTTGGCCTGCTGTTGGCATTCCAGCTGGCTCATTTCGGGGCAGCCAGAATCAACCTAGTTAGCAATAAGCAGCGAAGGACAATAAAAGTTCAACGGGAGCATGTTTTTCTCACATGTTCTCCCTTCAGAATTAGGGCTACTGTGTTAAGTCACCCGTTTTTCATTTTGTTTTGTCCTTCCATGGGAAGGAGTCTTGGAACACTCTTGTGTGCTCAGTTCAAGGGTGACAGATGTAATGAGATGTGCTCTGGACTAGTCATTTACGTCAGGTAAAGCAGGGAACAGAAAACAGGCATGCTAGGCTTTTTTATGTTAAGGCAATTAGCTTTACACAGGAGCCCTACTACCATGTTCATGATCTCCTGGTGTGGTGGTATTACATTCAGCAACACAACTTGCAGTAACAAAGGATTAGTTGAGAGGCCTACAAGCACATGCTTGCTTCTATTACGTTTACCATAAAGGCGGTATGTATCTACTTTACAGTTCTTGGCAAACTTTGCTTAAAGTGCAGTGTATGTCAATAAACATGGTGCATTACTCATGAACTGTGCCCTGTGCATTACATTCCTTGTTTCTATTAATTGATAATGAAAGCAAGAAACTGTTCAAATGGTATGTAGATAGCTGGGTTAGTCCCATTGTTGGGTACTGCACATATTCATGTGAGTAAGTTAATATAATTAAGCAAATGGTGATGAGACCAGAGCTGGAGACATTAAGGGGGCTTGTGATGATGTCTCTTTCCTAGCTATTAGGGTGTCTGCTTTAGTGACTCGTGGTCTCAGGCCCCACCACTCGCTATGTAATGTGGGGCCTAGTGACAATCTGGGGAGACTTCTTTGAAACCCCACAACACTGCGTCCTGCAGCAGGGAAATACGTCCTTGAATCCACTTACAATAATGTGTCTGTGTGGACCCATGGAATTCAAATACTGACAATAGGAAGTCGGAATTTACCAAACATAGTCTCCAGCATGAAATCTCTCCCTCAGGTGCAGCAACCCACTTTGTGAACTCCCCTTATGCTCTCCGACGCGCATGTGTGAGAATGAGAATTCCAAATTGGAGGACTGGTCTATTCCAGCATCAGTCTGCATTGTAAAGCCTACTATGAGGCAAGCAGTACACACAAATGATTTCCTCAAATCCTTACAGCTTTATCAGTATCAGAAACCAACGTATTATCAGGCGCACATGAATATCGTTGGAAGAATTCAAGTCCTTGGGGGAAAAGAAGCCCTATGGAAGTGTAAGTAGAGTTGCAGGCAGGGTGGGCAGCAGCGAGTGGTGGATAAGAGAATTTGAAGGTGCACAGAGAGAGATTAGAAGAGGTTAATTTGCAGGAACAGATGGTGGTGCAAAAGAAGTAGAACGTGTCAGTGCGGAGGGATATCAAGGTGTTGGAGGAAAAGGAGGTGAAGAAGGGGCTGAAAGTGCAAGAGGAGATCGAGGTGCAGAAGTGTAGAACTTACTTAATAAGAGCCAGTACATGCAATATCTGAGTAACCCTACCATAGCCATAGTCCACCAAGAAAGGAAACAGCCAGCAACCGGAGCAACTATCTTCAAAGCATATATACCCGACACTGTGAGTGACTCCACAGAGAGACCCAGGGACTTTGCATGAAGAAGCATTTCACTGTCAGAAGCCTTTTCATGCTATTCATACCTTTTTGAGTTGCCCAAGACGAGGCAAAGCCCTATTAAAATGTTTCTGAACTAAGATCATGAATTGCTTCCTCTTTTGAATCCACTGGGCTTTACGATATTCTCCTTTTACTGAAGGCATATACTAGCCTAGAGTAACTAGCAAAGAGAAGCCTGCCTCCAGTCAAGAATGCTCTGGTGATTTCCATTGGATCTAATGCCCAGAGCTTAGTTGCAGTGCGGTGGCAGCTGAATACAAAGGAAAACAAGGTAGTTCACATTACTTCCTTTATCACAGTGAACACTTGGCTCCCTTTTCTTATGCCAGTTAGCTAAGATAAACCAGCAATGGCAGGTGATGTGAAGGTCGGAGGGAAGTTGCCCAAATACCTTTAAAGAACCAGCTAACTCAACCTCTCCTTTGTTGTTAACCTCACCCAGCACACAGAAATAGCGGTGGCTTCGTCTTAATTATGATTGGGTAATAGATTTAATGATACTTCATGTCACAATCCCCCAGGATTCCTTTGCCCAGGCTTGAATTCCTGTAACCATAAAGAAGTGAAAGGAATCTGTTTAGAACAGACCTATTGACAGATTTTGTTGTGTAATATAATGAAAAGAAACCACATCACCTTTGTTGTCACATCCACAATGTTCCATGAGATCAATCAAATGTAATGACAAATGTAGGGGAGGACTGGTCCAGGAGACCCCTCTCGCCTGCGTTTCTTCCCCAGGTGAGGGCTATGGCCCATTGGGCGTTCCCTCATGCCACCCGGGCCCAGGTGGTGGAGGGCTCACCCACTGGAGACATTGCCCACACGTATCGAATGCCCACATGTATTGATTACAACACAAATTTAGCTAGGCCCAGAAACCATTCTTTGCCTGGTAAAGATGGTGTGAGCTCAGCGCACTCTAGCGCGGCCCCCACCCTTGGAGAACATCCCTGTTGCCGCAGCACCCTGGCAGATCCGCTGCGAGCACGTTCCCACGAACAAGACGGACATGAGCTAGCGCAATACGCTAACATTGTAACAGTTCACCTCCCGCAGTGTACCATCACTATCAGCATGACCCGGCCATCAGGCCTGAACAATGAGAAGAACGGTAAAATGGTCATCTGATGGCAGACAGTCTTAATATATGTGTATATAGTAATGCCAAGACCACTTGCAAAGTATACTTTCTTCCACAGAGTCTCTTATATTACAAACGTCTGTAGAATGTATTAAAATAAGAGAGCATGCTCCCATGACATAAGCAATGGTGAGCGCACACCATTACAGGTGGATACTAATAATAAAGGAACGCTCAAGGGATCTGTTCGTTGCATGTATCACTGGGCAACCTACCTCCCATGGTTTTGCGTCATAACTAAGCTAATGCTGCTAGAGTACACGAGAAAGCGAATGCAAATTATACTATAAGCTCATGCAAAGGATGCGCGAGAATGCACTTATCATGTGTGTATGTCTGAGCCCCTTATGTGCCACCACCGTCACGTACAGTGGCGGGTCGTTTTCTATGTACTCCACCGACCCAACTACTACCTCATTCACTGCAAATGTATATGCATGTAACTAAAATACTATAGCTGCTAGAATATAATGTACAAATATGGTGCGCGGACTGGATATAATCGAGATACATCCAGCAAAGTTTAAATGCATGTTGTGAAGTGATTTTGAATAAGTATTATAGAAAGTGTTCAAATGTTTGTGATGTCTTTACCTACATTCAGCAACACACGAGGGAGATACCTCTGCGAATGCGTACAAGGCCATTTCCCCCTCCCACCCTGCGAAGGCTGCCAAGACATGAGAATAGAGGCCCGCTCCGCGCTATCCCACCTCCCCCGACCCGACTGGAGCCGCTTCAAAGACTTGTAGCCCCACTGCAGCACCCAAGGCCGCGGCCAGCCACCTGCATTATTTACAGCACAGCAGTAAACCTTTGTTTAAACTCAAGCGCCCCCTCGTAAACCCCACAACCCACCGGACTGTCTCAGACTTATGGCCCTGTGCAATCAGGACACCCAACACTTTGACAACACACAGCGAAACATCCATAACCACTTCTAACAAGACAGAAAGACCTGTACCACCCGCCCCAGTCCCCGAAGCTTAGCCCCTCGACCTATGGTCCCGGTCAACAGATCACGAGTAACCAGGCCTCGATGTATTACCTCCAGACCCCTCACAAGGTGCATTCCTCCTGTGTTGCATTAACCTATAAAATAACCTATTGGAAGATTTACTAAAGAGAATAACACTGTAAATGAGTGAATGACTGCGGTGTGCATGGCTGAGGGCAAGTAAGTCAGGAAAGGCATTCGTCTCTGCCACAAGCCGCCTTGGCACACCAACACCGCCCGGATGAACTCAAGCCGACCTGCCAGGCCCAGCCCAACCCACGAGGGTGACCAGTGACGTCCTCCAGCCAAGACCAACCACGCCGCAGCAGCACCTTTAGTTAGTCGTCGCCACCCAATCCCAATGAACTTGTGCCCCCTATAGTATGTAGGTTTTGATGACGTTTTTTGTAAATATATACGCCTGTCTTTGCGATTGTCAGACAGAGCGCTCTCGGAGTTTGCAGAGTTCTTTGCATGCCCAATCCTGATTGATAAACTCCCATTTACGCTCACCCGCACTCTGTCTTGGCCTTATTCCCATTTTGGGAGAGTCCTTCATTGTCTCTCATTGCGGGGAGGATCGTGCTGTTTGGGGACGCTTGCTTTCACTATCTAGATGATAGGCCCTGATGTAAATGTTACACTTTTATTAGTTACCGACAATCTCACATGTTTACTTGGCACACAGCTGTTGTAACATGTGAGATAAAGGATGTCCTCTGTCCACTGTCCGCCCCAGATTTTATGGGTCCCCTACACACCTGCATGCCTATGTGCAATTTTGAGATCTTGATTTGGGGCTGTGCAGTGTAGCTACTCCATCATTAGTATTATTTATGTATTTAAAGCTAAAGGAGGTAATTGTAAAGAGTGAATTGCGCAGAGGGGAATATGGGCCTGATTCCTGGAACATTTAGCTTGGTGCAAAGTGACTTTGCACTGGTGCAAATTGACTTTGCACTGCCAACAAACCCCCTGATTCACAGAGCGTTGCAAAGTGACTTTGCACCAGTTCACCAGTGCAAAATCAGCCCAAGTTACTTTCCACTGCAAAAATACACTTTGCAGTGTTCTGTGAATCAGGGTGTCTGTTGGCAGTGCAAAGTCACTTTGCACCACGCTAAAGATTCCATGAATCAAGCCCTTTATATCTTTACACTTCAGTGCAAAAAGTCTGCTCTGTCCAATGCAATACCTTCCAACCAATTGTTTTATGCCTTTACACTGAGTCCCATGGATTACACCGGTGTATAATGTCATGTTGGCATGAAACCACGCAGTCTTTTTGCAGGCAGAGCAGGAATGCACAGTGGGGAAATATATACTCTTCGGACCACCTACCATCATTATGCCCAACAGTCACAGTATCGGCCAGAAACAGTATCATGCTGCAAAAGAACACCAAGAAAGGGCATTATCCCAGCCCCTCCAGCCTATGTAGTGCCCGAGAGCTAAATTCATGAACAAAAGAGATTGAATGTGCATGCTTCATAGCAACTAAAAAGATCACATGAGCCATCTGCATCATCCCTTCCAGCCTCTGTGAGACCAGCTATGGCAGCATGACTGCAAAGAAAACAATAATTCATCAGTGGCATACTGCCCCAGCCCCGCCAGCCATACCAGCTCACAGTCTGCCAAAGTATTCTTCGGGCCTTTTGCAGTCCAGGAAATGGGAAACAGGTGCTTCTGAGGGCACATAAGCTTCTTTTCACTTTACTTGCCATGTTTTAGTGTTCATTTTAATGTTTATTTCTAGGCAGCCTGCAGCTATCAATTTAGGTAGAGAAGACTTTAGGACTGGGCTTTTGGAAAATTGTGTACTAGAGCAAAGCGTTTTAATTGCGCTTAAGAAACACTGGACTGATTTTAAAATTCTTAGGGCCTGATTTACAAAACTGTTTTCAATGGGACATTCTCACGTTAAAACATGTTTGTAAATCAGGCCCTTAATCTCACTAAAACTGGCATAGTAAGAGCTTGGACTTTTTTTGAGACCTTACACAGTAAATGCATCTTTGTCTGCAAGTATGGACTACATTGCATAGTCATTGCACTAAATTAATGTACAGGATTTGCAGTTCATGATAACAATATTAATTATACAATTATTAATGTATTCATTGTAAATGTATAACAAGTTTATTTGGTCAGTATTTATCTCCTTTACATTTATTGGTCATGTCATTGCATACGTCTGTATCTCAAACGATATGAATGTAATGTTAGTACTGGCATAAGTGGTCATTGAGGGTCGAGAAACCTTATTTTAATAGATATGTGTTGATAGCATGCCAAATAGCAAGCATTGCCTTACTCACCTTCCAATTTCATTAAGAGTGTAGGGCATTTCATACTGCATAATATACCCTGAGAAATGGGTTTAAAACACTATCACTGTTTGCGTATGTCTTTGCATTCCAACTTCCACTGTGGTTTATTTGTTATTGCATTCTTCCCTGTTGCTTATATCTTACATTGCCCTTTAGAGGTCTCTGGCGTTTGCTTCTCTAAAGATCTCTAGGTCGAAGCATTGAACAGCCCTATGCATAGGGCCCTCACCTGGCACTTGGAGTAATCATAAGCATGGGCCTCTTAAGACACTCCAATGTCCAAGAACTCAGCAATTCTCTGTGAGCAGGGCGACCCATGTATCTATTGCAGGTCTCCCAGCACCCCTATTTTAAAGAGATCGTACATTGTAGAGGACCTCTATTCTGTGAAGCCACCAGAGGATTCACTTTGAAGAACTAAGGGTTGCATTTTTCTGACTGCTGCCTTCCATAAATATTGCATTGTGCAGTAAAGTCATACTTATGCATGTATATAGACGGGCAATGGAAGCAGCCCTCAATGACACTCAGTAATCCTAGAAGTGGGAAACATTGGGCAAATAAGAATCTGTTATTAATGTTGAAATAGCACTCACACGTTTCATCAGGCTTTATATAAAGTGAATAGAACATTGTGTTTGTAAACTTGCACTGAAACCTAATGTTTATATATGTCAGTATCCTGAACAAAATAAATTCACATTTAAAATGATCCCAGGTATGTTGACATTACCTGTGCAAAATATAATGTTTGTTTTAATGTGCTCTCTGTGTACTGGATTGCCATAAAACCAAAGAGAGTTTGGGACATTCGTGCACCTTTAATGAGATGTGTGAAGTTAAACGAGGTAAAGGGATGATGAAAAGACTTGAACAATGAATGGCTAGGCGCTTGAATCTATAATCTAAACATGATTTCAAATGGTCTGATACTATTAATTATCTAACCTTTCAGAATATTTCTACCCAAGGCTCATTGGCGGCACTCGCGGGAAGGAGATGCTGACCCCTTTGGATCCCAACAAGGCGCATTGAATGGAGAATGTGGTTATGAACATCAATTACCATTGGCTACATGCAGCTTCATCAATAGTGAAATAAATTATGCACTTGTGATACACAGAAAAATGTGGTCAACAATAGAAAGTTGCTGGTCACAACTGATTGTCTATCTACACCCATGAACAAGGGAGAGACAACGTATTGTGTTAGAGTACTGTATTCCTCCTGAAGAAGATGCGGTCAAATTGTGCCTATAACGACTACCACTGGCTGGTCCCGTTGAAGCACCTGGACATGTGATTGTATTCTTTAAAGAAATTGAATAATATCCATTTTAGGAGAAAGAAAAATATACACTTTGTAAATATTGTTTATTATAATGTGATGTTTTATCATTGTAATTGTTGTCTTGTATGAGTGTGAGTAGTGGATATGGACGTGCATGTTGGGACTAGGGCACATTGCCCAGCTCATATGCAAAAAGGATTTATGAATTGTTCATTTACCTGCATTGAATTAATTGTTCTATAATGTGTTCATGATTTAATCAATATAATTATGTATAAACTAAAATAAATCATTTTGATACTTTTTTAAAATTGTGTCCTCTTGACCTTCTTTCTGAAAACTAGTCTTGTATTTCCCCAATCCAGAGTGAGGGGACTCCCTGCTCTTCAGTTGATTATTTTTATCCATGGCTCACGAACATTCTATGACACTCTACATTGCATTATTGAATGTCTTTGTTTTTAATATGTTTTCTAGAGGTGGTTTGGAGCACTTAACTAGTCTTACACAAACTTACTCCTCACTTCTCCTCCCCTCCCCACTGTTTCCATAATGATTTGTGTCTGTCTTTGTATTACGTCTGTCCTGTTTGTCGATGATACTGCACATTACATCAGACTACGAATAGACTCTAAAACTTTGCATACCTGATATAGGAATACTTACTATTTTCATTATGTTTTTACATGACTCCTCTAGTAGCTGTTTGTGGGGTGCATTCAAGGGCCCCAAACTGAAGCCACCTTTCATATGAAAAGCAGGATTTTTCAACACTGACACAAAAATGTCTTTGCATATGAGTTTGCAGTTTATATGTGAAAAAGGTACTACTGCTAAAATAAAAGTGTCATGGAAAAAGGCACAGTGCCTGTTGGCAAAAAGTAATGTATGTTAATGAAGTTGCACATACAAAATATCAGCAGACATTTGTAAAGAAAAACACACATTGTTTTCCATGGAAACATTTATGTAGGCCAGAGGCAAATCTACCGTAAAATGTGTTTTTCGTGAAAGGTGTTGTCCGTGAAGGCTGGGCTCTATGCAAAGAGGAGAACTGGCCTTTGCTGGGGCATGACCAGAATGTAGACAGAAGGTGTGAAGAAGGGGGAATACAATTAAGAGAGGCTGAATCTCCAACTTCAAAAAGCAAACTTCCAATACATTAAAAAAAAAACTCTGGTTACAGGCGCGCCCAGTGAGAACAAATGGCCTGGAGGCAGGAGAATTGCCATTTGTCCTACATGAAGATTTACTATTAATTTAATTAAAAGGTTGATTATCATTTAGGCCTTTTTCCCAGCAACCATAAGTCAGATTTCCTTTATTTCTGTGATACTTTTCAAGCAATTCTGGGGATATAAAATTCCTCCACTTGCGACTCAAGGAACTGTAAAGGTCATCTACAATAGGTTTCTTGCTGATCTGAAAATGTCAATTGTGTAGATCCTTAGCCTACTTATCTAAAAAGATTCATTTAATTAATTTCCCATTTGGTGGAACAATACGGGGTGATTTTTGTTAAAATTCAGAATTGACAAACTCACTTCCCAGTGTTTGCTGAAAAACTATAGTCCATGATTTAAATGCGTAATCCTTTCTGTCCTGTTGACCACAACTTCTATAAGGAATAGTGGTGTATTTGTGCTTGGATCAGCCCAATCTTGTTGTCCAACTTCCCCTAACACAGGCCTTTCAGTGGAGCGGTGGTCGAAAATCCAAAATTCCCAGATCATTCCAGTTTTTCTGTTAGACTTCCCCAACCCAGACCATAGTAGGGGGGTCTGAAAAGCAAACCACTAAATCACCCTGTGTTTGTGTTAAAGCAAATGTATGGGTGAAATAATCATTGACATATGCATTAACACAAATTTGTACAAAAAATCTGCTATCCTTTTAAGCGCGCAGGAAAATCAAAATTGCACACCATCACATCTATCAATGTTTTCACTCACCAGAGCTAATTATTTCTTGAAATGTAATTTGTAGAAAGTAAAAAAAATGTGATGTTTCTTCTTTTCCACTCACATTTGTGATTGTTTTATGTTAATTGAAGTTTATTGTGTTGTGCCATGGATAAAGAGGTGTTTCACATTTTAGTGCAAGTTTCATATCATCCAATCTAAATAAACCTAAACATATTTAATGTACACCAGTCTGGTTCTTGGCTCATTGATATCTAAGGGGGAGGAATGCAAGGAGTATTAGATACATTGGAGATAGGGTTGAAAAAATAATCTGCTAGACAGTTTGTTGTGTGATACCTTGAGTGGGGAGGGAAGGAACTCCCTGTGTTGAGGGTGACCTCTCAATAAACCATTACATGTTCAATGTTTATTTATTATTTATATTGAACACCCCACCCTGAGGTATCTGGGCTCATTACAAGAATATGCATGTTCATGGGTACAGAGTAGATAGTACATACAGTAGATAAAGATAGGGGCATGGTATACGCAAAATACAAAGATTACATACAGATATGTGGTATACGCATAAACAAAGATTACATACAGAGGCGTATGGTAAGAGAACGATAACACACTTAAGCAAGAGGTGAGGTATATACAAACAGCAGCAGGTGCTACAGTAAAAGGGCTACACAGGGGAGGTATATACAAGTGGGTGCAGGAAGGAGCTAAGGTCTAGGCTGGTGTATTTTTGGTGATGAACCAGCGTTTGATATCTTTTCTGAATTTGTAGAATGATTGTTAAATGCGTAGTGTCGTGGGGAGGGAGTTTCAAAGTTGGGCGGCCAACACTGGGAAACTACTACCTCCCGCTCTTTTGGCTTTTTATCTAGGCACCCTTAGGCAGCCAGTGTTTGATATCCTGGTTGGCCTGGATGGGTTATATTCGACACATTTTTCTGCCAGTTATTGGGGGGCAGCGTTGTTAAGGAATTTATATGTAAGAGATGATGTTTTGAATTGGATCCTTTCTTGGATAGTGAGCCATTTGTTATACTGTCTAGTTGTTGAGATGTATTGTCGTCTGGGGATGCCCAATCCTGTTCTGAGGGCATTGTTATGTAAAATTTGGAGTTTGTTGGTAGTAAATGTATTTGCTCATAAATAAAGGGTATTGCAGTAGTCAATTTTAGATAAAGCTAATAAGCGCGCTAGGGTCATACAACTAAAATGTTTGCAAGAGTTGATAAGCTTGCAGGTGTATGCGGTGGATGAGACAGTTGCACTAAGCTGTCTGCGCAGGCTCCGGGAGGAATCTAAGTAGTAACCCAGTGTTTTAACATCATTAGCCAACTTTATTTTGTTACCATCTATATTGAAAGAACGGTATATGTTGCTCAATTTCTTCATGTGGGTAGGGGAGGCTAGTAAAAGTAACTCAGTCTTCTCATCATTCAGACAGAGTCCATGAGTGGCCATCCAAGCCTGAATGATGAGGTTCATTTTGGTGACAAGGGCTGGGTCTGTATCATAGTCTCCTGACAGAGGCAGGAGGATCTGGGTGTCATCTGCATAGTTGGTGTAGGTGACACAGAGGTTTGGTGAACACATTGTACATGGTCGGTGAAACACATGAACCTTGAGGAACAACACAGATGATGGTCTGGCCTGACCAGGTGTTAAGGACTGGACCCGCTAAGGGACTTCAGAGCTAATAACGGTACCACAAATTGCGGTACCGTTATTAGCTACTTCCCCATTCCCATTGAGCCCTATGGGGGCGCAAATGGGAATGGGGAATGGTTCTCAGAATGGGGATTTACCGGGTCCTCCAAGGTTGTAATGACTCGGTAAGTACCCATTCTGAGGAACCGGACCCGGTATGCGGTAAGGTGGCTACCTCCTACCGTGTAATGAGGCCCAATGTCTTTATTGACTGGGGAAGGGTTATTTCCCAGGACATTTCACATTTTCTATTTTCGTTTCTTAGAGCTTTCAGTTCCGGTGTAAACCACGAGTTAAGATGTGCCTTAGGTTTGCTTTTGCACATTTTTAAAGGGGCAATTTTGTCTAGCGATCTAGTCAAGGTTTTGTTGTAAAGGTCCACCAAATCTGAAGGGTCAGAGGAAATGGAGCAGGGCTCAAGTAGAGGTTGGAGAAAAGGTAGAAGCTTGTCTACAGTAATGTTCTTTATGTTTCTGGTGGGCATGGATGGGGCAATGAGGTGGTGAGTATTGGGAGGGGTACGATCTTGAAGTTTAAATGTGAGGAGGGAGTGGTCCGTCCTCGGTTGAGGCTCAATAGAAGTGATGGATGTATTACAATTGATATCTGCTATCCAGTCAAGGATTCAACCTTTGTTATGGGTGGGGAGAAGGACTCTTTGAGTGAGACCAAATTCCACTAATGTGTTGGCGATGGATGTGGCCTGGGTGTCAGATGAGTCGTTGAAACCAAGATTAAGGTGACCTAGTATAAGGATTTGAGAGTTGGGATTTGTGTTGGTGGACAAGAGTGCTTCATGTTCTTCCTCGAAGGAGACAAGCATTCTGGGAGTTCTATAAATTAGATGCATTGTGATGGTTCTTGAATTTGTAAGGGGGAGTTTTGCAGTCAGTAGTTCACATGACTTGGTAGGGATGTGTGCAGCAATTCTCAGTCCCAATGTGGTTTTGGCTATGATTGCCACCCCACCTCACCTTGCTGAATCTCTGTCTGTGCTAAGGACCTTGTAATTATTAGGGGTCAGTAGGAGGAGGGATGGACCAGCTGCGGCATGTAGCCATGTCTTGGTTAGGCGAGGAAGTCCAGATTCTTATCTAGGATGAGGTCAGCAATATCCACTTCATGGGCGACTAGGGACATGGCATTGATCAGGGCACCTAGTATGGTATTAGGGTTGTTGTTATGGGTGGGAGGTGAGGTTGTGGCCATGGCTGGTCTTGTCTTCTTTGGAAGTTTAGGTTTTGTTTTGGAGGAGTGTAGAGGAGAATTGTTTGTGGGCAATAGCAAAGAAGGTATTTTGTAGGATTTTCCAAGTCTGTTTCCAAGTCTAGTGTTTCGGATTGTGAATGGGCATGGGTGACTGGTCAGGGTGCAGTGAGGGTTTGGGAGGGAGTGCTAGGGGTCTTAGTGGGTTGGGATGTGTCCGATGGTGGGTTCCGAGTTACCACTGAGGGCAGTACGAGAGGTCTAGACAGAGGATTGTTATTCAGTGGTTTCAAGGGAGGCAGGAAAGAGGTTGGTTTGATCAGTGTTGGTAGGTTCAAGGGTGGCAGAAAGTGGGTGGGTTTGGTATGGTTCTCAAGGTTAGGGTGTTTGGTCATGATTGTGTGTCTCCTGGGCAAGTCGGGGTGTAGATTGTTGTTAGTAGGTAAGGGTAACGGTAGGATGATGTTCATACTAAGAACGATCAAGGAGAGGATACTTGCCAAGGCTAGGTTTCCGGTGGGGCATGCATAGTCGTGGGTGGCCCCAGAGAGGCCAGATGCTGTTGAGCTGTGGAAGGCATCAGAGGGTCTGTCAGGCGCTTTAGTAGGGTTTGCTGAGATAGGTTGCAGCTAGGCCGTATTGGTGAAAAGTTCTAGTAATATGCAATATATTCATAGGCATGAATCGGTGTCATTAGAGCACTTGTCTGAGTGCCCAGTGAGGCCAGTATAAG
The DNA here is from genome assembly GCF_040938575.1 of Ambystoma mexicanum. NCBI lineage: Eukaryota > Metazoa > Chordata > Amphibia > Caudata > Ambystomatidae > Ambystoma > Ambystoma mexicanum. The sequence goes on from NC_090923.1 coordinate 693,256,246, forward strand.
CAGTCGCAGGGGAAGCAATCAACAATATAAAATGTACAGTTTTATACAGTTTAGAGGATATGCATTTAGGTAATATTTAAAAGTAAATATATTGGTGATGGATAGATAGTAACACAGGTGGTAGGTAATGCAAGATCAGGTAGTGGTTGAGTGATAACAAGTGAATATGCATTTTAGTGGTATTTAAAATAATACATTTTTGGCATAGGATGGATGCAGACATGTATTGAAAATTACACGTGTTATTGAATAAACATATTAGACTGTGCTTATACCGTGACATAAACTGACTGAAGGCCTGGTAGGTGTCGAGTTGCAGACAGGTGAAAACAAATGGGCTGCAGTAGAAGTGCGTTTGGCATAGGTTATTTTGGGTCGTTATTAAAGAGTACCAATCATTGCAGAGTCGGTGGTTGCTTTTGCAGGCAGGGCTTCTGTTGAGGAAAGCTGTTGATCGCAGAAGTGTGTACTTATAGTAGACTGGTGGGGCCAAGTGATATACGGCAGAGTGTTATACTGGCGTTTAGAATTACGATGGTCTAGGCATAGAAAGTACAAGGCCAGCAACGCTTTGAGAGCGTGTGCGTGATGGATAATGTGGGTAGCCGGGAAGGTGGCTCATCTGCTGAGAGAAAGTTCAATATGTTATCACACACTGTGGTTCTTAACAGGGAAGTATCAAAGTACGTTATATGTGGATGAAGATGACACAGGAGGCCTGTAGTCGTCTTGGGGGCCTAGGTGCACCGAGGCGAACAGGGGAAAACAGGGCTGTATCTCTGTGGAACTTTGTGGGAGTGTCCCGGCTTGTGCCTGCTGGTGGAGCTTCTGATCGAGAAAAACGTTGCCTAGGAACGTATTCCCAGCCTCTATCGAGTGCTGAAATGCCAATCAGGCGGACATCTTATGAGCAGGCAGGCACGTCTTGCGGCTCAAAGTAAAAAATTAGGCATCACATGAATGCAAAATGTAATTCATATGAAATTACATCAGATAGGTGTGTCGGGTCTTATGAGCGATCTCACCTTCAAGCACAGTGAAACTCAGGCTGCTCCTGCAGCACTTGGGCGTTGTCAAGGGTACTCAGGTGTCCAGACTGGAGGTTGGGGGAGGGCTCCTGCCCTCTCCGCTTTCGGCAATGTGTGAGAGGGATAAGGGCAAACAGGGCCTTATCTCAGTCGGCCTTTGCGTGAGTGGGCTGGCTTCCACCTGCCGGCAGAACTGCTGATCGAGGTAAAGGTGTAAATGTTGCCTAGCAACGTTCGAGTGCAGAAATGCCAATCAGGTGGCCATTCTATGAGAAGGCAGGCATGTTGTTGTAATGTGGCTTAGAGAGCAGAAGTGTGTGATGTCATGAGATGGTGGAATGTGAGTGTCGGAGTGTTCTACTGGGTGACCGTTAGAGAGAGAGAAAGCTGAGAGCTTAGAAGTATGGGTGTGGAGGTGAGCCCGGTGTTTCCCTTGTGAAGCTGTGTCTTCTGTGTCCCCTACCATCCCTGAATTTGAGCGATGGAGTACAGGATCAGGACAATAAATCACCATAACTTACCTTTGGTGTCCCGGACATCCACTTTGTTACATTGGCGACGAGGATGGGATGGTAGTTGGATAGCCTTCCCCATCACCGCTGCTGGGGGGGTGAGGCACTTCAGGAACACCGCCCCAGAGGAAGTCCCCCACATCCAGGGGGGTCCGTGTCGAGTTGGCCCGCCGCACTTGGTTCCTACGGTAATGGTCCCTGTCCGGAGCGCCTCACATGTTACGTGGGGCAGTGTTTGCTGTCTCCGTCAGTTAATCCATTGGGCAATGGGAGGTGGCTTTGGAATCTGCGGTAGATTGGAGCTCCTGCGGACAGTATGGATTTGAGCGCTGCTTTTGTGTGCAGTTTGAGTCTCGGACTGAGGCCGAGTCGAGCGCTGTCTCTACGTGCAGCTTGTGTCCTGGACTGAGGCCAGCCCTGCAAGCTGCGCAGCTCATTGTGCCGCCGTGTGTGGGTGGACCTGCGCCTCTGCCTTTCCAGTCAGAGGGGGTCGTTGTGTGGCGGCAGCAGGAAAGGCAAATAAACAAAAGGGGTGTCCGCCCCTGGACGGTTGGCCAGTGGAATTATGGCTTGGTAATGGACGGCTGGGCAGGGAAGTGGTTTCCCCTTCGTGTTGCCGGTAGTGGATTGGGTCCAGCAGAGCTGCGCAGGGTAGTTGGCCCCTCGGAGCTGGCCCCTCTTCTTTTCAATTGGAATTTTGCAGAGTGGCTCCTTCCTCATGGAATCGGTTGCAGAGTGGTGCCAGAGTTGTCAAGAGGGTGCCACAGTTTGGGAGCAGCTCCGGTGAAGTTGCTGGGCCAGCTTCCCCATGCTTATTGGTGACGTCACTGCAGGGAGAGGCGTTCCCAGTGGGTCACGAGGCAGTGATTGTTTTCCTGCCTTCTCAAGCCTCGTTCTCAGCGCATCGGAAGCAAGGAGTTACGCGCCTGTGAGACAGAGTGTATCACTGGGTGTAGAATGGCTTCACTCGGGTGACAAACTCATTCCGGCCGTACCATTCTGAAGCATTTGGAGTATATCACAAACGTTTGCTGAATTCATTCTGGGCAAATTGAGTTTTGGATCTTACCTGGTGTTCAGCGTCGTTTGGGACATTGGTCAGGTTAGTGTATCGGGCCGTGTGAGTGGTATGGGTGCAGTTACATGTAGTGGCCCATGTTATCTGACAGGTACCCAGCGTCCTTATTAAGTCCCGGGGGACGTACCTTTAAGATTTGAAGGCCGTTGTCCATTTTCCTATGGTGTCCAGTGTTGTGGCCTTCCGTGGTAGTGTAGGGCATTGTTGTATTTGGGAACAGAGCTTTCACCCCATTCCATTTCCCAAGGTAAGGGGTGGGGGGGCTTGTGCTGTGCTATTTACTGACGGTTGTAGTTCAGTCCTATTTCTTTGTACAATCGAGGCGGTGGAATTCCGTTCCAGGAGGACCGTAACTGCAGGGAATATGGTCTTAAGTTTTACTTGTGAACTGAGTAATGTGAACATGGGTTCCTTTGGTGTGGTTTCTTTGTGTGGAACTCTGACTTTCATGCAGCATTGACGTTGATCGTGCCCAGCATTCCATGGCGCATTCCATCTGCGGGTTATATGACTCAGTTCTGGGTGACATTGCTATTATCTGCACCTCATTTTTCCATGTATTATGCAATGTTTTCAGCTTTTCGCATGTGGTTTTTATAACGCCTGCACTCAATTTTCCATGTATTATGCAATGTTATTAGCATTTCATGTTGTTGCATGCTTAGTGTTATCTGTGTTTGGAGTGTGAGTGTGGCCTACAGGTGCATGTAGAATCAGTTGGTGTATGTGCGGGTGTGTGTTTATGACTGCATTGGGGTTCTTACCATATGGTCGCAGTGCCAGGGTAGGTTGCTTTGTCTGTGTGTGGCTGCAGGTGTTGGAGCAGTTAGAATGTAGGTTTTGTCTATTCCCATAGTGCCCAGTTTTAACACTGGGGTAGTTCTCTTTGTGTATTGGTCTGTAGGTTGAATGGATTGCCTTTTGTGGGTTGAGGGTGTGTTTGGTGTGCATGTTCCCATATGTTGCCCTGATTGTGTAGTGCCTGGTCTCATTCCGGGGTAGGTCACTATTTTTGTGGTGTCTCAGGGCAGTATTTCTCGGTGGTTGCATAGTTCCTGGTTTGTGCCAGGGCAGGTCGCTATGGTGTTTTTGATCTCAGAAGACTGTTGTTCTTGAGTGTTGTGTTTGGAGTTGAAGGGATGTTTTTCTCAGGGCAGTGTTTCGTTGTTGTATTTCATAGCATTGGGTTTAAGTTCTGAGTTTGGTCACTATGCCTGAGTATGTGTGCGATTTTCTGGTTGTTCCGTAGCGTTTGGTCTAAGGGCCGAGGTGGGTCGCTATGGTTGAGGGTTTATTCGGGTTTGCCAGTGTTTTCATAGTACCTGGTTTTGGGCTGAGTTAAGTTACTATGTTGCATCTGAGGTTGTGCAGTTTCCATCCTGCTTCCTTGTTTGGTAAATCAGGTTGTCTTACTCATGTGTAGAGGTGGGGTAGCGTAAGAAAGGGAAAATGGCCTATGGTTTTGTTTTGTGGTAGTGGAGCAGGTTTGTGAGTGTGGTTTCTTGGTGGTACTGCAGTTAGAGTTGTGCTATGGGGGTGCCTCGGTTGCTGTTGGGCATTTGTTGTTGCTCCGTTTAGGGGGCAGTTGGTGTGTGCTCAGAGGGGCAGCCCTGAGACTCCGGGGGGCAGACCGTAGTGGAAGGTGTTTAGTGCGTAGGAGGGTAATTTTGGTTAGGTAGATGTGATAGTGTTATCTAACAATAGTATGGCTAGGGGTGGCAGCCCTAGGTTCTGAGGGGCAGCTCAGAACAGGCATAAGTGCACTGGTTGTTGTTTTTGGTCCTCGAGGGTTAGAGTTGAGGGACATGGGGAGTTATTTTCAAAGGTCGAAGGTCATGTCATGTTGTTGTCATAGAGTCTGTGTGCCGTTGGCATTTTGTACGTGGTCCGGTTTGGCCTGTGAATGGTTCTCTTGCCTGTGGTTCCTTATTTTTGTGGGTTGCCTGGGGCTCTAAGCATAGGTGGCCGCTGTGTGCGGGATTTCTGGTACCGTGTTTGTGTTTGGATGATTAGGGTTTTGTTGCTGGTCGCATTACCTTAGTCATTCTCTTGTGTTTCCCTAGGGAGGGAAAGGTGTTGTAATGTGGCTTAGAGATCAGAACTGTGTGATGTCATGAGCTGGTGGAATGTGATTGTCGAAGTGTTCTACTGGGTGACCGTTAGAGAGAGAAAAAGCTGAGAGCTTAGAAGTATGGGTGTGGGGGTGAGCCCGGTGTTTCACTTGTGAAGCTGTGTCTTCTGTGTCCCCTACCATCCCCGTGTTTGACCGGTGGAGTACAGGACCAGGACAATAAATCACCATAACTTACCTTTGGTGTCCCGGACATCCACTTTGTTACACACGTATTGTGGCTCAAATTAAATAATTAGGCATTACATGAATGCAAAGTGTAATTCAGATGAAATTGCACCTGAAAGGTGCATTGGGTCTTGTGAGCGATCTCACCTCCAAGCACTGTGAAACCAAGGCTGCTCCTGCAGCACATGGGCGGTGTCGAGGGGACTCAGATGTCCAGACTGGAGGTTGGGGGAGGGTCGCTTCCCTCTCTGCTTTCGGGGATGTGTTCACTTTTAAGTTATTCTATCTATGCATATTGATTCATATTATATTAATCAATTGTTATATTTAACCATTTGCTACTGAAGTCTCTTGTTGTTAACTCTCTAATTTAAGGTAATGCAGGTTCCATATTGTACTACCATACTTATCCTGTTTTAACATTGTTTATAATATGAATAAAAATTTGAAAAAATAAAAACATAGGAAAGTACCGCAGTCGAAACACTACCATAATCTAAACCCAGTAACCTCACACGTTAAAAGTAGCCTTCAGCATTATGAATATACAGATACAGGATATTCAGTGGAAGGAAGTCACTCCAACACATTATTGAGTGCAACTAATGTGTTTATGACACTGAAATTCATACATGTGGTGATATCAAAGACTATGCAATCTGAATAGCTATGTTATGTTATTGTGCATTTGTAGAGCACCTTACATACCGTTGGTATGATCTCATAGTGCTGTGAGTTGAATGCCCTCGGGACTATAGTCCACGTCAGTGGAGAGTGTAGGGTAGTAAATAGTGCTTGGGTGCACCCAGTATGTGGGCAGCCAGTGCGGTTTACGTGGTGAGTAGCTGCATTCTAATGCAAGGCATGGTGCAGTGGTTGTGTGAGGTCAGTAGAATCTGTGCAGCAAGGCCATTGACCTCAGGGTTTGCATTCTGGCAGTGGTGGAGCTTGTGAATGAGATTGTATGTGCAGCTATGCTGATGTTTTTCGTGGGGTATAGATGCTTTCTAAAGACTTTTGAGGTGTTCATTGAGGTGTTTAAGTATGTGCACAGCTGGGCCGAAATTGATCGTGTGATACAGCTGCATTCTATTGTTTGTTGGTGTAGAGGATAGAGTGAGCATATCAATATGTGTAAGTGTCTGTGCTGATTGGTGGCAGAACCCTATTTCAGAATACCTTTCAGTGCTCGCTGAGCTGACCATATCTATTCTAGAGATTTGGAGCATTGGTTCTCCGAGAGAGATTCTCAGTCTAGTGCAGAGTTTGGTCTGATTACCAGGCTTCAGTTTGTCTTTCCCTGCTTGTCATTGTCATCAGTTTTGAGTTGCCCTATTCATATCCTTTATTGGGCTAAGCGAATTGCAGGTTTGTGGTCGACCCTGTGTCTCATTGAGGCTGCCATTGGTTATTGGAAGATACCTTCTTGTTGTACAGTTACATCCAGTTCTGTTCTATCGGACTTATGAGTCCTAGCTAGATTTAATGACTAGTGTTCAGTGGACCCACAGAGCAGCAAGCACCTCTTTGGTCATCCTTTTGTCTTTTTGGGTCTGTACATTGCTTATATCATGACACCTTCTCAGTGTGCATTTACTTCAGTTATGTTCTATCTGGCATATGAGTACATCGTAGGTGTGGAGACTGGTACTCAGTGAGCCTGAAGGTCAATCAACAGATCAGGCAGTAATGTAAGTAGTGTGTCTGAACTGCAGTATTATGTGTAGCGGGGATAGAGTGTTCCTGATCTGGAGGCAGCACCTCGATGTAACTTGCAGCATCTTGCTATGCCAGATTCCTTGCCTAATTCAGAGCGTATTCCTTTGAGGTGGAACACATTCAGTCCAATATCTGAAGTTCGGTTATAAGGGCCAGTGGGCCCATTTTCTGGGTCCTGGTTAATTGTTTATAGTGGGTGGATGGTTATTCCTGACGTAGTTTATGGTTTGAATTGCTGAATTATATCATATAATTTTCCCTTCCGAGAGCTAAGAGTGCAGGGAGCTCATCTGATTGGAGAGCGTAGTACATATCTGCAAGAGAAAAAAGAGCAAGTCCGACCCAATCATAGGTGATACTGCACCCCGGGTGAAGGAGTTCATGGCTTGAAATCCCAGGGTAGCATGCCTTGATCATAGACCACATTGGCTAATCTTCACAATTCTATCTCAATTTTAAAACAAACTCAAGACTCATCTCTTTAGATAATTAGTCTTTCCTTGATGTCTTCTTGGATTAACATGTTCTAATGATCTGCGCCCATATGCCCCCGGGCCCTTTTGGTTGCGCATAACAAATAATAATAATAATAATAATAATAATAATAATAATTTGGAGTGCTAGGGAGCGTAGTGCAGATAAAAAAAATCAAGACCCTCTCAAGCATAGTTGATACTGTCCCCAGGTGAAGGAGTTCATGGCATCAATACCCAGGCAGATCAGGGTAGCATGACTTGATCAGAGAACACCGTAGCTAATCTTCACAATTCTATCTAGATGTGATGCATGGCTATTCTTCTCAAATCTATTTAAATGTGAAGCATGGCTAATCGCCACACTTCTACCTAGATGTGATGCATGACCAATCTTCACAGTTCTATGTAAATGTGAAGAATGGCTGATTTTCACAATTCTATCTAAATGTGATGCATGGCTAATCTTCACAGATTTATGTAAATGTGACTCATGGTTAATCTTCAAAATTCTATTTAAATGTACACATGGGTAATATTCACAATTCTATCTAAATGTGACGCATGGCTAACCTTCATAATTCTATGTAAATGTGAAGCATGGCTAATCTTCACACTTCTACCTAGATGTGATGCATGTCTAATCTTCACAATTCTATCTAAATGTGATGCATGGCAAATCTTCCCAGTTCATGTAAATGTGACTCATGGCTAATCTTCACAATTCTAGCGGGATGTGATGTATGCCTATTCTTCACAGATCTATCCAAATGAAACGCGTTGCTAATCCTCCTAATATGTCTGTTGTAACACATTTCCTGCCACCAAAATACATTTGGGCACAGTAGATTTAATTTGGAACTTGCAAAGGCAAATTGCAAAGGCTTCTTATCGATTTCTTTGCCGATCCCATTCACCATCCAGGGACCGGCACACAAAGCTCTGCTAGATGCGATTCCAGCTGCATCTATTTACCATCATTGCACCCTTGGACTTTTGTAAAATGGCTGCCGCTGGCCATGAGAACTCTGATTGGACAACTAACACCTTATCATCGGCATTCACCACAAGCCAGAAGGCACAGCCGGCCACACAACACAAGTTAAAAAGGCTTCTTATCGATATCTCTGCCGGTCTTTTCCAGTCAATGCCACACACAATTGAACTTTCCCACTTGGCGGCACGGTAATTCTATGCTGCAAGGTAAGCACTGACGGCAGTTCACATTATATGTGTCGGCTACAAGTGTTTTCGCGAGCTTGCATGATCAACAAGTCCCAGCACCAGATTGCTCCCCGATGCCCCTTTCTACTATAGCCTCATGCTGCAGCTGACATTACACTTTGCTTACCTGATGGATCCCACTTCTCATGCTGTTTACCTATCTTGTCTACAACTTGCTGGATCAGACCTGCAGCCCTGTGCTGTCTACTTAACCTGCTATGGCTATAACATGCCGGACTGAACCCGCCCATAGATATTGTGACACTTCCTGCCTTGCGCTGAGCATCATTTATGCCTATTACCTACTACAATCTCAGCCTTGAGCTTTGTATGACTCCAGCCGATCTTTAAGTATCACGAGTGCTCCCCGTCTATGAGGTGAGTCATTTCAATGTTGCATTTTACCTATCTTCATCCTGTGTACTTGTTGTTACTCCCCACACCATGAATTGACGCATTTCAATATTGCATTTTACCTAGCTTGACCCTGCATATTTGTTGCTATAAAACACTGACATAAAACACTGACACCCCAAACTATATAGTCGCGCATACCGTACTACATATCCCCGTGACTATATGTAGTCTTTTGTAGTCTCGAGTATAGCCGCAAATATCGTCAAAACGGCAGAAACAAAAAATGCTTCCGTGCCCCCCAGGCCTTCACCAATTGCCCCCTTCATCTGTGCCAGCTCACCCCACTCCCCAGGCGGCCTCCTCACCTCCTCTGCCCTCTCCCTTTCACGCAAGAACACATGCTGCTTCTGTGACGCAGTTTGCATCGAGATGTCGGCTATTCGCGGCAATAGCCGAGGCTACGGAAAGCTTTGTACTGCAAACTCAGTCCCTATGCCTCCTCCAACTCCCAAATTTCACTCAGTGCCCTCTGGACACCCCCCCCCCACCTCTACCCTGATGACATGTGTATGTTTTTTGACCTACAAATAGCTTTTTACTGTGTTTTATGTTCCCATAACCTCAGCTATAGCCACAAATATTTCTCGCGTTGAGAGAATAAAAGATGTCGGTTGTTTCATTTCTGAAAACCATTATCCTGCAATTTTTTATTTTATTACATTTGTTAAATGCCCAAACCCTCAGGTATCATAGCGTTATTGCAGACAGCTCATAATACAGATTAAACAGTTTCAGATAAAAAATTACACTATTGCAATGTTAACACATTTAAAATATTTACAATAATTACAATAGTTAGTATAGGTCTAACCAGCAGAAGTAGTTGTCTAGTATTGGATAAATAGCCAGGATCTTTGCAATTTTTTGAAGCAGAGGAAGGATACTTTGTTTTTGATATTAAGATGGCGCTTGTTTCAATGTTTAAGGGCCATAACTAAGAAGCTAGTACCTCCTGCTGTAGAACTTTTGAAACGGGGGACATCCAAGAGAGACTTGCGATTCGATCTAAGTGTCCTCATAAACACTTTTTTGCTTCTAGTATATGAGCGCATTAGTGAACAGACATTTGTAAGTTATGCATAGTGACTTAAATATGATTCTTGCCTTAATAGGTAGCCAGTGGGTTTCCATCCGGATGTTAGAGAAATGGTCAGACTTTTTCATTCCTAATGCTGCTCGGAGCACTTTGTTTTGCATTAGTTCTAACTTCCCTAAATGGGCGTTAGTAGTCCCTAGTAGAAGTAAATTGCAGTAATCCAACTTGGAAAGTATTAAGGCACTGGCTAAAGTGACACAGTTGGTCGGCGGAAGGTACTGTCAGCTGAGGGCGATCAGTTTGGAAGTATAGGATGTAGATGAGGCTAGGGCATTTACGTGTCTTGTCATGGTAAGATTTGAATCCAAGTAAACTGCTAGGGTTTTGACCTGTTTTGATACTAGGATTGATGCGCCATCTATGTTGATAGTAGAGATGTTTGGGTGAAGCGCATTGATTTTACTTTGGGAGCCCACAATGAGAATTTCTGTTTTCTCATTGTTAAGGCAAAACTATTGGATGCCATCCAATTTTGGATTATGACATAGATTTTGTTAATAGTTATGGTATCCAGTTCACAGTCACCTGAGATCGGTATGAGGATCTGGGTGTCATCTGCAAAGTTGGTGTAGATGACACCCATATCATCTAAGGCCGAGAAGAGGAGCATGGTATACGCGTTATAGAAGGTGGGCGAGAGACAGGACTCTTGGGGGACTCCAATGGGGATTGGTATGGGATTGGCTGCTTCTTGGCCAATACTTACTCTGAAGGTGTGTTCTTCTAGAAAGAATTTAACCCAGAGTTTGGCATTACTAGAAAAACAGAAGTCGTTTGACAGAGTGGCACATAACTTGTCATGGTCCACTAAGTCCAATGCTGTGGATAAGTCTAACAGCAGAGTCTGTGATGGTGTCTATCTGAATTTTCAAAGCTAAGAGGGCTGTTTCCGTGCTACGGTTGGTTTTAAACCCGGATTGTCCATCTCCAAGAAGCTGATTTTGTTCAATGTAGTTTTGGATTTGATTATAGGCTAGTTTATCTATGATTTTGAGTAGACATGGTACCGTAGCTATAGGTCGGTAGTGGTGGGTACTGTTGCATCCAGAGTTGGTTTTTTTTAACAAGGGGGACTATGTTGGTGTTAAAGGAGGCATTCACAAAGTTGGTAATGGTAGGGGTGAGGAAGGGAGCACAGAGTTTAACTAGGTGGGCGGGGAAGTTGTCCTCTTTGCAATTTGATTCTTTTAGTTTGGAAATTGTCAGCTACTAGCTCTTGGGTAACTGGTGTAAATTGGAGTTGTAAATTAATATTATCCCTGCTTTGGTTAATCTTAGTATTTGTTACATTTTTAGCTGCTAGTCTCTTTCTTTTAGTGATGATTTTCTTTTGAAGTAGTTCAATTTTGGATGCTAACACATTTTGGATAGTTGTGAACCATTCCTTGCTAGAGTTAGCAGGTGTAGTGTCTTGAAAGGGATTTTCCAATTTTTTATGACTAGAGAATACCTCTTTGATGTTAGAGGTGGCATTGCTAATACAGGTGTTATATAACTTAGCTTTGTGGGTGATGATGGCGGTTTTGTATTCTTTGTTGGCAATACTAAAGGCATTAGCAGATTCTGTAGTTGGTGATTATTTATTAATGTGTTTCAATGCTCTTTTAGTTCTTAGTAATTCTTCATTAAACCAAAGTGTGTTTGTTTATTCATCGAATTTTTGTTGTTAGCGGAGCTACAGTGTCAATAGTGGTGGTGAGGCTATTTTGGTATGCCTCAGCTAGGTAGGCGGGGTTGTTGCTAGCAACCGAATTCGAGGTATGTGCCTTTGTTATAATTGGAGCTAGATTCTCAGCAGTTAGTTTCCAAATATTTCTTATTTCATAGGTGTCAATAGCTTTGGTTTTAGGGGGGCTAGTAACCTTTCTGGTGAGGGAGAAATTGATACTATGGTGGTTGGTGGATATGGTATGATATGCTATGATATGATATGATATGGCATTTATAATGCGCCTATACACAAGTGTTTCAAGGCGCGATGAGGCAAGGGAGTGGCAACAGAGGGAAGACAGACAATGATTTTGCTAGGTCCAGTGTCATTCAGATTGCGCAAGTGCATACGAAGGGAGAAGGGGAAAAGAGCAAGAGGGAGGGTGGATGGGATTGAATAAATAGAGAAATAAAATAAGACCAACTGGGGCAAGTAGAAGGTAAGTGCAGATATTCTTGTAGGGGGCTGTAGGGATACAGAAACAGTCAACACGTGTGGGGGCTGCCAGGGAGGCAGTGTAGGTGTGGGTCTGAGATCAGAAGGGTGGCCAGGTAACCAGTGCAATCACAGTTTCAACCAGGAATTCACCAGGGGACAGGGGGAGAGAAAGCAGAAGCAAAGAGGAAGGTTTTAAGGTGCTTCCAGAACCAGAGATGGTTCTCCTCAAGTTTCAGGGAGGCAGTGAGGCTGTTCCAGAGGGAGGCCCCTGCCGAAGAGAGAGATCTACCACCAAATCGTTGCTTGGAGAAGCGACTGACCCTGATGGAGTTGGAAGTGGATGAGCGAAGAGCTCGAGGAGGAAGAGGTTTAGGAAGAAACAGTTGAAGGTCTTGAGGCCCCAGGCCCCAAAAGGCCTTGTGGACCATGCAGAGGGATTTGAACTTAATCCTTGCAGCCACTGGGAGCCAGTGCAAAGATGTCAGTCCTGGAGAGATATGATTCCTCGGCTTGAGGCCAAGGACAAGTCTCGCAGTGCTGTTCTGGATGAGTTGCAGAGGGCGGAGAGTAGAGGCAGGCAGATTTAGAAAGAGGCTGTTGCAATAGTCTAACCTAGAGAGAACCAGAGCTCTGGAGACACTGATCTTCTGGGGGAAGGAGAGGAAAGGAAGAATACCTCTGAGGAGGTGTAGCTGGTAGTGTGACTTTTTAGCGACATCAGAGATGTGAAGAGAGAAGGAGAGTGTGGAGTCGAAGATGACCCAAAGGTTGTTAGACTTTCAGGTGGGGCCAGGAGGAGGGCCAAGAGAGGCCAGCCAGAGAGTGCCAGGAAAGGAGGGAGTGGGTGTGCCGATGAGGAGAATCTCAGTCTTACTGGCATTAAGGCAGAGATCATTGGCGGCGCACCACTCCTGGATTGTAGACAGACAGTTACAGATGAGTGAAGGAGAAGAGGTGGCTGAGGGTAGCCTGAAAATTAGCTGAGTGTCATCCGCATAGCACTGAAAGTTGGGGTAGAGAGCGGCAATGCAGTGGGCAAGAAGCGCCAAGTATTGGTTGAACTTCCAGGAAGAGAGGTTAGACCCCTGGGGAACAGCACAGGTAGATATAGAGATAGAGACAGAGGAGAGGAAGGACCCGTGTTAGACCTGTGAGGGTCGATCAGAGAGGAAGGAAGCCAGCCATGCTAGTGACTGACTGGTGATACCCATGTTATCACAGAGACGGTTGAGCAGGATGGCATGGTTGACTGTGTCAAAGACAGAAGAGATATCAAGCAAGATGAGGACACAGGGGGTGTTGGAATGAAGGTTGAGAGCAGGTCTTCACAGATGTTCAGGAGAGCAGTTTCCGTGCTTCTGGGAGCTCTGAAGACAGACTGATGATCATGAAGACAACATACAGATTCAATGAGGAGATTGAGCTGGGAGATGGCCAGCTTTTCGAGGAGTTTGCCCAGGAAAGGAGTGATGGAGATTGGGTGATGGTTAGCTGGGCAGGATGGGTCAGCAGAGGGTTTCTTAAGAATAAGGTGCACAAGGGAGTGCTTAAGGGGGGAAGGGAAGACCCCGGTGGTGAAGGAGTGTTTGCAGAAGTCTGCCAGAGCAGGGGCCAAGGTGTCAATATGGTCCTTAATGGTTTGGGAGGAACAGGGGTGAACCTGTTTTGATGAGGCTTTCATAGATCAGACTTGTCTAGAAATCATGCCTGGGGCGAACAGGGGAAAGGAAGAAAAGGAGGGAGGAGAGGTGGCTTCTAAGGCACTCATATGGTTTTTAGCGGTAGCTACACAGGGTTTATTGTGTTGTTTCTTGATGGTTTGGGATTTTTTGGTGGGGGTGTGAGCTGAGATGTAGTTGGTGGTAACATTAGTTTCTGCTCTTAGTCTGTGTAGTCGGGTAGTCCCCAGAATCTGGTAGGTACAAATTATTGTAGGAGATGTTTTGGTCTGACAAGGGTATGACTTTAGAAGGTGTTAATATCTTTGATTTTTCACTGGTGCTGAAAGTGTTGGTATTGTTCTGGATGGGCCAGAAGGGGGGTATGTTGGGAAGGAACGGCGTGGGCATGGGATAGGATGGTGCCGGGAGCACAAAGGTCTGGAGAGGCCATTTCCACGAATAGTGTAAAAGCTACATAAGCAGGGTACGCAGTCAGGCATGCTACAGAATGGGAACATGACAGTAAATATTAGACCAAGCATGTCTGGGTGCTCTCTGAGGGGGCAAAGTTACAATGCTCCATGGGAGATATAACTATGTATGTTTGTGGGGACGGGACACCCCCTTCTCCATCAAATTTAAAAATAAACACTGCACGGAATAACCCCAAACCACAAACGGATCGCAAGTTAATGCTTCATGCCCAAGTTTTTCTGGACCTGGTCCAAATATGTCCAGCGGTTTAGGCTGTGCGCTTTTTTGGCTTACATTGACCTTTTTTGTCTATGGGAAAATGAATGGGAAGTAGGCCACACTTTTGGAAAAAAATTGCCGCTTAATTACTTTTTCATTTTTTAACAAATCTTTATGAAACTTTGCAGTCTGGGAGGTTGGGGTTGCAGACTTTTAATCACCTTCAAAATTCCGTCCAAATCCGTTACTCAAATGTAAGGTTATTAAGAATAGATTTTCTAGGGGTTCCTATGTGTCTCGGACTCACCTTAACTATACAATTTTGTTTTATTTGAGGATTGTAAGCATGCTAGATATCTTTTTGACAAACAGTTTTCCATATATGTATTGAAACAAAAGTTAGGAAAACTGTTCAATTTTACCTTTATTTTACTGATTTTTGTGTAGTTAAATGTTCAGCATAAAGTATGAAACGCATTATTTTTCATTCCTAAGTATAGGAGGCCTGTCTATAAATATAAACCTCAAGTTAAGGGTCATCCATTCATTGTCTCCTGCCAGTGGAAACCACATTTCACTGATGCTTTTCCAATAGCAACAGCCAGGATAGCACTGTGTTGTGTCATAAACTGTGTATTTGGTGTCGAATCACGCGCGTGTATGTGTGTGTGTTTGTGTGTGTTTGTGTGTGTGTGTGTGTGTGTGTGTGTGTGTGTGTGTGTGTGTGTGTGTGTGAATGTGAGAGACATCATCAAGCCAACATGTAAAGGTAGTGAACACATGCAAGTCAAATTTCCAGTCCGATTCATGTATGTAGACGATTGTAGATAACACACACAAACAATGATTGGATATTCATTGTCGACTTGTCAGTATTGTGAAGTGGGTTGAGGAGGGCCAAAAAGAAGCAGGGAGGTCTCTCAGGGCCCCAATTGAAAGGAGCACACTACTAGATTATGTATAGTGGCCAGGCTGCTAGAATATCTGCTAATGGAAAGGAGAGAAAGTAAACCCTCCACGGAAATCCATAGAAAATGTAGAATGGACTTTCTATATTCTCATATATAAACCTGTCATGCAGAATCAACATTAAATTGAGTGTCAGCCGTGTTTAATGGACTGGATCAAACCTATGGTAGTGATGCATTCAAATTACTGGCAACCACTTTATAATTATAATAACAGTTGGTTATTTAAAACACACAATACCGAGAGGTTTTTAAACATGGACCCAGGGCTCGATACTGTGTTGCTCTGCGTCATCTTGCTTCCAAGGCTGCCGTGAGCTATGCTCTGGGACAACCACAAACTAACAAAGCCATAGGACTCTCTCCCTAAAGCAGTGCAATTCAGGCTTTTTTTTTGTTGAGCCCTGCTCCCCCCTTCAGTAAATATATTGTTGCTGAGGGCTCTCAGATGCCATATCTCCTAATATGTTCTATTACATCAGTCACTGTACTCCCCTTTTGAAGAGCTTTGTGCCCCCCCAGGCCACCTTCGGCCCCCATCAGGGGCCCGCCTCCAAAAGTTAGCAAGGTTTCTTGAAGTTCAAAAAGTTATGTCTGTAGCAGTCTGAAATACTTCTTAAGACCCCCATCAGCAAATCATGAATCCATACCCGAAATCCCAGAGCTCCGTTGACCTGCCACACTAATAAACCAATGAAGGGTGCAGTTCAGTAGCATTACATGACACTTCCCCCATATATTATTTGACCTGTAAATATTTAAAACTCAGAATCCAATCTATGAGAATGGTTATACTAAGTACGCTTAACTAATGTGCTTGCTGCAGAGTTTACACAGCTCCATTGCCCAGTCTCAGTCTGAATCAAAACAAACAATGGCCTTATTTGGGTAATACAGATTGGTATATTAAATCATTTAGGCCTAAATCACACCAAAAAAAAAATGTGTGTGATTTTCTATCAATATGGTTGCAGAACAAAATACAACCTATCAATATACAATTTAAACAATTTGCAATCACATAAAATGCACAAAATTAGAGAACAGGAGAAGAGATGAATCGTATTAAAAGATTAACATTCTCCTTTCTGCTGCAGAAGGTGCTTATAAAATACTGTATTACAAAACATTTAAACAAAACCTTTCGGAGAATAAAATTGTTTAGGCTAATAAAGAAAAAAGTTATTTAAGAAGACACCTGCCAATGCTTTATAAAATGTGATAATTAAAAAAATGTTGTGTATCATTTACTTTGTTACTCAAAATTATTACACGTCTATGATGCTAGCGCCATGATACATGAACATTTGCTGGACAGTTGATGAACAGCTCTCTTGTATTACAGTACTAGTTGTCCCCGGCCACGCATTGCTGCGGCTCAGTCTGGTTAAATGGAAAAGAAAGAAAAGAGAGAGCGCACGTTTCTAATATGTTTAATTTCACAATGCTTGTGGGCATACAATATTTTTTGTTGTTCCATTGTCTGTGCAGATATGCCAAATGTAGAACACACAACATATAATTGTCCATGTGGGAAGCAATCCGCTTCTAGATCTAAACTGCACAATTCTAACGATTGGCCTTGAGCTTTGTTGATGGTGATTGCAAACGCTAGTTGGCATGAATTGAGCCGTTACAATTTCTGTGCCGAACAACGTCATTTGGAAGCATGAGTTGTATTTCCTGATGTTAGATAGGAAATGCTTTGATTCTGCGGTATATCTGGCAAGTAACGTTTTTAATGGCTCTGGCGGTTCTCTAAGTTGAGGCAGTTTAATTTTCCCAGCGGCGCAACACATTCCTTTCGTTTCTCCATTAAATTTCAGAGCCTTGCAATAAAGACACAATTCAGTCATGGTACCGATGAGAACATGCCGGCTCAAACTATAATCAACAGCTGGGTTGTACCGGAATTCAAGGCGATTGTAATTGCGTGATTGCTGAGCAGAGAGTCATGTTTGACGCTGATTTTCTGTTTTTCGTTGATATCTTCAGCCTGTCACGTTCATTCTGTTGAGAACAAAGCAGATCTGAAGCTGCTTTTACGTCCAACAGATGGCGCTGTTTTTTATAACATTATTAAGTATAGCGTGTGTTGCTTTTACGTCCAACAGATGGTGCTGTTTTTCACAAAAAGCCTGTTTTTACCTGTCACAGGTGTGACATCTATGTATAGTAGGTATATAAAAACACGCGCCTATTCGAATGCAACGTTGTTTCAAAATTTCAAAGCAATCAGTGAAGAACTTTCGGAGATTTAAGATTTTGAACAAGCAAACATGTACATTTTTATTTATATAGATGGTTCCATAGGAGAGAGCAATCAAATTTCAAGCACCTATTCTACATTTAACATATTCTCTATCATGAAGATTGAGTGGAGCTAGGCTATCAATTGTCTTCCATTACACAAAAGGCATACATTCACTTAATGAAGACAATATTCAGATGAAACAGAAATTGTACAATGGCTATCCTGATGGAGTTTCTTGTTGCTCCAAACAGAAAGCGGCACAGGGTTTCTGAGTCCATGATGTTATAACCGTCACAGTGCTTTTTCAGGAATGTATCTCGTACATTGGATAATAGTGAACATTCTGTTAAGAGATGCTTTACTGTTTCAGCCCCTTCAACTGACAAAACCGACATACGTCCGCTGCTTGGGGTAACATCGTGCATCTGGCTAATAGTTATTTGGTAGGCCTCAGATGTAATCTAAATTGCAATAACGCGTGTCTGTATACGGGAGCAGGACAATTTACAAGATAGGAGTCAGCATTTTGGTATCTTTTATGAAGGTACAGGTTATCAATGAAATCCTTATACTTTCACACATTTGTCTGGTATTTATCCCATCCGTCAGCCAGATTTTTCATTTGGCATTTGTAGGGTTAGCTACCAGGAGTTCCATGGAAATGCTTGCCCCAACTTTCGTTTTCCAAGCAGACATGAATTTATGATTTGACTTTTGTACATAGCTATATAAGACATTTAGTAGGGTATCTGGTTTACTTGTTATGAGGCATTTCCTATACAAGGAACATTGCTTCCAGATTTGGGTTCCATAAAGAGATGTTAGGCCCAGCTCATGCCTAATTATAGCTATTGGGTGACTTAACGGTAAAGACAGAACTTGTTTCCAGAACCGACCTTCAATCTTTATCTAAAATGACTCTGAATTTCAGAACTTGGTCTTGGCCCTGTAGAGTAATATTGGTATTACACTCTTTCTATAATGACAGAATTGTAAGAACCATTTCCATATTTCACTCCAATAATACGCACTTGAGATATGGCTGTTCTTAATTTGTTATTCAGATCATTAATGTAAATCATTAATGTATAGTAAGTCTTCAGTATGATCATCAAAGTTGATCCCTAAATAATGATACTTATGCACAATTTGATATTGATATTGATATTTTATTTGCATTGGCCTCGTACACAAGTGTTGCAGAGCGCGACGAGGAAAGGGAGGGGAACAAGGGAGAACAAAACAGTGATCTTACTAGGCCCAGTGACATTGAGAACATGCAAGTGCATGGGAGAGGAAAAGGGGACAGTTCATGGGAGGGGGAGAAGTGGAATGTGCTGAGAAAATGAATATAGATACATAATAAATAAATAAATAAATAAATAATGAAAAGCAAGATACAGAGGTATTGTCACCAGCAAGTGGCAAGTGCTGGGTATAAGGCAACAGACAAGGAGGCAGCGCGGAAGGGTGGCAGGGTGAGCAGCAAGGTCTTGAGGTGCTTCCGGAACCGGAGATAGTTCTCCTCAAGTTTCACAGTGGCAGGGAGACTGCTCCAGATGGAGGCCCCCGTTTAGTGGATGTCTGCATTGTTAAATGTCCATCAGAGAGTGATTTTGTCGTTCCTGCACTTCCACACATTTGGATCTGAGTTTTGTCAAGATTGATTGACAGATAATTTAGTTGCATATATTCTTGGGGAGATTTTGTAGCCCTCTCAGTGTTTTTGACATTAAAACCAGATCATCTGCATATAGAAGCCTTTGTGCCAAGTTTTCGGGCATCAGCTAAAACTCATGCACATTTGTTTCTTACATTGGCAATAAAGAATTTGAACAGGGCTGAAGCTAATATACAGCCCTGTTGCAACCCTTTAAATGTTGAAATAATTGCAGACATATCACTAGTCATAGTAAGCCGGATTTGCATTGTTGTGTTAGAATCCAATAATCCTATTAGAGCAATGTTGGACTTGGGGCATTTTTCCTCGCAGAGTTTATTCATTAGTAGTCCACTAGGGATCGAGTCAAATGCTGCTCGAAAATCGATAAACGCCATGTACACTTGATGGTGCATGAGTTGGGAATGTGCTTTGATGGCATTAATCAATAAGAGGTTTATTGCAGTACCTAGGCCAGGGATAAAGCCTGTCTGGAATGGATCTCAAAGATCATGTTTGTCGAGCCAGCTGTTAAGATTTTGCAGAATCAATCAGGCAAATATTTTCCCTGGCACGTCCAAAAGGGTGATGGGTTTGTAGTTGGTAGGGGACTGCCAATCTCCCTTTTTGAAAATGGGGATAGTAATCGAGTGAAGCCATGATGGTTGAAGCACTCTGTTGCTTAGTATCTGGTTAAAGATGGAATACAAAATCTTTGCCCATGATGCTGGATGTTGCTTCAGTATGAGGTTGTGCAAGCCATCAGGGCCACACACCTGTTTATTTGAATGGAGGGCTCTGCCAACCCATGGGCCTGATTGATCGACTGCCGTATTTGAGCTGAGGTTTTAGTCTCAATATGATGAAGCATAATTTCGCCATCTTGTTGTGACATTAAAGCTTTTCTTGCTTTAAGCCAGTTTTTATACTGGATTTAATTATTTTAAGGGCAAGCGATCTAACAGATGCTGGAAGGTTCCAGATGTCGTGTTTGGCCTTCTGAAAAACTGTCTTCCTGTTCTGTACGGCTTGGCCAAAGGAGTGAAGGTTTTTAAAGATTGGTTTATTGGTCATATACTTATGCTCTTTGATTAACTGTAAAGCAGTTGTGTATGTAGTCTGCATGGAAGATCTAATACAGTCATGCAGTTGTGTTAACATGTCATTAGTCCATTGCAGGTGATTTCTGCCATCCGAAGCTGCGAGCTGATGTTGATATTTACTGACGCTAGTAGAAGGGGATTGATTTTGCCAGGACTATGAAAATGCTAAAATGTCATGGTAACTTTGCAGTTGCGCTTGAATAATGAACGCATTGGCAGCAGAGAATAGATTATGATCAACATTAATGTAATCTATAATTGCTTGCTGGTGGCCTCTGCACCATGTGCTTTGCGGGGGTATGTCCACTGGGAGGGCCCCATTGGTCAGCAAGAGCTGTCTGTCATCCATAATGGCTTGCCATTGTTGCTTCAGAGTATATATGCTGTATATATGCATTGATATATACTCAGTATATGAGAAGCTGGTGTAGTGGCAGCGTAGAGATGAAGATTAATGTCTCCCGCAAAGATGGTGTGGCTGATCGAAAGGTCAGATGCCAATAGGTCGAGAACTTAAATGAGGTAATCAAAAAAGACAGTTGGATAAATACGTCTCTCGCTTCTATAGATATTGATGATTGCAATGTTCTTCTCTGCCCATTTACGTTTTACAAGCTAGTTATAGTGATTAAGGGCGTCCGAGGGAAGAATAGTCATATTGGCTGCAACCTTAACAGCAACTAATAGCCCAGCTATGGGTCTACCCTTAAGGGGCTTTATTACTGACACTGTTAGTACAATGTGGTCTGGCCAGACTGGAGTCTCTGACAACCATGTTTCCTGTAGGAAACTACATCAAATGACTCTAAATCCTTAAGGTCTGGGTTCAGAAGATTTAAGAGGCTTCAATTATTCCAACCTGCATGGAAAATGCCTTTTTGACTTGCTGTTCTTGTTATGCCTGAGACACTTGTCTTACTGAGCACTGATTCATAGCATTTCCCCCCTAGATGACCGTCCTGTGCTCTGGTATAAAACATGTGAAGCTCAAAGGGTGCATCGCTTGAGGAATGAGCATTGGATTGTTGGAAAATATGACTGGAACAGAAGAATTTCTAAAAGAATCTTGATTAAGCAAAAAGCCCAGCACAAAAAGTTCAGTTCTTGCTTGCCAGAGCGCATTGAGAACTACACCAGAACGTATCCAAAGTCTTACTACTGTCAGGTTGGATTCACAATTCTACCCGATTAATATCAGCTGAGGTAAAGTCCTCTAGGCTTTGAACTTCGCTGAAGATGTTTAATACGCTTGATCAATTCAAGTCATATTGGGGGCAGGGACCCGGTCTACACTGTAAAATTAAGTAGTGAAAATGGTCTGCAACTAATTTGGAAGCAGCACTGGATTCCTGCAGCCCCTTCGAATTTCTATTGAGATTTACCAGGAGTTGCTTTTTAGGGCCTAGGCCAGACACTTCTTTGCTTTGATTGAAATCCTGCCAAGGAAGAGCTAATTCCTGAGATGTTTGGACTTCAGGCTCTTGCACAGAATAATTTGCACTTTGAAAGCTCAAGTGAGTAGGTAGATTCTCACTTCTTATATGAGTGGAAGCCAGGTAGATGGCAACCGACTTTTTTATTTCAATTCACCGCTAATCTAAACTTGTAAAGTTGTCTGGTTGGGGACAAGATGGTGTTTGGCCAGCAGACGCTAGATTGTGGTGCAAGGGCATTGTTTCGCATGGAGCCACTTGTAAATCAGAAGTTTCTGGATCAGAAAATTGCTGAGCGTCACAGCCCTCTTGCATAACTTAGTGCCTGGAGCATGCTCCTGACAATGGGGCTCATTACAATACCGGCGGTAGCCGTGCCGGTATAACAGGCACGGGTGCCGCCGGTATCATCTTTTTTCTGGCACCCGTGAATGGGCAATTACCGGGTCATTACGGCCCCACCGGAAGCTGTAATTGCCCATCCGGGGGCGCCGGAAAAAAATGCTCCCCATTCCCATTGAGCCCCATAGGGCTCAATGGGAATGGGGGGGTTCGGATGCACATGCTCAGGGACCATTCAGAATGGTGCCGGTGCATCCAACATGTTCTGCTCGCGGGTGCCGGTACGCCCGCCAGAACTCGTACTTTGCCAGTCCAGTAACAAAGGTACAGGCAGGCTTACCAGTACCGTTGTTACCGGACCGGCAAACCTATAATGAGGCCCAATGAATAACAGGCTCTGAGCAACCTTGTGGCTGTCATGTCATCATTTGCGCCTCCATGTTCCCAACAGGCTGAGGGATATGACGCTTATTTCTGTGCATTTAAACACGCATCCCGTTTCAAATGCCTCCTTAGCTCAGAAAGTGGGCAAGCAGGGCATCTGAGATGAGCTCATTCAGATGCCCTTTGAGAATCTGGCACATGAAGTGAGAGAAGTCACATGGGGACGCAGGGACATAATGTGAGTGACAATGTGTTGCATTGCACGCAAGGCCACTCCCTGATTTACAAAAGCGGTTGCATGCAGGCAGAAGGACTTGCTTTGGGAGCTAGGGACTCACTGTCAGCCCTCCTTGCATACACAAGCAAGAGGTGCATGGCTGAAACTGACATATGCATTGGATATCTTCACCCATATTTCTATAGAGGAAGGGGTCAGCTCCCAAGCCAGGTTTTTGCAGGGTGTACATTTGCGGTGACATGCACATTTAGTGAACTGATAATGTTTATGCGATGTTCACATTTACATTTTAATTAGATTATGGTCTTTAAATCTGATATTGCAATCAAAACACGTGGCATAGATATGTACCATTGCAATCCATTATTTTACATTGTATTGAATCTTTCACAAAAGGGTAGCAGACGCTCCTCTCCAGAAAGAACATGGCATGATAACCTGTTCTAAAATGAGAGTTTGCAGCACACGCTTTTTGCTTACTGTACCTTTCACAGACGGGAAATAGGCATTTGCACATAAGTCTTTGTCCCGACCACATAGGCAGTCCAGCACCGAAATGCTATGGCAATTCCTCTCTGAACAAGAGTACCAACAGCAACCCCATACACGTGTTTCAGCCTTGTTGGGCCTCATCAGTGAGGTGAAGCTGTGCCTCTCTGAGCACAGTGAGCAGGGAGTCCACGTCTGGTTGCCCTCATGTAACTCAGGGAGACCAACCCCAAGTTCCTTGTAAATATTTCAAAAAAGGGTAGCAGGCGCTCCTCTCCAGAAAGAACATGGCATGATAACCTGTTCTGAGATGAGAGTTTGCAGCACACACTTTTTGCTCACTGCACCTTTCACAGATGGGAAATATCCATTTGCACATCAGTCTTTGTCCCTCCCACATGGGCAGTCCAGCACAGAAATGCTATGGCAATTCCTTTCTGAACAAGAGTATCAACAGAAACCCATACATGTGTTTCAGCCTTGTTGGGCCTCGTCAGTGAGGTGAAGCTGTGCCTCTCTGAGCACAGTGAGCAGAGAGTCCATGTCTGGTTGCCCCCAGGTAACTCAGGGTGACCAACCCTAAGTTCCTTGCAAATATTTAAAAAAAGGGTAGCAGGCGCTCCTCTCCAGAAAGAACATGGCATGATCACCTGTTCTGAGATGAGAGTTTGCAGCACACGCCTTTTGCTCACTGCTCCTTTCACAGATGGGAAATATCCATTTGCACATCAGTCTTTGTCCCATCCACATGGGCAGTCCAGCACAGAAATGCTATGGCAATTCCTTTCTGAACAAGAGTACCAACAGCAACCCCATACACGTGTTTCAGCCTTGTTGGGCCTCATCAGTGAGGTGAAGCTGTGCCTCTCTGAGGCAGGTGCATAATGTGAGTGACAACGTGTTGCATTGCACGCAAGGCCACTCCCTGATTTACAAAAGCAGTTGCGTGCAGGTAGAAGGACTTGCTTTGGGAGCTAGGGACCCACAGTTGGCCCTCCTTGCTTATGCAAGCAAGAGGTGCATGGCTGAAACTGACATATGCATTGAATATCTTCACCCACATTTGTGTAGAGGAAGGGGTCATCTCCCGAGCCAGGTTTTTGCAGGGTGTACATTTGCGGTGACATGCACATTTAGTGAACTGATAATGTGTATGCGATGTTCACATTTACATTTCAATTAGATTATGGTATTTAAATCTGATATTGCAATCAAAACACGTGACATTGTTATGTAACATTGCAATCCATTATTTTACATTGTATTGAATCTTTCACTTGTACTTGGCATTGGTAGTGTCATATGTCTGACACCATAGCCACATGTTTCTGCCATATATTTGACACTGTTAACTCACATAGCGGATACCACAGCCCGTATACATTTGACTGTGGGCTGCACATTCTTCTGACATCATGCCTAAGTATCTTATACTGCACTCCTTATATCTGCCCGGGTTAGCCTTGTAACGGCCATTGGAGTGCATTTTTCTGCCACTGAAGTCAAATATGTCTCAACGCCCATCTGACAATGCATACTGTAGTTTGGAAATGTTTCCTTGTGCAAGATATCTGGCATTCTGGTTGATGGTTCTGGCACTGAAGGCTTATATGCAGCTAAGTGATACCTGAGCCTGGCAATGAGATTACTCAGGTATGACCCTGAAACCGTACCACTGGTACAGTGTTACAAATAACTGTTAATGGGGCTATACATTAGACAATGCTGTTTTCAAATTACATCTGACCTTCTGGTCCATGTATATAACAAAAGAGCCTTGTGGTCAAGCCAATGTAAACAAATGCCAGGGCTCAAATATTTTCAAGCACACTTGAGCCCCTTGGGGCCCTTATATTGCTTGCACCATTCATTACTGGCTCTTCCACACTGCTAGCTTAAATTACAATCAACAAAAATAATTTCAAATGCATTTAGACGAGAGTAATTCGTGTCTTGTTATCAGAGTCTTGTGGTTCAATCTTTTTTGATTGTAAAGTAAGGAGGAACTGGCACTTTTCAGCAGGGCTGAAATACTTTTAACGGAACTGGAATAACACTTCTCCGCACTGCTCTGCTGTTAATGGGACTCTGTCAGAAAATCTCTTGGAGGGTGCTATCATTTTAATGGAATAGGACTTGTACTTCAATTTCTCTTCAATGAAAGAGATTTAGGAAACATTACAATAATCTATGCAGCAGGCAGATGACTAAAGATTCCCAGGCTACAGAGGGCCAACCACGCCAATGGCAGACATGAGCACTATTGAAGCATCTCATTCTTCTTTGGACCACTTCAATCCATTGGGTTGTGAAGCTTGTGTTCACCAGTACCCCAGAGAGATGTTGCCGTGTATCAGGATTCCTAGCTGTATGTGAAACATGCTGTCACTTACACTGGAGATCAGCGCATATTACATCAGGTCCCTTATCTTTTTTAATTAAACTCTCACACGTTGACAATGGGATATGTCAGTATGCTCTTTTTTCAATCACTTGTAAGTTGCAGTAACATAACAAATACACATGTTCTACTTAAGTCAGATACAACGTACGTTCTAAGTGTAAAACGTACATGTGCTCCATGAAGGCCGCAGAGGAGAGAATGGAGGACCACCATATTCTAATATTACAGGCTAGTAGCCTTGGCAATAAACACATTCAGCAGACCATTTCCATGTTACAGACCGCCGTACCTTTAAGAGTTAGGCCCACCCACTAAGTGGCGGGACTAGTGATTTAAGTTGGGGGGAGTTCTGGGGAAGAGGCACGTTTGGCGGCCAACTAACGTTTGTATTGCATTAAAGAAGGTTATATGATACTACTCCATCTGTGTGTCCTCCTTCCTGCATACAAGGCCCAGTCTGGGTCAACACTGGCAACGAGGCCTTTCCCGCACTCTGTGCCTCCTGCCTCCTGCGTGGTCGGTGATCTCACTGCACCAGTCCTCCGTCACCATGCTGGCAGTCCGCCAAGCGTCCTCCTCCTAGCGCGGACGGTGATCCCACCGTGCCAGCCCTCCCCCTCTTCCTGTATCCACCTTCACACACCTCCGGCACCCCTATGCTGCACGCCTCCCCTTGCGGCCCTGTTCGGAGATGCAGCAGCAACACGCTGACCAAGGAATAAGGCGCCACACCCTTCAGGTTCCACAAGGCCCGACGCCTCCACCTTCAATCCTGGTTCCGCGGCACATCGCAAGGTGAGTGTGCATGCTGCAGGGAGCAGCCCTCCCCTTTTCCTAACGCATGCCGTGCAGCGCTACCTCTCCTGGAGGAGACGTGGCCCAAGCAGGTCCTAATACTCCAGCACCCCAGAAAACGCTGCCACTCCACACTGCTCCCTCAAGAGGAATTCACTGCTACACAACTCCCAGATCTGGGACACCCTACCACATGACCTGATTACCCATCCAGTGCCCTCAGGGTATGCAGAGCCAACAAAGTCATTCACCCAACAGTGGCACAGGTCCTGACATAGTAAAAGGGCCCCAACGCCTAAACCCCTGACAGGCGCATCTTACCTCTAACATGAGCAACCCCAGCAATCCACTGTCGCCCCAACTAGTCCGCACTGCCAAGTCCATACAACTCTGGATGCCGTTGCCATTCGCCACGACCCCACATGCCACTAAAGGCCCATGATGGACTGAGTGGAGGGAGGATTTTCATCATTTTGTGAGGGGATCAGGGGACGGTGACTCTCTTCACCTAAGAGACATTTTCCTCAACCTGGTGGGGGTGGGAGATAAAGACAATCCCAGCAGCGGAACAAAAATGACTTTGCAGCCCTGATCAAAGCCCTTGACAAATTACTCATAATTGAACCCAACTGTAACTATGAAAGGTATCTTTTCAACCAGTGCTCTCAGAAACCACAAGAGACTGTAGACAAATATATAACTCTCTTAAGGGTGAAAGGTACCGACTGCCAATTTTATGCCTTCTCCCTAGATGAAGCCATATGCCTGAGGATCATCAAAGGCTGTCTGTCACCAATGCTCAAGAAGCAATTGATGAAGAAGCCCCTCACAATCCCCGAGGTCGGTGAACTCGCTCGAATTTTTGAGATGGTAGATGCCCGAGCTGCGTCCATGACAGGCGCCAACGCCCCAAAACATGATACCACTGAACTCATAGCAGCTGTACAACCACCTCCACCTCACCAGGGCGACAAAGGATCCTACCCGTACAGGCCACAGGCCCCGCAAGTACCACAACAACAGAGGCAATGCTACAGCTGTGGCATGGCATTTTCATATTCAGGGTTCTGCCCAGCCTTATCACAAAGGTGCACAAACTGCGGAGGAGAAGGACATTTTCAATCTGTGTGCAGAGAAGGGAAACCATTTCCAACCATGCGGCCTCAAGCACTCATCAGGACGCCCTTCCACCCGCCATTTCCCCAATATGGACCACACAGATACTATCAACCTAATCAACGTCGATACGTGTGAGCCATCAACGAATACCAGTTCCAAGAGTATCCACAAACACATGATTATGTGGAACAACCACCCTACCTCACTGATGAGTATGAAAATCCACCGGAAGGATACGCAGAGGAGGTGTACTACCATGACCCCTCAACGTCAGGCACCATGTATTATGACCCAACCTCACAGGACGAGTACATCAACCTCGTGCTCAA
This sequence comes from Ambystoma mexicanum, assembly GCF_040938575.1. NCBI lineage: Eukaryota > Metazoa > Chordata > Amphibia > Caudata > Ambystomatidae > Ambystoma > Ambystoma mexicanum. Next base: position 693,284,113 of record NC_090923.1, read on the forward strand.
CAACAAAGAAGTCAGAGAAGCCCCAAAAATACCAATCAAAATGGGCAACTGCCTGTTTCACTTCATGGTGGACTCGGGCACCACCGTAAACCTCCTGGGCGAGCAGAAGTATCTGAGAATCCCACATCCACCGGCGCACGGACCATCACATACCAGAATCTTCTAGTGTGGTGCAGCCACACCTTTACAGACCATCGGCCCCTCACACGCCACCTCCTCCTCAAAGGACGACAGGTGGACACCACCATTCACGTCATCCGATCCCTCACCAAAGGGTGATGCCTCCAAGCGGTCTCCAGGGAGCTTGATCAACCACTCTCTAATGGCTAATCGAGCCCGCCATGGGGCCAACACCATGGGTCTCTCCCCTGGTCGTCGTACCAAAAGAAGGTGGCAGACTACGCTTATGCGTTGAAATGAGTATGGCCAACACCGCGATTCAACGTGAAAGACACCCTGGCCCATGTAACAAGCTCATGATAGTGCAGCTTAACAATGCCTGCATGTTCTCCAAACTTGACCTGATACAGGGCTACCACCAACTGGAACAACACCCCGACTCCAGAGTGATAACGACATTTGCCACACATGATGGTCTGTTCTGATACCGGAGGCTGAACTTTGCCATTTCATCCGCAGCCAAAATCTTCCAGGAGGCTGTGAGACAAATCATCAGACCAATCTGGCGAGCTTTAAATTACAGCGATGACATCCTCATCTTCGGCTCATCCAAAGAGACTCATGACACTGCGCTCCTCACCACATGCGAAGCAGTACAAGATGCTGGTCTCGCGCTCAATATCGTCAAATGTCTTTTTAGCAAATCAAAGCTAACATTTTTTGGTCACATCTTCTCGAGCGAGGGGATGATGCCTGACCCTGAGAAAGTGGACACCATCACCAAATTGAAAGAACCACAACAAGTGGCTGATGTCCATTATTTCCTTGGAATGGGCGGATACTGCGCCAGGTACATACCTCACTATGCCTCGCTCACAGAACCACTCAGGAAACTCCTACAGAAAGACGCAACGTTTGACTGGTCCCCAGCAAGCCAATGCACATTTTGGGCGATCAACCATGCCCTCATGGAGGCCCACTGTCTAGCCTACTTCAACCCTTCCTGGCACACCTAAGTCATAGTGGACGCCAGACCGTTAGGCCTGGGAGCCATTCTGGAACAGACAAGCAGTGCTGACGTCAACCCTAGACATGTCGTAGCATATGCAAGCTTGGCACTGTCCCCCCCTGAGGCAGCCTACTCACAAGCTGAGAAGGAGAGCCAGGCCACAGTCTGGGTCTGCAAACATTTTCATAACTTCCTGATTGGAAAAAAATGTACCTTAATAACTGACCACCAGGCATTGCTCTCGCTTTTGGGTAACCCGCATGCAAAAATGCCTTTGAGGTTTGAGCGCTGGGGCATTCGCCTCCACGAATATGACTATGACATAATACACTGCCATGGAGGCAACCTGAACCCCGCTGACTACTTGTCAAGGCATCCAGTGGGGCCCCCACTGACCCGAGGAGGTGATATCGCATACATGAACTATGTGGTGGCGACTCGCTACCACCAGCATTGTCAATGGAAATGGTCGCCGCGGCCTCAGCAGCAGAACCCACGACCTCACTCGTCATCATTCTCACATCGGCCAATAAGTGGAGGGACTACCGACGTGCAATTTTGGCTCTCCCGCGGGTGTGTACAGAGGAAATAGAAAAGCTAGCCAGAGCACACAATGAGCGGGCCGTGAAGGACCACAACATACTCCTCAGGGGATGCCGCATTGTCATCCCCGCTGCCCTGACAGCAGACATTGACGTCAATGCACACGAAGGGCACAGTGGTGAAAAAGCAATTACGATGCCACATATGGTTCCCATTCCTAGACTCAGCAGTGGACGAATGGATAAAAACTGCCACGCCTGCCAGTGCACATCTGCCGCTGAACCTCCTGTTCCCCTGCAACACACACAAATACCAGATCGACCCTGGGAAAGGGTGCTCGTCCATTTCTACGGACCAATGGAATCAGGAGAATACTTCCTCCTCCTGATCGATGAATATTCGCGATTACCCATCGTCAAGAAACTAACCACCACAGCATTCTCCCAGATGGCTGCCATTCTAGACGAAGTACTCAGTGAATGGGGCATCCCCAGGGTGATGAAGTCTGACAATGGGCCACCTTTCAATGGATACGAATTTGCAGCATTAGCAAGACACCTACGATTCAAACATTTAAAAATAACGCCTCGATGGCCACAACCCAACGGCATGGCGGAAGGTTTTATGGCATCAATAAAGAAGACAATCCAGAGAGCCCGCATAGAAGCAGTCAACCCACACCAAGCAATGTGCCGGCTCCTCAGAGACTATCGAAACACCCCTCACAAGGCCGCAAACAAAACTCCTGCTGAGCTCATGGTCTGGTACGACGTGCACACTTGCATCCTACGGAGTTCATCGGCCCCAGATAACACTGACGCCGAAGTGGCATAGAGAGACGCAGGGGTGAAAGAGAAAGCCAAACAGGACACTGACAAAAGGTGCAAAGCAACACCAAAAGAATTTCAGATCAGAGACAAAGTCCTAGTGCAACAGCCCATGATCAGAAAGACGGATTCACGGTTCGCTCCTAGCCCCATTAGGGTCACGGCCATAAAGGGGACAATGGTGACAGCACAGGACCAAGAGAAGGCTATCACGAGGAACTGTTCACAATTTGAACACTAGCTCAAAAGAGAAGAAAGCAAATCTCCTCTGTTGGCCTGCAGCCCGGTGCTGCAGGAGCTGCGGGATAACCTGTTGATTACAGATGGGGGAATAGTCGATGAGACAAAACCTGGTAAAGACACCAGAGTCAGATAAGAAGAGGAGAACCGACATGAGAGGCTGAGACCAGTACGACTGGTTGAGGAGTGCTAAACCTGACATTTGAACATTTGTCCGGGGGTAGTGTTACAGACCGCTGTACCTTTAAGAGTTAGGCCTGTCCATTAAGGGCCGGGACTAGTGACATAAACTGGGGGAGTTCTGGGGAAGACGCACGTTTGGCGGCCAGTTAACGTTTGTATTGCAATACAAAAAGGTTATATGATACCCCTCCGCTGTGCGTCCTCCTTCCTGCATACAAGGCCCAGTCCGGGTCAACAAGATGGCAATAAACACATTCAGCTGCAGACCATTTCCCCCGGGCTTGCCTGGCAGTGCAGGTACTCCTTATCTCTCCTCACTACCCCCCCAGCCTGCCAGTGGAAGCAACTGTGCAGTATAGACCATAGGCATATGCTAGAGCATGAATAAAAAAAAATGAGTCTGCGCCCTGGCACTCAACTGCTTATTGGAGAGCAGTGAAAAGGAAGAGCTCAGAACTGAATACATTCACTGCATTCCCAAATCTGCCTGCCACACCTACCCAATAGATGTTATTACTGACGTAATTGACTCAGCTCCCAGTAATGCAAGAGCCTGGACTCTGCCAACACTGCTTCCAGTTGTTGTAAAGTATCTGCTGCATAAGAGTAACATGAATGATGCATGCAGAAAACAGCATTGTAGAAGGTGTGGACAGGACATTGTGAATACCATCACTTTCAATACAGCTATGAAAATCATGTAAATAGATGGGCTGGGGCAACAATATTCATGTTGCAGTTGCGGCACTGCTATTCTGTTTCATAATTTGAATAACAAAGAGCAAGGGACATGGATTTGCCCATCTTAAAGCCAGTGAGGTTGTTGTGCCTTGCCCTATCTGTGCACACACTAGCATTGAACATTAAATGTTTCAGTCAAGTTACCAAGACAATGGGCCTCATTATAATGTTGGCATTATGGTGTGAATGGTGCCGGTAAGGCACCGGCAGTGTTCATACCGTACCGTCGGATTACGAATTCTGCTCGCAGCTGCCTGACAGCCTGCCAGGTCTGTGTGGCACCTGTAAGCATAACTCGGAATTGCAACGACATTGTTATCAACGGTGCTGGTGCACCCATGCTCCTCATGCCCATTCTTCCCTATGGGGAAGAATGGGGCGCCCAGCAATACCGCCACCCGCAAATGGATAATTACCGGCCCATTCAACTCGTAATGGACCGGTAATTGCCCATTCACGGGTAGCGGTGCCGGTAGCGAGTTTGGCGGTAGTCGGGCCTGCCAAGCTCATAATGAGGCCCAATGCATCAAGTGGTCTCGGATCATCACAATGTAACTGAGATAAGAAGTGCCAGTGTTGAGAAATAAGTCCCGGTACTTAGCCCAGGCAAATACCTGCACTGAAAGAGATGCTTGTATCTGACAATGGGAGGTCTAGAAGAAAACACTGCTATCATGCATCTGATGCCGCAGGCACTATATATAGCATTGTTGTCCTTAAGTCTGCCACTGCAATGCTCATCTTGTCTCGAGACATCTGTGTTCTATTGCTGCCTTGGTTACAAGCCAGGAGCTTCAGGGAAAAAGAGAACTGCAATTTCATGCCAGTTTATTGTGAACACTTAGCTGGCTTTAAAGGTAATTAGCAGAAGGTGTAACTTTCTTCTCAATTCAAGATGAGACTTTGCAGAGTCAGCAATAATCACAGATCTGGCAGCCCTCTCTCCCTTACAAGCGAAATTGCACATTAAATCATGCAGCTCTGAAAGCAAAAAATTGCTTGTCATGAACATGCAAAGATTCACTCTGCTAGCACAAACATACGTGTAGGCTAGTATAGAAAAAAACACCCCTGCCTTGCACACCATTGATGTACAAACACTGTACAGAACCCATGATACACGCCGGAGATGCACAGATGGTGCCAGCAATACTGAATGAGCCCATGCAACGTTACTGAAGCAGTTTTGCGAAGTAGAGTGAATTCTGTCACCGAGGAAACATGATGCTGAAATCCAACAGATTGTGCTACTGTAAAGTGATTTACTTCGGAAATGACAGATTGGGCTGAAAGGGTTTACACTGCACGGTTATTGCCTAATGTATGAGCAATAGTAGTCGTGTGCCGGGGAACAACACTCAGTGATACTGATGCATATTACGGGCTGATAGTAAAATATGTTTCCAAATTAAACAGGAAACTAATCAAATATGTAAAATAAGCATTTGCAAACCAAACAGTTTTCCTTGTTCTAAGTGATACCACATATCCCACGAATACATTTTGAACATTACCATTGTTATATACTACCATTTTCAACAACAACTTAACATACCAACATTCTTCTGCTAGTCTTTACTTTTCATTTACAAAACAACATAAACCATGTAACTTTCAGTTTTTACCTTTCTATGCAAATACAAACATGTCCATCTTGTGTGTACTTCTCTCCACTTAGAGAGTCCCCCAGCATTTACATGTTTCTTTGTTTGTTTGTTTGTTTATTTGATAATGCGCACCAAACCCTCAGGTAGCAGGGCGCAGTGGTTACAAGAATGTTCGAAGCTTAGTTACAACATATAGGTCATTACATTACAGTGCATACAATGCGGGTACAGCGTTACAAAATACAGGATGCAGGATAAATACAGTGATAGGGTTCATGCACATAGGGTCTGGTGGGTCTAACAATGGTCGAAACGACTTGTTAGATATCCTTGGTTCGAAGCCAGTTCAGGAAATTATGTCTAAATTTAGAGTATAGCTGTTCCTCTCTAAAAGCAGTGGGGAGTACATTCCAGGAAAGAGCAGCTTTAACTGGGAAACTTGCTCCCCCAGCTTTGGAAAGTCTGAATCTAGGAATTTCTAGGCAAAGATGGTTGGAGGATCTAGTATGGTCAGTAGAGATTCTTCTGGTCAGTCTAGCGGAGAGATAGGGAGGTGTGGCATTATTGAGACATTTAAAAGTGAGGGATACCATTTTGAGGAGTATCCTGTCGCTAATTTTTAGCCAGTGCTGGTATTTTCTGATGTTAGATATATGCTCTCTGCGGGGTATATTCAAGGCTGCTCTTAAAGCATTATTTTGCAATATTTGCATTTTATTTATGATGTTTTTGTTAGCGCCTGCATATAAGGCATTGCAATAGTCTAGCTTAGACATTATTAGTGCATTGTTGAGCGTAATGCAGCTAGTACTGGATAAAAAGGGTTTGCAGGCCCTGATCCATTTACAGGAATAAGCTGCAGATGAGGCCATGGAGCTAACTTGTTTTTTTCTGATAATATAGAATCAAGGTAAAAATCTAGTGTTTTTACCTTAGTTACTACTTTGATTACATTCCCATCGATGTTAAATGCGGCGTAGATGGGGCTGAGTTTTTTTAGGTTAGAGGCAGAATCCAGAACCAGGATCTCGGTTTTGTCGTCATTCAGGCAGAGACCATGTGAGGCGATCCATGCCTGATTGAGAAAGTATATCTTGTTTACCAGAGCCGTGTCTTCGACGAAGTTGCCTGAATGTGTTATGAGGATCTGGGTGTCATCAGCATAGTTAGTGTATGTGACACCCAGCCTGTCAAGTGTGTCGAATAGTGGCTTGGTAAAGATGTTATACATTGTCTGTGAGACGCATGAACTTTGCGGTACGCCACATGTAATTTGGATTGGGTCTGCTGAGGCTGAAGGGGAGAAGACTCTCATTGTACGGTTAGCTAGGAAGGATTGTATCCAGGCTATGGCTTCACTCGAGAAAGGGGCAGCTGACGCTAGGTGTTCACATAACGCTGCATGATCCAACAGGTCAAGGCTGCTGATAGGTCAAAGAGAAGTATCATAGCTGTTTTACCTTTGTCCTTCAATTCGTCGATTTGTGTCTTTAGATTAATCAGAGCGTTTCAGTGCCGTGTTGTGGCCTGAATCCAGATTGGCGAGATCCTAGTAGTTGGTTGGCCTCCAGATAGCTTTGGATTTATAGGTAGGCTACTCTGTTGATGATTTTGAGGAGGAATGGGACCATTGTAATGGGTATGTAATTAGTGGGGATTGCCGGATCTAGGGTCTGTTTCTTAAGGAGTGGTAGTACCCAAGGTTCTTTGAGGTTGACTGGGACTGTGCCTGACTTAAAGGAAGCGTAAATTAACCTAGAGACAAAGGGTGTGAGATCTCTAGCTGCATCGCTAATCATTTGTGCGGGGCAACTATCGCCCTGGCAGTTAGAAGGTTTCAGAGATAGTAAACCTTTTTCGCTTTCCAGAATGGAGATATTGGTAAATCTGAAGGGATTATCAATGCTGGTGTTGCAGCGGGTAGGCTAGGATGAGTCTCAGTGGAGTGCAGGGAGGCTTTTTTATCAGGTATTTTAGACTGCAGAGTCACTATTTTGTTGGATAATGCATTCTGGATGCTAATACACCATTGGACCTCATTACGAGGAATGCAGTAAGGGGTTAATGGTGCCGGTAAAGGTGCCGAGCCGTTAACCCCTTACCGCCCCATTACAAGTTCTGCTTGCGGGAACCCGCTAAGGACGCCTGGTTTTGCGTCCAAGGTCGGAATGGCCCAGTAATTCCTCATTCAAGGAACCTGGACCCGAAACCTGGCATGGGGGTAGCCATGCTGATAAAAGAAGCATGGTTACCTCCATCCTCGTAATGAGGCGGAATAGGGTTTTCCATTTCATGAAGGATGGTGAAAAGCTCCTTGGTATTGAAGTTAGCCTTAGTAATTCTGTCATTAAATGTGTTCCTTTTAGTTTGGATTATTTGTTTCTTGCACCTTTTGGCGAAGTTAGCAAGTAGGGCTTTGTTCTCGACCGTAGGGGAGTGTCGCCAAATGACTTGGAGTTTCCTTTTTTGGAGTTGTAATTCCTTAAACTGGGTTGTGAACCATGTATTAAGGTGCGACTTTTGTTTGCTTTTGCGTAGTTTGACTGGCGCGATGATGTCAAGGGCCTTGGTCATGGTGTAGCTAAAAGTCTCAACTAGAGTGCTCGGTCAGAGTTATTGGTGATTGAGGAAAGGGTGGGTAGGTGGAGAGAAAGCAATTTTTCAACAGTGATGTCTTTTTTGCTTCTAGTTGGGAGCGGTGGTGGTGTTTCAATATTTTTCAGCTTTTGAGGCTGTATTGTGGACGAAAAACCGATAAGGTGGTGATCGGTCCAAGATTGTGCGGTTATTTTAGTGATAGTGATGGAGCAGTTCAATTTGGCTATCCAGTCTAATGTGCGCCCATTTATGTGCATAGGAGCGAGGACTTTTTGGGTCAAACCATGTTCAGACAAAATAGTTTCAATAGATTGAGTTTGTTTGTCCTCGGCTTCATTGAAGCTCAAGTTGAAATATCCTAATAGTAGAAGCTGTGTGGCATCCTTTGCGTGGTTAGTGAGGAGACTGAAGAGTTCTTCCTCAAAGGTGCCTATTGGGCCAGGACGTCTATATACTAAGAAGATAGTTAATGTGCTATTACTGGAGATGGGTAGTTTGGCTGAGAGTAGTTCACAGGTTTTAATTTCAGGGCGTGTGGTTAGCCTTAATCCCAGTTTGGTTTTGGCTATGATAGCGAGGCCGCCTCCTCTGTATTGGGCCTGTCAACTCTGAGTATTTGGAAGTCGTCTGGTATAGCTAGCATGAGGGTGGGACCAGAAAGCATCATGAAGCCAGGATTTAGTAACAGCAATACAGTCTAGGTCATCGGTGGTAAGTATATCTGCAATTTCAGTGGTATCTGACATGCAAGGTCTTGCGTTGATGAGGGCTCCTGAAATAGGTGTCTTTTTGTTCTGCCGTTGGAGAGGGGAGGGTCTTTGTTTAGGGTGCTTGGTTCTGATATGATTATGAGGAGAGTGGGCGATAAAGTGTGTCTTTATTGTTTGCAAGGTTTCTGAGGATGCTGAAGAGGGGTTTTGGTCAGTAGCACGGGTGTTATGCCTAAAGCCGGAGTCTTGGGACCTGAATCCATTTGTCTTGGGTTTATCGATCCGGGGCAATTTTGCTCGGAGTCTGAGGTTTCCTTTCTGCAACGGGCAGGGTGTGAAGGTGTTTTTTTTTTTTTCTGACTCCCTGAGTTTGTGGGGACCCCTTTCCTCACTCACTCTTTTGCTAGGCCTCTGGGAACCCTTTTTGTTTATTTTTGATGGAGTCATCTTTCCTCCATATTTTTGTGCATCTGTATTTTACTATTGCAGCACACAGCACCTTTTGTACAGTGTTGCAGATGCTCCTTTATCTTCCCTCTTTGGTTTTCTTTTATTTTCCTGTGGTAACTTAATGTTAAAAGGATAGGTGGATACCTTCATGCTACCTGGCCATTTCTTTGATGTGATCACCACTTCTCACCTTATCTAGATGGCTCATAGAGAAACATGGTATTCCTTCTCCCACTTCTCCTGTAACTTTATAATTACAGTGCAAGTCCATCTGTCTGGTGGCATTGGATAATTATATCAAAGTTTAATGATGTTTAGACACAGGCTGCTGTCGCAACTACATTAAAGTACACATGGGTGCCTGTCTTCTTTTTTCGTCAACTTACAATGGCTTGACCTTTCTTGAGCCTTCCTCTGCTAACCTGGGTGGAGAAGTCCTGTTCACTCCTTTGTCAGAAATGGGCTCCCATTAGACAGCCCACTAGGTGGTACCAGTGTGTCTGGGAGGATAGGAAACTGGGAGGACACTGAAACTCTTCAGGTCTTTGTCCTCCAGAGTGTCTGGTTCAATATGTTTTTAACTGAGTGCCTGGCTACCACGACCCAAAGTTTGAATGTTGCATGCATGCTGATTGTCTGGGTTCCTGCATAAAAGGTAAGGGTCTTTATGCTGAAGCTGCAGTATACCACTGGAAGAAACATTCCAAAGAAGAAGTAAGGAGAAGGACATCTGCAGCCACTTCAAGCAACCAACAAGCTTACTGAGTGACCGCTGCAGCTCCAGCCCTTTATTCTGTGTGTCAGGGAAGATCCAGACTGGATGAGTTAATCCCTTGGACTGGTGGGTCTAACCCGTCTTCAGACCAGCTACAGGTTGAGCCATCCCAAGAAGTGCTGAAACTTCCAGGCCTGCAATACCAAAACACCTTGGGAACTGCAGCACTGCTGTGGTGCGTCTGGTTGGTGGTGGCTCTGGCTGCAAACTTGTGGGCATCTGTCTGGCTCTAAAGAGACTCCATCCTGATAATAGAAGCCCCTCAGAAGATTTGAAGGACACGAGAAGGAAAACAGTCTGCCAGGTCACAACTTCGACAGTGTCTGCCTTTGTTCAGGTGCCCAAGGTCCCCCATCAGACTTTTTGAAACTCTCATCCCCATATTTGACTTCTAAAAAATGGGCATCCCTAAAGTTGTTAACCTACCAGTATTGAAATTTCAGAATTTCAGTAAATGTTGGTTGATGAATGATTTGCTAACTTAAAGCTACTCTTACAACTACCTGCAATTCATCTAAAGTCTACTACCGAAACTGAGCATTGCAACAGCAAATATCTATTATGCAACGCTGAAGGAAGCGCTGTGGATTTGCACTCCAAGAGAGCTCTCCATATCATGCAGATAAATGAAAATGCTTCTTGATGTTCTTTAAAAATTGCAGTTTGTTAAGGCATCAAAATAGAATAAAAAGGAAACACAACGTGTTTTGCAACCTGCCAGTTGCTTGCTCACGCATGTCACTCTCAGTGCATTCATCAGCTTATATCACAAAGCGAAAGTAAAACAGCAGAAACTCTATAGCTTAAATGGACCTGTTCCTTTCTCAATGTCGAGCAGTCTATTAACATAGTATGGGGCTGAAACAGGACTGTAAAACATGGTCACCATTTCATAACATTGGCTGCCAGTCACAAAGGCTTGCTGATAAGCCAGCTTTTTGATGACCCTGTTAGTTGAAATGAGCACAATACTCGGTCACAGCCATATATAAAAAAAATGGTTTTAGAATAGAGAAGAGCCTTTAGAAAAATGGGCTGGTATGTGTGTTTAATAGGGTGAACACTGCTCCAACGCACCCGTTGATTTGGCTATAATTGTAACTCCTTGACAACGAGAGCCACATCGACCCGGTCCATTATACCACTGTATTCATCAAGGTGATATACAAACATGAGACTGTCGACCTTCAAACAATGAGTAAAGAAATAAATAAACACTTGTGAAGCCACACTATTGGTGTATGCACAAAACAAAAGCAACCCCCATCACAAAGTGTGCTAAGACATCTCATTATATAAGCAACAGGTAATAGTCAAAAAACAAAATAAAAAATGGATTCCAAGATGGCCGCCGGCAGTGGAAGTCGCGTCTAGATCACGTTCCCGCCGGGCCTCAACAAAAAAGCACATCAAACGCGCTTTTCCGACGTTTCCTGTACTGGAATCAGCGCCGCAACACCCAAGAGACAGGGGACGTGGTGGCGATCTGAGACAGCCCCGGCAACACAGCCCCCGGCGATCTTGCCGCCGAGAGACGCGACCGCCCCTCCCCCACCGAGGGAGTCCTCGGCAGCCTAGCGGAGGAGTCCGCGCAGGGGCGGACTCACGAAAGAACAGAGTCCCGGGGAGAGAGCCGCCTACATCCCCGACACAGAGAGAAGAGAAAGGGGACCCGGCTCGGCACCAAGAAGAAATCACGCACCACCACGGAGGTACAGCGCTGGGAGCAGTGCAGCCGCAGGAACACCGGGACACCATCCGCGCGAGGGGCCCTCCCACAGCGACAGGGCCGGTGGGCGGAACATTGCAGACAGGGGGAGAAGGTCTGGCTGCGGACACACGACAAGGGAATTAAACCACGAGCAGATGGATCGGCAGCAGCGAGGCACACAGGGACTGGCACTTTGATGGTGGGGAGCGGGAGGGGGAGGGGGCACCATCCGGGCACTCATGGACACGGCACGGCAGGCATTGCTGGCACAGGAGAGGAGATCAAGAAACAGAGGTGAGCGTGCCCGCGGGAGCGCCCCCCCTCTTATACTCTCCCCGGCACATAAGGCCACGATCAGGCGGGGGCAATCACACAAGACGCTGGCCCAGGCGCGGAGGAGTGCCCCTCCCCATCTCCACATAACGACATAGGCACAGAAATCAGTAGGGGGACATACTGGAGGGGGAATAAGACCCCAATATAACTCAGGGCATCCCCACACCCCAGGAGGACATAGGAGTGGCAACAACACTCCCCCGATACAAAAGACCCTTGCACACGGCGGCGGAGCATGATAAAAAGGGGCAGGTCCAGCAGACTAGCAGACCCGTGGGGGACCAAACATAGCCCTTCCACAATTGCCACCAGCCACCCCTACAATCAAGGAAGATGTCACGAGCAAAGGGGAAAGGGGGCCCCTCTGAACCCACACCGCAATCTCACAAACAGGACACAAGTTTGCTACAATTGTGGTCCTCAGATGCTCAGGCAGTCCCAAAAGACAGGCCAGGAGAAAAACTCTCTACCGACACATATCTCCCAAACCAGAGCGCTCTTCCCCCGACAAAGGATGATATGAAGGCCTGGTTTGCGGAGCTCCAAGACAAGTTTATGTCCACAGTCCAGGACCAATTCGCCTCCATGAAAAATGAGATGAAGCAGGCGGTACAAGAGTTGAAAATAGATGTGGCCAAGCTGGAGGAAAGGACAGACACCGTAGAGAGAATCGTACAAAACATAGAAGAGGAAACGAAACAGAACAGTGAAACACAAGAACACCTGATCCGGCTCAACCACAACCTGGAAATTCAATGTGAAGACCTGGAGAACCGTTCCCGCATATCCAACATCCGTATAAAGAATGTGCCCGAATCGGTGACGGACAAAGACCTCAAAACTGCGATACAAGAGGGTTTCAGAGATATAATCGAAGCATAAGAATCAGAGAACATTGGGAAAGACAGAGTCCATAGGGTGGGTCCGAGAAGAACTGGCACCCCAGGGGAGAGACCGAGGGACGTATTAGCAGCACTCACATCTTACCCACAAAAGGAACTGATCCTAAGGAAAGCGAGGCAGCTTGATCACATTAGGATGAATGGAGTGGAAATACAATTGTACCAAGATCTGGCCTCAGCAACACTCCTAAAAAGAAGGGAAATGGCCCCATTGGTGAGGGAATTGGTGGCGAAAGAAATCAGATACAAATGGACGTTCCCATTCGGCCTACTAGTCGAGTGGGAGGGCAAGCAGAGAAGAGTGACTACTTGCGAGGAAGGCCTCAATATAATGGACAACAGATGGAGGAGACGGACATGAGGGATGGCAGGACGAAAGGGGAGACCCACAAAAGGCTGAGAGGATGGGAAGTGGTGAGACAAAAGAAGAAACCAAATGGATGGGAAAAAGCAGGGAAGCCAGCAGGCAACCATTAGAGATAATCAAACAGGGCTGTCAGCTCATCCACCTTGAAGGGAGAGGGCGGAAGAAGATTAACCAGAAAAACCTCGGATTACCAAGTAGAAAGAGGCCCGGCGGGGGAACGGGAGGGTCGTAACCCAGGTCTGAGGATGAAGCGGGGTTTAGGACCCCCCGCACAGTTTATCCCGAGCTATGAGAGGGCAGGGAGCGATAGGCGCAACGCCCTAGCAACCATAGGTGCCTGGGCCCTCCTCGGGATCGAAGTTGAATTCATGTTAATAGTTGGGGGGGAGTTGGGAAGTTGGGGGGGAAGCAGGGTGGGGGACAATCCGGATGAGGGAAGGGACCACAGTATGCGGGAACAATAATTGAACCAGCAGAGTAGAAGGGATGGGGAAGCTCAGAATATTTTCACAAAATGTAAGGGGGCTGAATTAGACACACATTAAGGCCCAGGACAAAAAGAAAGTACACCTCAGAGGATATGATATGATATGATATGATATGGTATTTGTAACGCGCCTATACACAAGTGTTTCAAGGCGCGAAGAGGCAGGGAGGGAGGGAAACAGGGGGAAGACAGACAAACGATCTTACTAGGCCAGGTGTCATTCAGATCGCGCAAGTGCAGAGGTAAGGGGAAAAGGAGAAAGTGCAGGGGGAGGAGGTGGGGGGGAAGTGCAGTACAAGGAAGTAGCGTAATAAAATAATAAATAATAAATAAAAAGGGCCAGCTGGTGGCAAGTGCGAGGTAAGTGCAGAGCAAGTGCTGAGAAGTGCTGGGAAGGGGGGCTGTAGGGATACAGTGACAGTCCCACAGTGCAGGGGGAGCCAGGGAGGCAGTGCAAGTGGAGAGTGGCTGGGCCCTGGACCGAGGTCGCTGAGAGTGGCCCAGATGCAGGTTTAGTGCAGAATTCAGTGGGGAGTTAAGCAGGTTTAGCAGGGGAGAGGGAGTGAGAAGGCAGAAGCGAAGAGGAAGGTTTTGAGGTACTTCCGGAACCGGAGATGGTTCTCCTCAAGTTTCAGGGAGGCAGGAAGGCTGTTCCAGAGGGAGGCCCCTGCTGCGGAGAGAGATCTACCCCCAGCTCGTTGCTTCGAGAAGCGGCTGACCATGAGGGAGTTGGAGACGGATGAGCGAAGGGCTCGTGAAGGAAGATATTTAGGAAGAGAGAGTTGAAGGTATTTAGGCCCCAGGCCCCAGAAGGCCTTGTGGACAATGCAGAGGGTTTTGAACTTAATCCTCGTATCCACTGGGAGCCAGTGAAGAGATTTCAGTCCTGGAGAGATACGGTCCCTGGGCTTGAGGCCAAGGACAAGTCTCGCAGTTCTGTTCTGGATAAGTTGCAGAGGGCGGAGAGTGGAGGCAGGCAGATTAAGATAGAGGCTGTTACAGTAGTCCAGCCTTGAGAGAACCAGGGCTCGGGAGACAGTGAGCTTCTGGGGGAAGGAGAGGAAGGGAAGAATACCTCTGAGGAGGTGCAGCTGGTAGTGTGACTTCTTAGAGACGTCAGATATATGAGGAGAGAAGGAGAGTGTGGAGTCGAAGATGACCCCGAGGTTTTTAGCCTTGCAGGTAGGGGCGGGAAGGGGGCCAAGGGAGGCCGGCCAGAGAGCTGCAGGGAAGGAGGGAGTGGGTGTGCCGATGAGTAGAATCTCAGTCTTACTGGCGTTAAGGCAGAGGTCATTGGCAGCACACCATTCCTGGATAGCAGACAGACAGTCGGAGATGAGGGAAGGAGAGGAGGAGGCCGAGGGTAGCCTGAAAATGAGCTGGGTATCGTCCGCATAGCACTGGAAGTGGGGGCAGAGAGCGGCGATGCGGTGGGCAAGGAGTGCCAGATACTGGTTGAAAAGCCAGGGAGAGAGGTTGGATCCCTGGGGACACCACAGGTGGAGAAAAAGATGTCAGAGAGGAAGGAGCCCATTTGGACCTGGGAGGGTCGACCGGAAAGGAAAGAGGTCAGCCATGCCAGAGCCTGACCAGTGATACCCAGGTTATCACGGAGACGGTTGAGCAGGATGGCATGGTTGACAGTGTCAAAGGCAGAGGAGAGATCGAGCAGAATGAGAACACAGGGAGTGTTGGAATCGAGGTTAAGGAGCAGGTCCTCACGGATGTTCAGGATCTGGGCGCAGGCAAATGCTGGGGAAAAAAGAGCAGGAGTAATGATTGCAGCGAAAGTGGGTCTGGTGGCAAACCTCACAGACACTCGAGTAGACAGGGAAGGGAGGTTCGCATTTGTTAATATCTCTTTAGAGGGCTATAGGCTCACCCTAGTGGCAATATACTCGCCAAACACTGGGAAGGATGGATTTCTCTGGGACACCCTAGGGAAACTAGCGGAATTTGCGAAGGGAGAGGTAATTCTGGGAGGAGACTTGAACTTGGCCTGGCAACCTCACATAGACAGGAGTGCGGGGGGAACGCAGGCACATGGGACTCCATCCAAACAATTAAAGCTAAGGATGGAACAGGTGGCACTACGAGATGCCTGGAGGGAAATAAAGGGGCAAGATGCAGGATTCACCTACTACTCGCACGTGCACAACACGATGTCGAGGATTGACTATTTCTGGGTGTCGGTGGGACTGGTGGGGAGGATCCAGGATATCGAAAAGGGAGTGATAGCGTTGTCAGATCACGCCCCGCTATGGCTCGATGTACAGACCCCCAGAAGGGGAAGAGGTCTCTGGAGATGGAGAATGCGTCCGACATTCTAACAGACCAGGTGCAGGGAGAGGAACTAATAGACAAAATCAAGGAATACTTTGACCTAAACGACAATGGAGAAGTTCCACTGGCAACAGTATGGGAAGCCTTTAAGGCTGTAACCTGGGGACATGTCATAGCACAAAAGGCAGCCAAACACAAACAACATCAAGAATGGGAAAGAACGCTCGAGAGGAAACTAACAGACATAAGGAGGAGCTAACACTCCATCCCACAAGAACCCTCAAGAAAGCAATGAAACACGTGCATGGTCAACTAGAGATGCTCCGCAACAAAAAAGCAGAGAGATCCCTACTATATCTAAAACAGCGTTACTATATTAAGGCCAACAAAGCGGACAAATATCTAGCAAGACAACGTAGAGAAAAACAGAAAGCAATGACAATCCTGAACGTCAAGGATGCGCATGGAATACCTCATACAAACTCAAAGGACATAGGGGGGGGCCTTTAAGGCTTTCTACCAAGATCTATATGCAACGGAGCACCCAGACGAAAAGAAACAAGACAAGTTCCTACAATCTATTCCCATACCGACAATAGCAGAAGAAGACAAACAGGCTTTAGAATCGAGGATTACAGAGGAAGAGGTCGACAGGGCAATAGTGGGCCTCCCTATGTCAAAGGCACCAGGCCCGGATGGCTTCACGGCTCAATTTTACAAAAAATATGCAGACACTTTAGTTCCATTCCTGACGAGGCTTCTAAACACATGAAAGGACAGTGGAAACGTAACATCCTCCATGAATGAAGCAAAAGTCCTCGTTTTCCACAAAACAGGTAAAGACCCCACTCTCCTGGCCTCATATCGCCCGATAGCCCTAATAAACCTAGATGCCAAAATCTACACTAGGGTACTGGCTGCCAGAGTTTCACCCCTCCTCCCGACCCTAATAAACACAGACCAATCAGGCTCCATCCCAGGTAGGCAAACACACGACAACTTAAGAAGAGTCATTCACCTTATAGGAAAAATAGGCATTACCCACACACCAGCAATCTTACTCTCACTAGACGCCGAGAAGGCCTTTGACCGGGTAGAATGGTCCTTCCTCCTTAAAACGTTGAAGAATATGGGGTTCGGAGATCAATTTATAAATATGGTTAAAGCCAATTACAACTCCCCATCGATAAGAATAGCAATAAACTGAGAGGTCACAGAGAGGGTGGAGATCTCGAGGGGTACGAAACAGGGATGCCCCCTATCACCTCTGCTATATGCTATATTTTTGGAGCCTCTCCTAATCAAGATAAGGGAATCGGAGGGGGTAAGGGAGATCGAGATGGCGGGCAGGCAACATAAAGTTATTGCATATGCAGACGACATGCTATTGGCCCTGGAAGACCCGGTGAACTCCCTGACAAGATCCATAGAAATACTGGAGGAATATGGGGAGATCTCAGGCCTGAAGATTAACAAGAATAAATCAGAGATCATGCTCCTTGCCGGAGACAAGGAGACAACAGTAACAGTGGCAGGCCTGCTAAGTCTAAAAATAGTGGAGGAGGGTATCAAATACCTGGGGGTGACGCTAACACACAGTGTAGACAAGATCTATAAGAACAACTACACACATTTCCTGGCTAGAGTCAGGCAGGATCTAGAAAGATGGTCCCCGCTTAGGATCTCATGGTGGGATAGAATTCAATCAGTAAAAATGAACATACTCCCCAGGGTGCTCAACCATTTCCATGCCCTCCCAGTAACAGTCCCTAACTCCTTCTTCAAAGCACTCTCCAAAGCCATATCACAATATGTGTGGAACAGGAAACCCCCGAGGATCTCCAGAGCCATTCTCACGGCACCTATCAAGGCAGGCGGAATGTCCCTCCCTCACTTTAAAAAATATTATCAGGCAGCCCAACTGTGGATCCTCAAGGAATGGTTGGGGGAGGACCAACAGATGATCTGGGTAACACAAGACAGGGCGGTCGCCAGGACCCCCCTGGAAGACCTACTGTGGAAACATAAACAACACAGACACCTGAACCTTAGAGTTAGTGAGGTCATGAAAGCCACCCTCAATGCATGGGACGACCAAACCAGGAAGGGAATCATGACAACCCCACTGGCCCCCTTCACGCCAATCTGCCGAAACCCTCAGTTCCCACCGGGACAGGAATCCGGCGCCTTTGAAAAATGGGAAACAGCTGGATGCAGGAAAATAGGTGAAATGATCCAGGATAATGAAATACGATCTTTCGAGGAATGTAAAAACATGTGGAAACTAACAGAAGCTGACCGTTATAGATACGAGCAAATAAAACACTGGCTAAGCACACCAGAGATCTTCCAGGTGGCCACAAGGGACCTTACACCATTTGAAAAGTACATAATATCCAACCCAGGAGACAAAAAACTGGTGTCAACCCTTTATACCCTCATTAACACACAAGGAGAGGAAATAAAATGGACATGCATGAGTAGATGGGAAGCCACGCTGGGGGAAGAAATAACCAGGCAGCAATGGGAAGAACTCTGGGCAGGCATCCCAAAACTCTCCAGAGCAGTCCAAACCAGAGAAATGTGGTTGAAAATAATCACACAATGGCACTACACCCCAGAGAGGCTCAAATCAATGTACCCGGCAACGTCGGATCGCTGCTGGAGGGGGTGCCCGGATGCAGGAACCTGGAGGCATATCTGGTGGGACTGCCAGGGAGTACAGGGCTTCTGGAAGGAAGTGCGATTGGAAATACTGAAAATATTCCCAGAGGCAGACCAAATGGGGAATAGAGTGTGGTTGTGCGGATTTAAAGACCCACAGGCCAAGAGACTACACAAAGCACAATGGAGGAGCTTCATGAGTTTAGTCATCGCTGCATGGGCAGCGATAGCTCAAAGCTGGAAGAAACGAGACCCGCCGCTGGTATACACCTGGCTGCAAAAGGTGTGGTCCCAAATGACCATGGAAACGATTATGCACCATCTCCAGGACCAAAACAATACTTTCATGAAGGAATGGGGACAAGTGCTGGAATATTTGAAATCAGACTACATGGAACAATGGTGCCCACATAACATTAAAATATCAGACATGTATAGTACGTAAACGTTCCAGAAGTGAAAAACTGATGAGGATCCACTCTTCCAGGGAGGGGGGAGGGAAGTTGGGAGAAATAATTGTGTTAATGTTTATTTTTGTACCAGAAAACAATAAAAATATGTTTAAAAATATGTATATATATATAGACAAATTTGCTAAATGCAAGACACAAAATGCTAAATACATAATTGTCACGGGGGAGGAGGCATTGTTTTCTAATACTGAAGCAACAATCTAACACTGTAAGATGATTTCACCATAGTGTTGAAAATTGATTGCAGATGACAAGGCTAACCGTATAATAAAACTGGTTGCTAAAGTGCGAAGTGCTTGAGATCTAAGTGCATGGTGCATTCATAGCAGCAGCAATTTAAAATGTGCAATAGCAGTGTAATCGGTTTTCTCATGAAATGAGATAGATATATTACACATGAAACTGGTTGTTAAAGTGTAAAAGTGCTTAAGATCTAAGTGTATAGTGCATTCATAGCGGCAACCATTTGAGATTGGTAATAGCAGTGTAATGGGTTTTCTCATGAGGTGAGATACATATAGTTAGTCCCTCAAGATTGGGTTGAACTTGTTGCCAAAGGACATAGTGCGTGTCGTTTAAGTGCTTAATACATTCATAGCAGCAACAATTTAGAATTACAGTAACAAACTAATTAGGATTCTCATGAAATCAAAAACATACAATTAGTCCCTTATCAAGTATAGTACATCCTTGATATGATCTCTCATCAAGCATACTTAGTGGTTGGTATGGGCTAGTTGCTAAAGTGCATGGTACTAGAGAACTGGGTACATCATAACTACATAAAAACTTCAAAAAGGATACTGTCACAAGTAAATAGATTCCAAATACAATGCAATGTAAGCAGCTGATCCCTTATTGAATCCAGTCCGAAGTAGGATACCATTGGTTACTAAAAATGCTTAGTGCCACAGATAGCACTCACAAATGGGGCACAATGGTCATGCAGGATGTACTGGTCTCCTACGGCCCAGAAAGAGATCAGTTGTATGGAACTTGCTGGACCTAGACTTAACATTCCTTATGAGAAAATCTCTTAAAGAATGTGCACTGAGCTATAAGCTGCACAGAAGATTGGAAAAAACAATAAATAATAAATAAGTAATAAAAAGTATCAATTGGCGATTGGGAATCAATATACGAATAAAGAGAACACATGTGTTAATGCAATAGCATGGAAAAAGTGAAATCAAATGAAAATGAAATATATAAGTCAATAAATATCAAAAGTTAGAATCTGTAAGTGATTTCAATCCGTCACTCCAAATAAGTCAATCCCTGGTATGGGATGCCCAATGGAAACCCTTATTTATATAATGTTATGTCAAAGTTTGTTTAATTCTGGATGATGTACCCTTATATAACACCCCTCACTTTGAATTCCCCCAGTCTCACTGAACCAAGAAATAGGTTTGTTTTGCAAATTAAAAGATTTATTTGAAGAATTGAACAATATATATCACACTTTTATGAATATGAATAGTATCTGAATATCACACTTATGAATATGAACAATGTTCAGCAATGGGTAATATTACAACATCAACAATACATTTAATCAATTAGGAGTAGGAATAGGAAGAATAATCTAGCATATAATACTTTGTGTGGTTCAAGGAAATGCAGTGATATGAAAGAATGCAGCACAGAAATAAACTTGATATGAATTTAACAAAAGACAATGTAATCACTCTTTCCCTCTGTTACTACTCACTTCCCCCACTATGCAATATGAAGAGATGGAATGAGGGCGCAGAGGTATCAGGAATAACAATCACAATGCAGTTCAATCCCAATTCCCCCTCCAGCAAGCTTAGAGAGAACAGGTATGATTTTAAAACAGGTCAAAATGCTTTTAAATGTGGTTGCAATGAATGGGGAAATGCTAAATTTGATTTTAATTTGCTAAATGGGATTCAGAACTAGTGAGAGTGGCTTTGGATTGCGTCAGGTCAACAATAGCAATGCTTATAGAATGATTAGCAGATGGAAAACGAAATACAGAAGTTGAAAGCAAGAAATAGCTATTTTTACATGTGGTGAAATTGAGCCAAATTGCAAATTTGCGGCAACTCTTTCGCGTGCGTGAAACGCAATTATAGCAAAACTATATTTGAAATCTGAGGATGTTAGCTTTCAAATGACAGTTAAATTTCGTTCCTAGGACGTATGGTTCAGAAGTTACAGAGGTTTTAGTAGAGGTAGATTTTTCAGAAACAGAGTCAAGATTTCAAAAATGAAAGATGCGCTGTTGAAGATTTAGAACAAAGATGGACTTATACTAAGAAGCTATGAAAGTGCAAGATACCCAACGGGACAACCACCAGACCAGGCGCCTTCCACTCTGATTGATGTGCGCCAGGACACTTGACTTTCTTCAGAAAATATCAGCACACAGATGATTATCTCTACAATTATCACAGACAATATAATGAGAAGAATTCAGGATGGACACAAGATTCTATAAAGCAGTTCTGGATAGGTTGAAATGGATTGAATAGGATTACTTTAAACTAAGAGATGACTATGGACAGTTCTAGACTAAATACTCACTCCGATGGCTTTGGAATGGAATGGACCCGTCAAAGATCTGGTCAAGGGTTTGGCTGGGATTCTCTCGCCACCGGACAGGTCTCAGGCACTGGGTTCTGCTCTCAGCAAGGCCCTCTGGTCTGCACGGCCTCTTGGACTGGGTCTGATGGGTTCTGGGTTACAGCTCTGCTCTTCGGGTCTGGATCTTGGTTCTAGCACGGGGTTCTTAGCTAGAATAGCAAAACAGCTGAGCCAGGCTGTTGGATTTTGTGGTGCCCCTTGGAAGTTTAGAGGTTCAAATCAGGTTGCTTAAGATTCTGAAGGCCAGCTGAGAAGAGTTCAGCTTTTGGGTTAGGCCTCTCTACTTCAAAGTTCTAGGATCTGGTTTCTGGATCTATGTCTGGAGCCTGGATCTTCCTGTGGGGTGCTTCGCGCCAAGGAATCAGTTGATGAGTGGAAATTGTGTGTCTGGTCTGTCCTCAGCAGTCCCTATTCATCCATTTGCAAAGTGGGTGGGGAGGCTGATTATCTATGCCCAACCCTCTAAGGATCTGATAGGTCAGAGAATTCCCTGTCCCCTGATTTGAGAAAGGAACAGTGTGTCATCATGTGTCAGAGTGATGCTCAACTTGTTCATAATATATAATTACATGACAGACTGCTTAAGGTATATTGCTATGCAACTCTCATCTTCCTGTGAGCTTTAGTTCATAAATGACAACTTTTTTGCACTTTTGGTGGGTTTCTCAATGTTAGTTCTGCACCAATTTTTATACATGCATACACATCCGATTTGGGCATAGTCCTGTAAGTTTTCATGTTCCTAACATAAACGCAATGGCTACAATATGAATAATTTCCGGGGTTCAGTCTCAGAACATCGCACAGATTCCAAATTAGTCTTAAACTGTGAGCAAATTTTTCATTTTAACAACATATAAGTTTCATATTTTTGTCAGTTCAGTACACTTTACTATAAGCATTTTTCTAAAACATACATTTACTTCAATCTTCAATCCACATTTCCAGTCTGGCCCGCCTTCAAAGCTGGGCTGAGTGAGATGGTCACATGGCTTGCCTTCCTGCCAGAGCTGTTGTTGTCAGTCACACCCAAATTAGCATTTTCTATTCAGTTCAAGGAACCCATTGTTTCTTGCTCAGGGCAGCAGAGGAAATCTCATCCCCTTCTGATTAACAAGCCAATGCGAAATCCTCTCCTTTTGGTGGGAATGAACAAGGTGTGAGATTCTCAGGGAAAGAAAGCCTTTTGGAAGTTTCAGCTAAATCAGGTTATCTTATGGTCAATTGTAACATAGTTCCTTGTGAAAACATTACATTTATAAATTTAAAATAAGCAAACATATCTTTACTTCCAGTCTTTTTAGAATATAGTTTTCAATTGTATCCACCTCTTAAGCTTCTGATAACAAGTCTTTCTTTGGCATAGTTTGAGTCAATGTACAACTTTACACATGACAGGTTTTAAATTGCAGGCTTCTGACAGATGTGAGTAACGGTACTACACCCATTTTTGACAGATTTCTTCCAGCTCAACCATCCTCAAAAGTGGACTTTGTTCAGATAATATATACTTCTGTGGACATTGTATTTATGTGGATTCTCGAAATAGAATGATGTTCACCACCCAACAAGGAGATTGGATCTTTTTGAGTGGTTTGTGAGACATAATTTTTGCAATTTTGACAGCCAGGGAAATCAGATTTTTAAAACAGCTCTGTGTTTATTTTGCAATTATTTTGCTCTGTGGGCAGCCAAATTATGGGTTTTGGCAGTGGTCTTCTGTGTTCCCACTGTCATAGGCAAAAGTGGATGGCGGCCTACTTTTCAGATTTTTACTGTGCACTTTCTGGTGATATTTAGCGAGCAGCATGCTTTCCGGCGGCCATTCTGATGTTTCTGCTGCAAGCAATGCACAGTAATGTTGCAGGGCCTGGACTAGTGGGTTGAAACATCCCACAAAACCCAAAAAGCAAGGAAGGAAACAATATGACCACAAATGTCTTAGGTTCCAAGAAAGGTGTAGAGTTCTTCATCAAGGTTATCTGCTTTAGGTTTTTTCGTTTCCAAATCCAGGATACTTATGGTTTCCAATTGTCGCAACCTAAGTTCAGGGTTTCCTCCTCTGCATGGTCTCTGGATCATGTGAATCGTAAAAAACCTGAAAGTATCCAGTGTTCTATAATGTTTCTCTTTATAATGGAGAGCTATGGGGGTCACAGTTCTTAATTGTACCCATGTGTTGCATTATTTGCAATTTAAGTTTATCAATGGTGCTTTCTACCTACCAAAGATGACATTCTCATGTCAGGATATATACTACAAAATCTGTATTGCAAGAAATTCTGGACTGGATCAACACTTTCTTCTGTAGGACAGGATGTACTAAGTTTATTTTGTTCAGTGCGTACTGACAGGCCTTACATTTAGTACATTTGTAGAAACCTGTAGGTCGCTGATCATGCTAAGTTTCCAATCATCAAGATCTTTCAGGTGGCATATAACTCGATACTAGGAGATCTTTGAAAGAAGTGGACTTCCTGTAAGTTATATTGGCTCACCAATATTAACAGAAAGGTTTGTGTAAATGAAGGGCATGCCAATGATGATGTACTATTTGGCGAATGACTTTGGAATGTGCACCATATGTGAGAATGAGCCTCACTGTATGCATATATGGATTGTCTTCTAATTTAGCATTTACATGTAAGAGTAGCTTTCTGTCCAGTTCTCGTGCTTTTATGTAAACCCGTTTGAGAATTGGCTTGGGATACTATTGGTTGCACATGTTCTGGGCTGGAATTCTACATTCTCTATTGAAACTTTTGAGTTTACTGCAATTCCACCTTATTTTTACAAATTTACTGTACGGTATACTTGACTTGAGCATGGACAGATGGTTGCTGCTTGCAAAGAGCGATGTTTTAGATCTGGTTGGTTTACGATATATGATTCCACCTTGTTTCGGTTTCAACAGCACATCCAGGGAGAACTTAAGATTCAGTTAATTAATGTTGTGAATTTGCACAAATTCCTTCCATTCATTTTTGGATCCGTTCCACAGGATGAATAAATCATTGATATATCACAGCCATAGTATGATTTGCTCAGTGTAGTGACTGTTTTTGTCAATCCACACAATGAATTTGTCACACCAGCCCATGGTAAACATGACATATGAGGGACAAAGGTTGTGCCCATGGCAGTTTCTTGAAGTTGCATATAGAAATTGCTGTTAAAAAGGAAGATATTCTGCCTCATTACAATTGTACCAGTCCGGAAACAACGGTGCCAGTAAGCGTGCCAGCACCATTGTTTCCGGACCGGCACCCTGCAACACTGTGGGCAGGTGCCGTCCCAACCACCAGGGTCAGAACTGCTGGGCGTGACAGCAACCGTCTGCAGAGTTTTCACTGGAGCACCGGCACCGTTGTTAATGGTGCCAGTGTTCCTCTGTCCCCATTTCCTTGGCGTCCTATGGGATTCCATGGCAATGGGGACTAACAAAATTACTGCACCTGACTTTTTGGCCACCTGACTTGGAATAGCCTAGTGGCACTGGGAACTCAGGCAGCTGTAATTTATTACGGGTCCGGTGGCTACCCACCGGTAGTACCGGCAGAGTTACCGCCAGACCTGTAATGAGGCCCATTGTTTGTGAGACATATATCGATCAACTCAATAATCATATTGCCATGAGACATGTAATTGAGAGACCTAGGGCCTCATCACGAGTTTGGCGGTAACCCTTAAATGCGGTGGTAGCGCTATTACACCGCATTTAAGGTTCCGCCAAATCACGGGTTTGGCAGATTTCCCCCCAGCTCTGAGCTGGGGGGAAATCTGCCGAAATGTTGCGCTATTACTGCTGGCGGGAAATCCGCCAGCGTAAGAGCATGAACATTCCCCATTGAGCCCAATGGGGAATGGGCAATTCCCAAATGGGCTCAATGGGGAATGGGCAATACCGTTCCTCCAAACCTATGATCCGGTGCTATTAGCCCCGGGGGGTTTGGCGGTAGGGCTATTAGCGCCGGCGCTAATAGCGCCGGCATTACCGCTCAACTCGTGATGAGGCCCCTAGTATTGAGAAAATATTCACATGTTTGTTTCCCATCGTTGTTTTGAATCGAAGTGTACAGAGACACCACATCCAACGTTGCAAGCATGAAGGTGGCTTCCCATGGTATGCCATTCATTTTGCCCAAAAATTCCTTGGTGTCTTGAAGAAAAGAGGGGAGATCAAGAACCAGGAGTATGATGCTCCAAATAAGGTCACAATAGGTCTGCTGGAGGTTTAGTTATACCTTTGTGAAGCTTGGGGAGAAAATAGATGCTTGGGGTGACTGGGAACTTGTTGTCAAGGAAACTGCAATCATCAACTAGGATGCCTAAATCAGACCATTTTTTTAGAAGAGTAGTAAGATTGATGCTTATTCCTGCAGATGGATCAATCTTTAATTTCATATAGGACTGAGTAACTGAAAGTTGTCTATTGGCTTAATGAATGTAATCTGTTTGATTTTGGATAACAATGTTGGTGCCTTTATCAGAAGCCTTAATGATGCAATGAGAGAGATTTTGCAGTTCCTCCAGGGTAACCCTTTCTTTTGCTGAGAGATTATTAGGCTGACAACTTCTCTGTCACCTAGCTTTTTTTAGGTCATGGATGACTAAATCCTGAAAGGCTTCAATATATCCTGGTTGAAACACAGGATTATATTTAGATGTGTTCCTTAGTTTTCTATTAATGGGCCAAGCTGTGTTGATTATTAGAGTATCAAATATGGATCCTGGGGTTGCAGTATCTCCAGGAAAGTCCAATTCATGGTGTGCCAAATCCAATAGGGTACTTAGGTCTTCAATGACTACTTCAGTTTTGCCCAAAGGTTTAGTAATGGGTGTCGCTGCGCATGGCTTAAGCATGAAGAACATTTTTTTACTCTGATCTTGCCCATTTAATTATCAAAGTCAATTTGTGTTTGGGCATAGTCATAATATGAGGTAGGACAGAAATGTAAACCATATTTGAGAACTTTGACTTGTTCTTTATTCAGCACATGATCAGAAAGGTTTGTGATGCTATCATCAGTCTTTTGCTGTCATTCACTTCCTTGTTCATAATCCAGAGCACGTCTCCCTGTCTGATTGTCTGTATCTGGTGTGCTTGTTCCGCTGTCCCAGCCTTGTTTTCCTTTTCCTCTTTGGTCTGCCCGATGTCCTCCGCCCCTTCATTTGCTTTTTTTGCTGTTGGAATTTCGTCCATCTAGACCCAGCAATATCATTTTGTCTAAGCAATTAGTTCTTCTTGGAGGGTGATCAGTCTCACTGTTGGATGCTTCAGATTCTGCGATGAAAGCTGCATCACTGGGGCTGGTGGTTGTGTCATCAGGGGCAATAGGAGTGATCTCTATGTTTTTGCGCACTGAGTCAAAGCGATGAGCAAAATTATAAACTCTGCCCAGCTATAGCCTTCCTTGTTCCTGGGAAAGTTTCTTTGTTTTCTCAACTTGATTTCATCTTCAAGTGTTAGGAGACTTGCTTCTATAATAGACTTCAATGTGTTCCCTTCCTCACTTGGTGTAACTTGTGACAGCTGTTCGAGCAACTCTTCTATTTTTGTAACTGTTTTCTGGCGATCTATGTGAACATACTTGATTAGGATATTGAGAAATGTTGCTGAACATGGATTTGTTGAGTCTCCCCATTCCTTTATCATTTCAGGATTTTGGTCTTCAAAGGATTGGGAGATCAGAATCCGGAGCACTTTGGGATGCGATTCACATCAGTGCAGTTTTGGAGTGATTATATCTCTCACCACTTGTCGATTTCTTTACCTTGGAGTTTCTCCAATTCCTTCAAAAGTGCTGTCACATTGTCCCTGTATTTGCTTGTGGGATATTATTGGATTTGTTTGGTTTGCATGCATACTGTGTCTCACAAAAAAGAGACTTTAATTGCTTTGTTTGTGCATTTTCTTTTTCTGATTGAGACGCCGTTGTGTCAGAACAATATTACTGGATGTCAGGCAAAGCTACGGTCGCACAATGAAAAGCAATAACTGTGTGTAGTATTTGTACCTATGTGAACTGTCTTGATTTTAACTTTGACTTAGTATATATAATTAATAAGTCTACTTTCTACAGTGTGTATTGTTATCTTGACCATAGGTGTGCTCAAAGTTGTTGTACTCACCTGCAGCCCTTCTCCCTCCTAGTCTAAGTCTGGCTGTTTGACCACAACTAACAAACCTTTTGTAGACTGTGTTAAAAGTCTGTAACAAGTGGTGTTACAGTGGTGAGATACAGTGTAGTTTGAGATACAGCCTCATTACAAGTATGGCGGTAAGGCAACAATGGCGCTGGTATCACTACCGGCACCGTTGCTACTGTACCGCCATAGTAGAAGTTCTACTCGCGGGTGCCCTTGCAGCCACCAGGTCTGACCTGGTTGCCATACCGGCACCCATGAGCAGAACATGATGGTAGCACTGGTACTATTACAGTGATACCACCCTCCCATTCCCATTGAGCCCTATAGGGCTCAATGGGAATGGGGATGTACCGGGCGCGGCAACATGTAAAAGGTCAATACCGGGTCCGGCTGGGCCGAAATTGCCCAGTAATTGCCCATTCGTGGGTGACGGACCCGGATGCGAGTCAGGAGGTAGCCGTGCCGGTAAAACCGGCAAGCCCCATTGAATGTATGGCGTTTCTTGTGTTTGCTAATTTTGGGGTCCTCTGTGGAATTCTCTTTCCCTTCCTTCTTGTGCTTCTTCTCCTCCTCCTTGTGAGGAGCTCCATAATCCTTCTTGTGAGGAACCCTCTGGAGCAAAACCGCAGGGTGGTTACCAGAAACCCGTATTCCAGAAAACTATTGGAAAATGCTTAGTTTCCTGTCTGGTGACCATGTCAATACTGATCTCAGATTCAAGAGTAAACCCATAGGTACCCCATCTGTCTCCTTAGCCTTCACCCAAGTGGGAGAAGCTCCTATGACAGGTGCCAACTTTCACGCTCTAGATCAAGAACCCATTTAAGTTCAGACTAGAGTTACTTTAGTGTCTCTTGGGTTGTGGGAACAACAGAACCAGGATATCTAGAATTCCATTCCGATAATACTAAAGAATAGTTAAGGACAGTATACTCATACATGGTCAGGAAACCACTGTCATTAGAGACACTGGAGCCAGCATCACAGTGGTAGATGAGAGGTAGCTCAACACAGAAGATGCAGCTAAGGCATCTCATAGGCCGACCAATGAGGTCCTGTCCAAATGCTCCCTATAATGCCTGTCACTATAAAGGGCAATGAAATGACTGTCAGAATACCTGTCTGTGTCCAGTCAGAAGTACATGTAAGTGTGCTGTTGGGTAATTACCTAAAATATGTGGGTGTTGTTTCTAGCACAGGTGAGACCCCTAGTAAAAAGATACATGCTCAGACAAGAAAGTCCAGAGAGCCAACTTTAAAATACCTCTCAACTGAGACAAGTAGACATCCAGTATCTCCAAGTGAAGAAGGGCCACAAGCCCAAAACCTACAAGAGGAACATAGCTCCTGTGTCCAAAAACCTCAGGGTCAGCCCTGTGACCCCACCTCCAGCTCAGACTGAGGTGAATGAAGCAGAATCCTCTGAAGACCTGCCTACTGGTGAAACAGAGGTGAAAGAAATTCCACCTTGTCTTGAGGATCTGGATCCTTAAGACCATGCTGATCTGCACACTTTACTTGCAGAAGATGGACTTTATAGTGAAGACTTTAGTCAGGGGCAAATAGAGTATTCCTTCTTTTGAAGGCTTGCTCTGGCAAGTAGCTTCCCATTCTGAAGGGCAAGATCCTGGGAAGCACATGCTCTATTAGGAGGATGGTCTCCTATATAGTGAACCTGTAGAGTCATCATACCCCTGGTTAGACCTCTGTTTGAGACCTCTGTCTGGTCACTTACATCCTAAGAAGACGAAAGAGAGATTCTCAAAGTACTTCTACTGGCCTCAGATGGGTGCTGACAAAGATATATACTGCAAAAGCCGCCACACTTGCCAGATGTCTCTTAAAGGTGGAGCCAAGAATGATGGAGAAATCCACTAAAATCCCAGGATAGTACAGGGTATCGTTACAGACTACACTGTTGCAAACATTTAATTTGGGTTTGAACATGTAACACAGTTAAGCCACACCTACACAATCTACACCGATGGCTTTGAAGTGTGTTTGGTGCCTAATCACTACTGTGCTGTACTCGGTTCCTGGGCTCTCCGTTCAGTGCTGCACCTGCATGCTACCCAAGTCTAGCTAGCATGTCACTGGTTGGTGGCTTTGAGCAGGAACAAGGTCTCCATAAGTAATGAGTTACTCTTCTGTGGTGTGTTTGATTGAATGGGTGGGACTTAGTAATGGACTGCATAAATGCTATAAAATAGACCAGTACTGTCCCAAACAATCTCAAAGAGTCTTGGGTTCTACTGTTACTGAAGAAACATACCCTTGACCCTTCTGTCCCAACTAACTACAGACCTATTACCACGGTCCCTTTCCTCCTTAAAATAATTCACAGAGTAGCCTATCTCCAAATTCAGAACCATCTTGAAGCAAACCACTTACTAGGCTCCCGCCAATCCAGGTTCAGACCACAAAACGGTACCCAAACAGCACTAATTGATTTAAAGACTCAAATCGACGAAGGACAAAGGTAAAACAGCTATGATACTCCTCCTCGACCTACTGGTGGCCTTTGACCTGGTGGATCACGCAGTGTTATGCAAACACCTGGCATCAGCCGCCCATTTCTCGAGTGATGCTATAGCCTGGGTACAATCCTTCCTGGCTAACCGTACAATGAGAGTGTTTTCCCCCTCAGCATAAGCAGACCCAAACCGAAATATCTGTGGCGTTCCACAGGGATCATGCGTCTCACTGACAATGTATAACATGTTTACCAAGCCACTCTTCGACAAATTGGATAGACTGGGTGTCACCTACACTAATTATGCAGACGATACCCAGATCCTCATACGCCATTCGGACAATTTTGATGAAGACACGACTTTGGTAAACAAAATATACCTCCTCATTCAGGCATGGATGGCATCACATGGCCTCTGCCTGAATGATGACAAAACTGAGATCTTGATATTGGGCTCTGATGCTAATCTAAAAAAAACTTAGTCCCAGCTACGCTGCATTCAATATTGACTGCAACGTAATCCAATCAGTAACCGAGGTAAAAACACTAGGATTTGACCTAGACTCTACCCTATCATTAGAAAAACTGGTCAACGACATGGCATCATCAACTGCTTATACCTGTAAACTAATCAGGGCTTGCTGACCCTTCCTTTCCAAGGCTAGCTATATTATGCTCGCCAATGCACTAATAATGTCCAAACTAGACTATTGCAACACCCTATATATTTTAGAGCCAACAAATACATCTTAGATAAAATGCAACCACTACAAAAGAATGCCCTAAGAGCAGCTCTGAACATACCCAGTAGAGAACACATCTCCAACATTAGAAGAGACCAGCACTGGCTACAAATCAGTGACAAGATCTTACTCAAAACTGTATCCCTCACCTTCAAATTCTGCACCCCCATATCTCTCAGACAGAATGATTAGAAGAACTTCGACCCGCCATACCAGATCATCTAACTCCCACGGTTTAAACATTCCCAGATTTAAACTAACCAAATCTGGCGCAGCCAGCTTCCCAGTTAAAGTGGCTCTAGCCTGGAATGCACTCCCCCAAGCCGTCAGAGCTGAATAGCCTTACTCTAGATTCAGACACAATATGTTAAACTGGCTTCGAACAAATGACAACTAATACCTTTGTGTTTTGCTGTACCCATATGTGCACTTAACTATTCGACTATTCTTTTATCTAATGTACCATCCTGTTGAATTGACCACTGCATTTGTTTTGTATCTTACTCCGTACCCAATGTACTCACAAATCTAATTACTGTACCTCTTTGCATGTTGTAACTAAGCTTCAAGTATCCTTTTATCTGTTGCGCCCAGCTACCTATGGGTTGGGGTGCATTACCAAACAAACAATGTAAAAACACATGCTAGTGGTACATTTTGTGAAATGCCATCAGAGTGAGGTGGGAGCCTTCTGTAGTTGTTTCATAAAATGCATTGAATTTCTTTTTCACAAAGAGGACCCATAACAGTCCCTTTACTGTGTTTATAGCAAGTGTGTGGCTCACCATTAATCAAACATCTGTCATCATCAATTGGTACTCACATGGGTTGATATAGGTCTTGGATTGTTCACATTTCTGAGGTGCAGGTGGACCACTACCCTTAGTTTAGTCCTCTTTTATATGTACTACTGGAATGGGTATCAGAAGGGTGGTGATAGCTCATTGTGCATGGTGCTTATGATCTGTTTCATAAGCTGAACTTGCTCTTTGTGCTTGTGTGATGTTCCTTGATGTGCTCATGATGGATTGTGATGGGTTTGTGCTTTGTGTAATCAATGTGTCCCTTCATACTGACATCTGTTTGGCAGTTGATGTATGTGTCATCTACATGATGTACAGTATTTATGTACATTTATTGTGGGTAAAGAACCTTTTGAGCAGAAACACCTAAATGGTACTTTGAACCAACAGCCATTGGAACAGTCCTGATTCAGGTGCCATGCAGAGGTGGGTCATATAATGGTCACCTGACCGGTGTATGGTGGATAATGCATGGAACCAACACCGGGATAGGGAAGGTCAGAGATATCATATTACTCCAAATTGCCTGAATATACACAGGGAAGAAAGTAAAGTGGAGTACATTGTACAGTGGTAAGGGAAGAGGAGTATATGAGATTAAGTGGAAAGTGCATCCTCTAAGTTCAGGAGGAGGAACTCCAAGGGAAGATTTGAAAAAGTGTATAGAAGTGGTATTTTGGTGTTGAGCAGGTGGGAGTTAAAATAGTGCAGGGTAAGAAGTGAGAAAGAGCAGGAGTATTGGGAATCATGGCACATGCATGGTTAAGACATTGTAGAGGATCTATTTGCAATACTTTTCCACTTTGTAGAGAAGGAGTAGCAGGGCAGGCAAAGAAGGAGGCTGTCAGAGTGGTCCATGTCGATGAGTTCCACAGTCTGTAGGCATGGTATGATATGATATGATACGTTATTTTTAACGTGCTTAATACCCAGATGTGTCTAAGTGCAGACCTGGGGATCGAACCTGTGGTGCTCTGTGTCATCTTGCTTCCAATGCAAGCATGTTGCCCCTCAGCTATCCACCCAAGAGTGTTATGGTAGCATTCATTATACATGAGGTAGGGAGAGATGTTCATGATATTGATCCGGTTTACACTGGCTAAAGTCGAGGTATGAATTTGTAGAGGCTACAGTGACTATCATAAAGGCCACCAAGTGTGCTTGTTGGGAATGCTGTTCCATCATGGTGTGCATATGCATGTTTGGGGTGTATTAGAAAGGTATAGGGAATATTCAGTGTTTGGTGTAAAACACTCAGGGTTGCATTGAAATTGATCTGAAGGATCCCTACTTCACACTTGAGGAAGCCATCCTCTGTTACACATTCCTTCACTCTGGAATCTGTCACTGTGTTTGTACTTACATGTAGGATTGGAATTCTATGTATCTGATGGACATACAATGACTGGGTGGCTTTCCCACTCATTTGAAATGTGGATACTGCAATCTACATCATCCCAGGATATCTGTGATGCAAGGGTGATGAGTTTTGAAATAGCTTCCCCTTCAGGGGTACGAGATGGTGGTCATAAGCTTACACCTAGTAGAATGTGCATTACTGCCTCAATGGCCATTATTATCCTCTTCATATTAGCCTTCACATCCTGCCACCATTTGTTTTCATCAAGCAATGTGCATATTGATACTCCCTATTGCATTCAACTGGTCAGTAAGCAAGAGTCACTGATGGCCCTTTTCTGCAGGTGTGGTATTTTGCCCAAGCAGCCCTTCCAGGGCATCATTATTTTTGATGCTTTGATGCTTTCATTTCCTAGACCAAAATGCTGATGTTGCCTGCCTGCCTCATTGCTTAGAAGGGGGAATCACCCACTTCTCCTTAAGAGACTACAGGAAGTTGGCAACTTTATTGATCAGGCACTGGCATGGATGGAATCTTTTTTGGGTAAAAGAACCATAAGAGTCTGTAGCACCACAGCTGAAGCGACACCAGTCCCTCTGAAGTATGGTGTCCCGCAGGGCTCCTGTCTATCACCAATCCTATACAGCATCTTCACGATACCATTATTCACACTACTGGAGAAGAATCAGCTCTGCTTCTCTAATTACGCAGATGATACCCGTGTCTGATCACTCTAATGGGAAATTATCTGGAAGATGTTAAAATGTCAACAAGATTTATAACCTTATACATGACTGGATGTGTATGAATGGTTCGGCATTTAATCGCGAAAACACAGAACTACCAGTCTTAGGTTCTACTGCAGACTTTTGACTATTTTTAATTGGGGATTGTAAAATTATGACCAAAGGCAAAATAAAAACTCTAGGGTCACCTTTGATCAATCCCTCTCTATAAATGCCCAGGTGAGCAGTCTTGTTTCCTCCGCAGCCTGTTAAATTAGATTATTGCTCTGCATCCGCCCCTACTTTTTGTCAAAATAGTTGTGAAACAGTGGCAAGGGCTATCATATACTTCAAGATTGTTTATTGTGGGAATCTTTTGGTGGGGATTGGGAGGAGAGAAATATCATTTATTACAAATGATACAGAACAGTAGAGTCAGGTCAGAGCAATCCTGGGTCTTAAAAGATTTGATCATGTTTCCAATGCTAATAGAAGTCTACATTGGCTACCGATAGAAGCTAGAATGTAATTCCACCTTCTTATGATTACATTTGAATGCCTAGATGGATAATACCCTGCATATGTGGCCGATAGTCTAAGCAATAAGAGAATAACAAGGAATCTGAGATCTAATGAACTCAAACCTTTGGAAGTCCCCTGATCCAATTAAGCTCTTGTAACCAGAGATGACTTCCGGGTAGCTGCACCAAAGAGCTGGAGACCCTGGACCTCAGAAGTTGTAAGTCACTTAAAATGTTCAAGAAAAAGCGTAAAACCCACATATCTAGCTAGGATCCCACCCAGTATCATAGATTCTTGTAGCTCTGACTGTTTTGTCCTTGCCATCTTTGGTCGGGGCTCCAGTTCCAAGCGCCCGTAAGCCTCTGGGCCTTTTTTGGGCTGCGCTTGAACAAATGAATAAAGGAAAGTGAATTGTGTAGTGTATGTCATGGTCTTGTATTTTCCTTGGTGCAGAGTATTCATTCCACTTGTGTGTATGTGTGGTACTTAATGGGACACACACACACATCTACGCTCAATGATGGGCTGCTCAATTACCAATTCCATGTGTTCTGATATGACATGGCAATTATACACTGGTCATTGTTCTTGTGCAATACATTCATGTTGTCTGATAAAGTAGCATAGTTTTGGGCCTAATTCATAGAAAAAGTACAAAGTCCCAGCAAACTATTTAACGCCATAAACAACTTTGCACCTACTTGCATGTTTGAGAATTTGTGCGCATTTAGCGTATATATAGATTGAAAAGCGCAAAGTAACCTGAGGCGCAAAGACTATCGAGTTGTACCTGCAATGCCCAAAACACGCCCCCACGCAAAAAAACCCAGTGGCAACTAGCAACATTTGCGCCTACCTTTGCCCCAACATCCAGCACCCCAGCGAAACTGCATAATATCCTGCATAACTCAAATTAGCACCCAGGCAAAACTATGCGTTCAACCTGTAACTCAAGGCATCACCCCGACGATACTATGTGCTGTCACCCCGTAATTCAAGGCAGAACCCTTGAATCTGTGTACCATAACCCCGTAACTCAAGGCAGCACCATGGTAAAACTGCGGGCCGTCACCCCATAACTCAAGACAGCACCTGCAAATCTGCATACCATCAAACCGTAACTCAAGGAAGCACCCCAGTGAAACTGCGGGCCATCACCCCATCACTCAAGGCAGCACCTGCAAATCTGTGCACCGACACCACATAACTCAAGGCAGCACCCTGGTAAAACTGCAGACTGTCACCCCATAAGTCAAGAAAGCACCCTGGCAAAACGCTGTGCCATCACCCTATAACACAGGGCAGCACCCCTTTGAAACTGTGGGCTGTCACCCTGTAATTCAAGGCAGCACCTGGACATCTGCATACCGCCACCTTGTAACTCAAGGCAGCACCCCGGCAAAACTTTGTGGTGTCACTCCTAATTTCAAGGCACATAAACTGTGGGCCTAAACCCCTAAGTCATAGCAGCCCCCTCAAGTCCCAACAATACCCCCACTCACCTCTGCCACAACCCCCAGGTAGCCCCCTCAAGTCCTGACACCACCCCACTCACCTCCACCACAATGCCGAGGCAGCCCCCTCAAGTCCTGACATCACCCCACCCACCTCTGCCACAACCCCCAGGCAGCCCCCTCAAGTCCTGACACCACCCCTACTCGCCTCCACCACAACACCCAGGCAGCCCCCTCAAGTCCTGACACCACCCCAGTCACCTCCTCCCATCACCCCAAGGCAGCCCCCTGCTAGTCTGCCCCCCTACCAGTCCAATGTGGAGCTTCACCTTAACCAAACTCGTCTGGCCTTCCTCCAACAGGAAGCATACCTGCCATATATCCTCCAGCAACACGATCATATGGGAGTACTGCTGTTGAATCCATGCTTGGAGCATCTTCCATTACTCCCTGGTAGACCACAGTTAGCTGCACATCAAGAGGACAGCACACAGTAGCACCACCTACACTGTGACCACCCCATTTACATGTGACATGGTAATTCAATGCAATGGGCCTCATAACAATGTTGGCGGCTACGGTATGAACGGGGCCGGCACTGTTCATACCGTGCCACCGAATTATTAATTCTGGTCGTGAGTGCTTGACAGCCCGCCAGGTCTGACCGGGCGGGCTCTGCGGCACCCACGAGCAGAACTCTTAATTGCACCGGCACCATTATACGGTGTCAGTGAAACCATGCTCCCCACCCCCCTTTTGCCCTATGGGGCAGAATGAGGATCGGGAGCCTGGCAATACTGCCACCCACGAATGGGCAATTACTAGCCCATTCAACTCATAATGGGCCGGTTATTGCCCAATTGCGGGTGGCGGTGCCGGTAGCGAGTTTAGCAGTAGCCGTGCCTGCAAAACAGGCACAACTAACGCCAACCTCGTAATGAAGCCCAATGTGTCTTATGTATAGCTCCTTTGTGTCATTGCAATGGCCTCAAAGCATGGCATGTTAATGCCCTTGGAGGACATAAGTCACATTCAACTTCCTCATCCCTTATGTGGGCCTCCGTTGTTGCCTGGAGGGCTTGCAGGATGGCCACCTTCTGCCTCTTCAGATCGTCCGCTGACCTGCATGTATCCTCCAGGATGGCAGCACAACTCCTTGCCTACCTTAGCATTGCCTCAGCCCTGGCCACCATCACATCAGCTTCCCTTGCCAACTGTCTCTCTGTCCACAACCTGCCTCCAATAGAGATTGAACACTGACAACAATGCCTGCAGGGCCCCCCTTTGTACCTCCTGCCTCACTGGTGTCAATTACCTTCCCTCTGTGTTCCCTCCTGCTAAATTCTGCCTCTGCATGGTTGCCATTTGCTGCTGCTGGACAGGGTGCAAGCTATGGGTATGCGCCTTCCAACATGTTCACTGTCGGGGGCATATGGCACCTGCACTGCTCTTTGGTGCCTGCTGTCCCTCTACTGCCTGTGCCCGTATCCAGTTTGGTGCCTGGGCAGCAACAGTGACCACCTCATATTCTTTCTCAGGGACTTCCACCTTGAGCAGGTATGGAGGTGCAACCAGACAGGGCTGTGGTGTTAGGACTGGTGTACAGGGGGCCATGGTGGTACGTGGTTGGGAAGGCACCCTGGAGGATAACTGTTGCAAAGAGGAGAAATTGGAGGAGGGGTCCCTTGCACTGGCCAGCCCAGAGAGCCTACCCGAGAGCAGTGCTGTTGCCAGCTGGCCCAGGAAGCAGCACATATCATTGTAATGCTCTACAGGCTCCTGGTGAGAAAGTTGTACAGCACCACAAATGGATGCAGTCCGCCCCGTGACACAAGCAGCTCCCAAATACCAGATGGACACTAAGGCCAGAAGAGCACCAATGGTCTGGTTGGAGGCATCCAGGAAGTGGTCACTGCTGCAGCAGATGGCCCAGAGACAGGAGGTTGCACAAACCCTCCATGGTGGAAGGCACATCCTCATGTTCCTGGGCCCGGGGTGCTGCCTGAACACCCTCCTTGATGCCTCCATCTGACCCTGTGGGCTGGGCTGCAATGGCCTCCCCTTCCACCTCCACCTCCATCAACCCAGATGACTCCAGACAGTCTTCCCCCATGGATGGCCCCTGTGTGGCAGCACCCTGTCCCACCGCTGCTGAGGTGTCCCCACCACAATCACTGTTTGGGACTTACCACCCAGAGCCTCAACTGATTGTACAGGCGCTACCACAGCCACATCACCCTAAGAAGAAAAGGTGTTATTGGTGTGTGGCTGGGGTCTGCACCTTTGTCTGGAGGTCTGGTCCCTGTATCTCCGCTCCACAGAATGGTTTCCATCCCTCCGTCAGCTGCCGTAACTGTGGGAAAGTGAACCTTAACATTAGTCAACAGTGTCAAAGCATGTGTGGCATATACAACATAAACAGCAACATTAAATCAGCATGGGTCAACCAGCAACAGCCTGGCACACAGAGGGCCCTTCAATTTCCAAGAATAATGACACACAAATGTAGGTACAATGATGAGTCACAGTAATGGCACATGCACATGTCAACACAGCACAGTGATTTGTGTCCACTTACACACAGACCATTGACCAGGCACCCTTACGAAACCCACAACCTCTGCAGCATGATCCCAGTAGTCAGAACAGAGGGGCACAGAGGTGGGCAGTGAGTCACTTGGTAGGGTGGCCAACCACTAAATGCATGGAACCATAGCAGGCCTGGGGTACTGCTGGGAATACATTGGTGTTAAGGCACCCAGTTGTAAGATGGATCCCAGAAGCCAGTCATGATTTGACAATGCACAGCATGGCCATGAGAACACCTGCCTGTGAATTTGTCCACACAATTGCATGTATCAACACTCCTCCCTGACAGCTTGACCTGTAAGCATGCCATTGCAGATGTACCAGCATGTTTGCTGTCACCCCCAGCTCAGACATATGGCAAGGTCACACGTCAACTCTGGCTTCACATCAAGGTACATGAGAGGTCAGTGCACCAACATGATATTTACCGACATCCATACATGTGTCACTTCCATATGATGAGTGTGGATGGCTTCAACTGAAAATGTGCAACACATAGCCATGTCATGCATGCATGCCTGTCAAAGGACCACAAACAGATCTGGCATCTCTACTGTCTGAGCACTTGTTCCCATCAACTCACATTGCATGTGAATGAGTGCCCCAAGTCAGCAAGAACCAACAGTGCACATATCAACGCATGTCTAATCAACAGATGTCTGCCATCGCACATGTCTGGCATTGTGAGGAGGCTGGATGACACTGTGGAACACTGCAAAACACATGCTGCGTACAGAAGGGATTACCTGCAACCATGCATGCCCATGCACAACACAAATACACTGTAGAGCAGTGCAACACCTGGGCACTCTCCAGCAGCTTCCAGACATTGTTGCCACAGATCTGGCCATGGCGGGCCAGGTCAAACCTCTCGAGGACCTGCAGCTGGACATATCACATAGTTTAGCAGCCTGCATGGTCGACCTCCATGGTGGCACCTGCCTTGAGGTCTGCTACCCCCTTGGTGTGGCTCAGGGTCTTGAGGTCCTCCTAGCGCTTACACACAGTCTTCTCAGAACAGACTGCAACCATCTCCACATTGATGGCAGCCGGGATGTGCACCCAGATATGGTGA
Organism: Ambystoma mexicanum; assembly: GCF_040938575.1. Lineage (NCBI taxonomy): Eukaryota > Metazoa > Chordata > Amphibia > Caudata > Ambystomatidae > Ambystoma > Ambystoma mexicanum. The sequence continues at coordinate 693,323,646 of NC_090923.1, forward strand.
CATCCTTTGGGTCCCAGGTGCATCACTGGTTTGATGAGAGTACCGTAATTATCCAGGATCCGATCCACCAGGATGCCAGACTTGGTGTGGGTGAAGTTGGCAGCCTCTGTCTCACTGACATGGGGGTGCAGCTCGGTGGTGAGGAGGATGGAGAAGACATGGAACCCCATGAGGCAGGTATGGGTGGGATAACTGGATACTGGAAATAGGATGTAGAGCTGTGGCGGTGGTGTTGCAAGGTGGAAGTCACAAGCCAGCAGAGCCTTTCAGACCAGCCACAAGAGCACAGGCAATGGGGGACAGCAGGCACTCCAAGGCATTGCTTGTGGGCTACAGACACTCACACATGAGCAGGCAGCAGCAGATGGCAATGTGGAATAGGCAAATGTAATGGCACAGAGGCAGGAGAAGGGTTGTGTCATGTGTGGTAGTTGATATCAGAGTAAAGGGCCTTAGTGCGTAAATTGCATGGTATACGCTGCACGAAGCACGCCTATACGGCTCATAGCAATAACTGGGATATTTAAGAGATGCAAAGCATACAAGAAGGGGAGACAGAGGATTTGTTATCGCAAGCAGACATTTGGGGGTACTTGCAAGCCCTTGCCTTCACGTTACGCGTAGCCCATTTCTTTCATTCGGGGATGTCTATCGTCTATACAGTTTTTGGTTTTGTGGTGCCTCTGCAGATCGCATACTGATTTTTTTACTTTTGTGGTGCATGTATGGTATTTCTTATGCATTCTCTTGTATTGGGAGGCCTTCTGCATGTCGAATGCCGCATTTCTGGGGTTTGGAGTGCCCGTATGGGTATGCATTTATTTGCTTTTGGGAGGCTATCTGCGTATGATGTACTGCTTTTCTTCTTTTTCTGAAGCTTTCTGCATATCACAAATGCATTTTTCCTGCTTTTAGGGTGCCTCTGCAAATCGCATACCGCATTTTCTGGTTGTGGGTTTCCTTGGAGCCTTGCAGAACCACTCATCTATGTAGTTCATCACATAGGCCCTCATACCGAGTTTGGAGGTAAGTAACATAATGTCGCAAATAGCGTGTCCGTGCTGGCACCAGTCCACTAATTAAGGATTATTACGACTTTGCGGGCACAAGCTTTGCGCCATGCCGGTAAATACCTAGCGCCATGCCGCAAAAGGCTCCCAAAAGCCCCTACCGGCATGATGCTAGGCGCAGATTACACTTCCGACATAGTGCAATGCGACATTAGTGGTGACCGTAAATAGCGGTGACCGTAATTAGCGAACACCGCTACTTACGGTCACTACTTTTCATAACGGAACCGGAAATAGCGTCATCGCACAGGAATTGGAAGGAGCACGGCGGCCAAAACACAATCCATTGCCATCCTCAGCACACAGGACCCCTGGGACACTGCTGATTGACTGAAAAGTACCCCCTACAAGCCAAGAATGCCTAAAGCTCTGAAGAAGGGATCTGCCCGCCTCCGAAAGGAGAGATTTAACCAGGACAAACTGCAGATACTTGTGGGCACTTTGCATGAGCATGCAGCCACCGTCTTCAGCAGCAACACGAGGAGAGAGGCAGTGCTGCGTAAAAAAGAGATCTAGGCACTTGTTGCCCAGAAGGATGGCTTGTGGGATGCTTTACCCCACTAGTCCATGCCCTGCAACATTACTGTGCGCTGCTTGCATCAGAAACAACAGGACGGCGGCCAAAAAGATCTTTGCGCTAAAAATCTCTGAAAGTGCGCAGGAAAACCTGAAAAATAGGCCACCAATCCATTTTTCCTATGTCAGTGGTAACACAGGAGACCACTGACAAAATCATTTGGCTGCCCACAGAGGACAATGAAACTACTTGAAAAAGCAGTGCTGCATTGCAAAGGAAAACCCAAAACTGCTTTAAAAATCTGTTTTTCCTTGGCTGTGGAAAGTGCAAAAATCATGGTTCCCAAACATCACAAAAGATCCAACATCCTTGTTTGGTGTTAAACATCACTTTATCAAAGAATTCACCAAAACAAAATGTCAGCAGAAACATCTTTTATCAGAAGATGCTTGTTTGGAAAAATATCTTAAAAATGGGTGCAGTACCGTCGCTCGACTGTGTTAGAAACTAGCATTTACTCATACTGTCATTGAAACTCACGCCTTAAAATCAAAGTATGGAAGAGAAAAGAACTCATATCAAAAGCAAAAGAGATGGATACAATTCAAAACTATATTTAAAAAAGGCTAAAATTAAGAGATTTGTGGATATATTTGTAAAAATGTAAATTGTATTTTAGTGAAAGACTATTTTAAACATTGTTTCTAAAGTAAGTTAAAGCCATACACACTGAGCTTCAAAGACATTCCACAGGTTCTCCCCAAACAAATGAATCTTTCCCCCTGCAATCTGCTGAAGAACTGGCAGGGAGGGGACTTTGTCCTGTTGCTCTGACAGAAACAATAGACTCCCTTGACTGAAAGGAAAATGCTAATTAGGGTGTGACAGAAAACAACTGCTGGCAGGAAGAAGCCTGGGACTGATCTGGCCCAGCCCAAAACCTTGCGGGCAGAGACAAACAGTTTTTATTCAGAGAACACAGAAAATATCTTTTTGAGAAAGACTCATAGAAAACTGAGCAAAATTGGTAAAAATCTGTAAATATAGTGTTGTTAAAATGAAATTTATGCTCACGTTTTAAAGCCACTCTGGAATGTATGCGATATTCAGAGAGAGAACTATCAAAATGTGGACTTTGTAGCAATTGTGATAATGTTAAAAACATGAAACTTCACAGGAATATGCCCAGATGTTATGTGCATGTAATTGGAAAAAGTTCTACAGATCTGATACTGGGTAACCAACTAAAAGCGCGAAAAACTGTCTTTTGTGAACCGAAACTCTTAAGAAGATGGGACTTGAACAGATATGTGCTTTATTTAATTTGGGATGTAAATATGTAGTAGTAGTAAGTTGGTGATATTATAAATAAGCTTTTTGTGAAAAATAAGATATACTGTACAGAAATATAATGTACAGAAACAAAGGGGAGGGTTTTCTCCCTGGACCATAACCATGACACCTCATGACACATTATGACAAACTGTTTCCTTCTGAAATCAGCGGAGAGGAAATTACCAGGCCTATTGAACAGGGTTGGGCATAGTATAATCAGCCTACCCACCCCCTTGAGAAATACATTAATAGGGACTGTTGAGGACCTAGAGACACACACATTCACCCATCAACCGATTTACTGGTGAAGCTTTCTGCAGGAAGAACCCATATCATGACTCCAGAACCCAGATCAAGACTCCAGAACTCTGAAAGCAGAAGGCCCAATCCAAATCTGAACCCTTCGCAGCTGGCCTTTAAAATCTTGCAACCTGATTTTAACCCCAAACTTGCAAGGGGCACCACCAATTCATTCCATCTCTTCATACTGCATATTAGGGGGGGATTGAGTAGCATCAGGGGGAAAGAGTGATTACATTGCATTTGATTGAATTCATACCAAGTTTTAGTTTTGTGCTGCATTAATCTCATATGATTGCATTTCATTGAACCCACACAAAGTTTAGTCTATGCTACATTATTATTTTCCTCCACTCTCCTAGATATCCAGATATTGTTCATAATTCATAGAAGTGTGATATATGTATTGTTCAAATCCATCAAATAAATCTTTTAAATTTGCAAAACAACCTACTTCTTGGTTCAGTTAGACCGGGGGGATTCAAAGAGAGGGGCGTGATATAAGGGTACATCGTTCAGAAATAAAAGAACCTTTGACATGAACAATATGTAATTAAGGGTTCCAGCTGGGCATCTCACGCTAGGCATTGACTTAGTTGGAGTGCTGGGTTGAAACCACTTACATAGCACAGTGGGCAACACACCCCGCACAGTGAAGGACTGCCGTAAGCGGTGGGATGATCTGCGCCTAAGGGTGTGCAACATTTTATCTGTAATTCGCACCCAGATCATGGAAACTGCAGGGGGACCTAGATCACCCATAAAGCTCACCCTGTGGGAGACAACATGTGCAAGCATGTTTGGGTCTGAAACGATTGAAGGTGTAGGGAAGATGGAGTATGGCACCACAACATCTGCTGATGGAGGTGAGAGTCCAAAGTAAACACTGCTAAGCCAAATCTGATGAAAGTCAATTCCAATGTCTGTCCAAAGTGTCACGCCATGGTCGGCCACACACACACTCCCCGTAAAGTAGGCAGAAGCAAGTGATACATATGCTGATGTCTGCTGCAAGGCCATATCGTACATGACACATACCACACAAAGTAGGAAATTCCACGAGGCACACAGCGTTCATGACCAAAATAGTGAGCATGTCAGACAGCACTGTTCCTGGCCAACATGAGTGACTCCGACATATGGCTGCATTTACTACCCATGTATGAAATGACGTGTCCTTCCCAACACAAATGCCTCTTACCCAAAATTGTGTGGATGAGCAAATCTCCCAATGTATGTATGATGCCTCTCTAAACATCGCTCATTCTGTCCCTCTCTTCCACCCCCACAGGCGGCGAGCAAGACAGCGAAGTGCAGGACACCACCTCTGCACAGGCCAAGCCCAGTAAGAGGTCCCAGGGAGACATCAACCTTCATTCAACTTCCAGGAGACAAACCAGGGGGTGCCATGTCCCAGCAAGCAAGCCACCACAGGGACACATAGCACCTGTACCACCAAAGCCGGTGGAGGGCACACCACCCCCCACCCACTGTTCTGGCTGGAGACACCTGTCAGACACCCCATTCGGAGGAGTCCAGTGTGGCTGGGGAGGTGGCAGTCACGGCAACCCTCACAGTGGAAGACAGCCAGGATGACATCTGGGGCACCATTGAGGATGATACAATGGATGTTGTCTATACCCCAACCCAAATGGCATCATCCCAGGTATCTACGCGCGATACCGTTAACACCAACACCCCAGATCATTTTGCCCATGACGACACCCAGGGACATATCAGTCCAGTATCCGGTGTTGGGGAGGATGAGCAGGCTGGGCATGCCAGCCACATACCCAGCACACCCACAGGTGCAGCCGCAGGTCCACAGTAGGCTGATGTGCTCACTGCACTCATCCAAGAATTTGTAGAGGACAACCGTCAGGCCAGAGTTGAGTGGCGTACAGAGTTTTCAGCACTGGGCTGGTCCTTTACAGACAACACCAACTGCCTCTGTGAGGAGGTCTCGGGCCTCCGGCACATGCTAGGGTGCATCGCTGATGCCTTGGAGGCAGGTCGTCCCGCCCCACCACCTCAGCAGGAAGCCACACCATCCTTCAGCAGTTCAACCCAGACCAGCCCACTCCGCTGGTCGGTCTGTGCACTTCGCCGACTGGACATGCCATCCCCTGACTCTGCGAGTGCCGAGTGAATGTTATGGCAGCCTCTTGTAGGCTTTGTGGACTCAATGGGACTTGTGTGGGGGAGTTGTGGGGGGAAGGGGAAGGGGGTGAGGGTGTGTGGGGGAGTTGTGGGGGGAGGGGTGTGAGGGTGTGTGGAGGAGTTGTGGAGGGAGGGGGGTGATGGTTTTGAGGGGGAGCTGTGGGGGGACGGGGGTGAGGATGGTGGAGGGTTTTCACACTTACATTAATATTGTTATATTCAATCACCAGTTGTGTGAAAAAGAAGACCTGAGTGGACATTAATCATTGTGCATGTGTCATTTAATCATTCACAGTGCATACTGTACATGTACCCCCACACCCAGTGCCCTATATCCAAACATTATGTCGCCCTCTGCTGACATGTGTGTCAGAAATATTGTGCGATCAATGACTGATGCACAGCACGTCCCTCCTGTGCATTGGCACTGTGATGAGGTCCTGACACATCTTCCTCCTCCCCTTCATCATCATCAGGTGGTAGCAGTTCCATGTCAGGGGGCAGGGGCATGTTCCAGCGGATGCACATATTGTGCAGCATGACACATGCCATGATGATCTTGGCCACCTTCGCATGCCTGTAGAGCAGTGCCCCACCCGACCGGGTCTGCTCGATGACCACACGTGTACGGGTATGGGAACGATTGTAGTCCTCCTTGTTCCTGTTCTGTGCATTTCGGACAGGGGTGAGGAGCCACGGCTTCAAGGGATAGCCACTATCACCTGTATGAGAGAAAAATGAAGGTAAATGTCAGGGTAATCATGAAGGACAGCTGTACTAGTCACACATGCCTGCAGTTTATGGTTGCCCATATGCACATGTCCCTGGATGCATTGCCACCATTTACTGTCCCTCCATTTGTCCTGTTCCACATTTTAATGGTGTGGGTTTCATCTTCAAGATGATGGTGTGCACTGACGTCTAGTTGCACATGCATGGTGTATGCATACAGCTGTGTGAGTGTCAAAACAGTGAGGTGGTGTGTCCTGTGAGAATTGGCAGTAGACTGTGCAATATTGGGCAATCAGCATTGGCATTCCCATGGTGACATGCAGCACTCCTGTGATTGTGCTGACCCTGTGCCGGACTGTGGATTCCCTAGAAGGTTCAGTGTGATGCACTCCCAGGGATGCTTGTCCTGTGTGGTCATATGCTGGAGACATCAACATGGTGCATATGCACTGCATGGTGCAGGATGGCGTTATGGAGGGTGAGGGTCGCTGATGGGTGGTGCACGTGTCGTGGGATGTGGGGTGGTTTCCTGTTAGTTATGTTGTGATAGGTGTGGACCTTACTTCATTCATATTGGATTTGTGTGTCCTGTACGGTATGTGATGGTTTGGGGCACAATGTTTGGTGATGTGTACATCGTGCAGTCTCATCAACATGGCCAGCATGGTGGTGTGTGGATCTCTCCCCCCTTTTCAATGCCATGTGCCAGTATTGCTACTTACCAAGCAGCAAGGCAAGTCGTCCACCATGTTGCTTCATGAAGCGTGCTAGCGTCGAGTTCCGCAGGACCATAGAGTCATGAGTTGATCCGGGATATCGGGCACAACAATGTGTGATGATCTTGCTGGCGTCGCATACCATCTGCACATTGATGGAGTGGTATTGCTTGCGGTTGTGGTAGACAACCTCCATGGCATGCGGGACCACTAAATCTACGTGGATGCAGTCGAGGGCACCTACACAATTTGGCACGCCTGCCAGTGCATGGAAGGGAACTTTTGTATCAAATATCTCGTGGGGAGTCCGTTGCAGGGATATGTAGTCCCTTGTGTGCTTGAGGAGGGCATCCAGCACTTGGTTCAGGATCCGGGAAAATAAGGGTTGTGATATGCCATGCATGTGCCCCACTGTGTGCTGGTAGGTGCCTGTGGCAAGGAAGTGGAGCACAGATACTACCTTCAGTAGAGGGGGGATGGCGGTGTATATTTCAATGTGGCTCACTATGTCATTGTGTATCAGGTCCACTATGGTGGTGATGGTGTCCCGGTCCACACGGTACAGGGTCTGGATCTGCTGAGGGGTTAGGTTGAAGGGAGTGGCTCTGATGCGAGGGATTGGGGGCTGTCGGCGTGGTAATGGTGGCTGCACCGGTGGGGCATGCTGGGCCTGTCTCACCCTCCTTCTGCGTCTCCTCTGTGGTGGCGGCTGTTGTTGTTGATGTTGAAGCATTACAAGCAGGTCCTCCAGCTCCAGTAATGCTACTACTATTGGTATCATCTTGGTCTGGGACGGAGTGTGGTGTGTGGGTGTGCTCCTTTTGTACTGGGCCCCAGCCCAGGAGGAGGATGTGGTGAGCCTCAGCTCATAGGTGACCTGACATCTGGACGAGGACATGGTGGCAGACCTAGAGGTGGTACAGCACCACCAAAGACAACTAGCGCCAAGAGGGGACACCCTGCAGAGCAGGAAGAGGTACCACCCCATGATAAGGTGGCACATGTAAAGAATAAGGGGCCACTGAGAAAGAAGCAATTCATCAATGAGGAGTTTGAAATCCTCACAGCATTTGCAACATAATACAGTCTTGATCTTTACACCTTGGAGGGCAACACATGTGCTCCCAGCCAGCAAATGGAGATATGGAGAACCTCACAACTGCCTATTGTGTGGAGAGGTGCACTGCAAAGAGGTCCACAAGCAGAATGGTGACCTCCTTCAAAGGACTAAGCATGATCTCAGTGGCAACCTGGCTTCTGCCCAGGCCACTGGAGTCAGGACACCATAAGAGGAGGAGCTGACTCCATTTGAACTGATCGCAAGTGGACTCATCAGCAAGGAACAGGTGCAGTCCGTGGGAGGCTTGGTGATGAGAGGCTGGCAAGTCATTGCTTGTAGTTGTTGCATGGCACTCAGGAGGGGAGCATCGGGTGTGGGGTCATTGGGTGCATGGATGTGTGACCTGCTCTGATGCTCTGACCTTGTGTTATATTTTCTTCTGAGGCCTTCTGCTAGGGAGACGGTTGCTGCTATGTAAGGACATAGGGTTGTGTGACACCTGCATGCAACACCTAGGCAGTTCAGGCTGGTTTGGATGCCTGTAGAGGGGAGCATAAATACATGAATGGGTACAGCTGGAGCAGGTTTGCAAGGGAAAATATGTGAGGTGAGATGGGCATCTTTCTTGAACTGAACTTGCAATGTTCTCAGTCTGTGTGACTATTTATGTGTAGATGTGTATTGTGAGGTAAATTGTTGTCAGGGAATGGGGTGGCCACTCCACCTGTATATTGTTGTGAGACATGCATAGGGTGGCCAGGGCAGTCTTCACAAGTGTTAGTTACTGCTTACCTCACATGGTCTACATTCATGCTTGTATTCTCTTGTGTGTTATTGAGGGTCTGCATGCACAATTGTGGAGAGCATGTGAAAGTGGTAGGGTATTTTGTTGATTGTGTTCTGTGCTTTTGAGTGAGCAATATGTTGATTATTCTTTCCCTTTGCTTTGAGTGTGTCAGTGATTTGGGCAGTTGATTTTATGGCTATGGACACAAACATGTTTCCTCTACCAGATACACATTCTAAGGATGCGGTTATGAGCAAGGTGGATTGTCCCTGATTCATTATTGAAGCACACCAGTTGCGTCCACAGGGGCTGGTATTCATGTGAAGTAGGTGTGTACAAGCTGATTGTGTGCATCATGTCCCTCTGTCCTTTGGCCAGCCAAGAGCATGGGAAGTGCCTGTGGCTGAGTGTGTTGTCCCCTCTACATCTCTACTGGTATGCCACGCCGTGTGACAACATTGTGCAGGACACACAATGCCACAATGATTTTGCATACTACTAATGGGGCATTTAGCAATACACCTCTAGAGTGGTCAAGTGAGTGGAAACGTGACTTGAGTACCCCGAATGTGTGCCTCATTATGCCCCTACTGGAAGGATGACAGGGGGGGGGTATATACCTTGCATACACCTTGTCATCTGGTATCCCAAAGAGCATTGTACATGGGTGGAAAATCATTTCCCTCACCATCCTTCTCCTCCTTCCATGGACATTTGCGATTGCATCCACTATAGCTGGATTAATTGTGGTAGAATGACGTTTGAATGATGTGCATTGCATGTTTTATACGTGTTTCTTTGGGCATTGCACGTTGTGTCTCATATCATGTGCCTTTTCCCGAATTGAAGTTACTCTTTGTAATCCATGAATTTGGTTAGTCTTGCACTTGACTGGTCTCAGTGGCGTGTCCATCTACATGCTCACCTTATTTTCTTGTTCTTCCTCATTTAGTGGTGAAAATGGGGAACATGCATGTTCCGCCCCCTATTTGTTTCTTTGCACAGCCCCTTTGCACATTTTGCATTGGGTGTCGTGCAAAGTGCTCAACACCAAGCAAAGTTGTGACGGACCCGTGCAAAGTGGCACAAAGTCATGCAAAGTCCAATCCATGAATCGGGTAATAGAGTTTTGCATCCCGTTAAGTGCAGTCTTTAGGCGCAAAGTGCCTTTGGAGCTCGCAAAACATTCTATGAATTAGGCCTATGTTTTTATGTAAAATGCTCACATACAAACTGCTAATTTTTGACAATGCAAAGCCGTATTCTTGGAGATGCACTGAGAAATGTGCACAAGTGACAGTTATGTGCCACGCAGTATTCCATATATGCCACAGTGAAGTTGGAATGATTAAGAATTGCGTGGTAGGTACATGGTACGCAATATTATAAACGTGTCATATGTTTTGCCATGGCATATGTCTATTTCAGTCCCAATGTACGTACACATTTAGGTAAGGTATATATCACAAAGCATTTGGCAAAGCAGAAAAGTAACGTTCAATTCGAGCATGGGTGAAAGAACATGAGATGAAATTAAATTAAAGGGAATTTAACAGTGATCATCAGCAGGTTTACACAATGGGAATCAATTTCAAGCAGGTGGGAGAAATGGCTCGTTGCAGTCTACGAACAGGCTAAGAGCAAAGTTAAGATTAGGGACCAAGAATGGGAATGTCAAGAAAAAGAAGCAAGGAGAATGGAGATGGGGGCATCTGTCAGGATTTGGCAGGTGTTACCGGAACTTTAGAGTATTCAATTACTCCTAGAAGTGTGGAGTAGAATTATTGCATTAGTCGGGCTCCTATCACCCCTCTGAGCGTACCACTGTGGGAACCGAATTGTTCAATATCCCACATGCTAAATTTGCTGGGCAGTGTTACAATGCAATGTTTGCCGCGTCACGCTGATCCAGAGTAGCGCTATCTCTTGATTTCAAGGAGTTAGCAGTTTTTACCATAACAGAACAAAGGTTTAAAGGTTAATGCAATATTTATTCCCACAAATGATACACAATAAAAATGTCACCAAGTTAGAAAAAGGATAGACCTGGATAAAAAAGGGATACATCAGAAAAGAAATTAAAAAACCTGATGAGCCAGGTGTGATAAATCTCTGTTCAGACCGCACTTTCGTTGAAATAAAAGATAACGCAGCCAGAAAACAGCCTGTGCTTGAGTTTATCAAAAAGGACACACAAGGTGCTTTGCTCTGATTGCATTTTTAAACCATTTTACAGATAGGAATTGCGGCAGAGGGGAATGTGTTTATATATTTTGGGTGATTTGTAAGGTGTTCCATGCAGGTCGACAGCTGCTAAAGCACATTTATAAAGCTGTGGAATTTGTTCCAAAACCGGAATCTGGTTAATCCTTCTGGGAGGACTAATGTTCGAGTTGTGTGGTATCTAACTCGGCAACTGATCCCAGTTATCTCTGCTTGCACACCAGGCTATGGATTCACCGGATGTGGTCAGGTTCGATTTTTTTGAGACATTCCACTGAGAAATTAACCATCAATGTTAATACTGCTCTATATGCAAGGCACCTGGGAGTGTTTTTTTTTTTTTTTCTTTTTCATTTGATGGGACCAGCTCACCCTCTTCGGCCAAAAACAGTAAACTGTAAGTATATTTTAATTTAGTGACACCCATTCAGAGGCGGTCTTTAACAAGCAATTTATAAAGAAGAATTAATTTTGGATTTCCTGGAGGATGAAAGATGGTGTAATCAGTTTAGTGGTTCCAAAATACAACAATCTAATCCCCACACTCTGGATCAGAAATACGCTGTTTTGTAGAATAAGTACTCGGTGAGGCATGGGGGATGTGGCAGCCTCCCAGCCAATTGAGAGGATCTGAATGGGGGCTTTACCACATGGTAAAACCGCTGCTTCGAGCCTCCTTGTAAACAAGAAGTCGCCATCTTCCCCGCTGGGGATTCAGGTAAGCTCTCCACTCCCCTTCCCCCTCTCTCCCAGGACACTGAACTCACTTGTCCGAAATGTATCTTACTATCAGAGCTGGAGAACATGCATTCCCAGCAGGGTGTCAAAGGGTGTAAAGAAGTTCAATAACAATGCTGCTGAAATCCCACATATTTCTAACTTGCATGGGAACTCTGCATTATGCATCAATGCATCTCTCACAACTAAATGAATGCACACCTGCACGACTTTGGGAGTTGGGAGAAAGTGCACCCAGATGTGATATTAATAGCATGTATGGAGGAAAGGACAAGCATGACCTCAAACTATTTTAGGCAAGAGGAAAACCCGTATGTACTGCATGGTTAAAAATCAGTTGGGAGAGTTGCTCAGGTGCAACCCAATCCCCAAGGGAAGAGCAAGGTTCTGGGCTTTATAACCTTGTTAGTAGCATTCAGCCCTTTAACTACCACCAAATCCAGGTGGAGAAACTGAAGTCCACATTTTAGGTAACCATCAGTCACTTTAAGGCCTCCCTCCTGAGATTGTGAATTACAAAACCTCAAATAAATAAATACACAAATACAAGTAGGGACAACATTTGACGTATAAATGCACATTTCAGCAATCATAACTATTTTATGAAAAGTGTATCTTGAGCCTATCATGCATATTATGCTTGCTCATACCATGTGGATTTTGTAAGGACAACCACACATAAGTGTACTTTTCACATGTTGCAAACTACAGATGTAAAGCCCTACATTTGCTGATTGTACCACAGAGGTAGGCGCACAAAAGTAACATACATTCCTGACTGGCCTACACGTGCTTGGAATTTACTAATGGTTATGGCATTCACACGGAACCATGCACAGGAGAGATCTAACTTGTACCTGTCAAAATCCATGCCTGCAAGAAGTCATGATAACAAACACATCATATGTAGACCAACATATGTGATCTCTTTGTGTGTGTATGGTTACACAATGTATGCATTATGTCGTGTGTTTATAAAGAGTGTTTTAACAATAGCAACCTAGGAAATCTGTGTTCTTTTCGTGGCAAATAATCTCCTGATAACTGTCATTACTTCCTACACATGTCCTGACAATTTACGGGAATGTGTGCACTTATGGCATCACTTAACTGCAGAAAAGGTATGCATTAGATGCTCAAATAAGTGTGGCAAATGTATCTGCACTATGCTGTGTATAAAGTGTAGCATTTAAAAAAAAGCGATTACCATACAGATTGTAATTAAAACATGATGGACACATTCAGGCAGAGGATTGAATGCCTGGGTGAACTGGTTGAATTAATTGACAGTCTGTATAAAAGGACCTCATTATGTTTGCCCAGTTCAGTTCACTCTAAGCAACGAATGCCTTTTTATCATATGTTTATTCTGCTGCAGTGTTCAGCCAAAAATAGCATTCCACACTAGCAAGCAGATCCAATGTACAGAAACTACTTTTCTCACAAAGGCTGTTATAACGGTTAACCATTTTATCATATGCATTGTCTGGCACACGCATTTATCTTTAGTTAGCTGCTATACTGTAAATGTGAAAGTGATTTTATTTTGTGATCCACTCACCTTTTGGCATATTAATTCTTTCAAATTTTGTCATGTGGGCATGTTTAAAAAAAAAAATATATATATATATATATATTCACTTGAAAAAACTTTGTTAAGGGAACGTTATGGTTAAGTTGCCCTACCAAAAACCTGTGCACTTTACTAACAAAACGTTTCAAACGTGAACCCCAAAAACCCCTGAAATTCGCCAGTTATGGTAGGCTAAGCAACCATAACTGCCCGCATCACTGTGTGCTGCTAACACTAACGCCCAGGACATCACAGATGACAATTCAAATGTCATTTTTGACATCACTGAAGACATCACATGTGTGGCCCTTTCCTTTTTCCTCACTGCCACATCTAGGCCAGGCGGTTTTATTTACTGACAGTCGGAAACTTAATTTGCAAAAGGTATTACATTTATACATATTGCTATCCTCACATTTTTTGACAATATGTTCCGTACATTTTAATCGCATCCTATGAAGAACATATATAGGGGAAGAAGCAGGCCTGAAACAAAGCTATCATTTTTGTACGTGCATACAATCATGTAGATTATACACAGTTGCTAATGATACTGCCTCTTGTTTGCTTACTGTGCTCTCCGTATAATAGCCCCATATTTGTATGCATTGTAGTATATTTATGTTTTGTGTGTATTCCCACAAATATTTAGTAAGTGATACATTATTAGCAATTTAGTACATGTTTCACAGACCAGAAAAGTCTGATACAGATACAGAAGCATTCATGGTTTTACTATACAAATTTGCAAAGTGCAAATTTAGCACCTCTATGGGGTATGCTGCAACCGATATGTACATTTCTGTATGCGTAGGTTCCTGTACTAGAAAGAACAGTGCAATAGAATTTTCTTTACAACAATACATTGCGTGATGAAGTATGTAGTTTATTAGATATGTCCTCATAAACCCAGATATTTTTTTGCCAAAATTATATTCACAACCTCTTGTCTGTAAAGTAATTACACATGTGATGTCATCAGTGATGTCATCATTGACATTTGTGATGTCATCTCTGATGTCCTAGGTGTTAGTGTTAGCAGCGCACAGTGATGCAGGCAGTTATGGTTGCTTAGCCTACCATAACCAGCGAATTTCAGGGGTTTTTGGGTTTTGCTTTGAACCATAATGGCACGTTTGAAAAGTTTTGTTAGTAAAGTGCACAGGTTTTTGGTAGGGCAACTTAACCATAACGTTCCCTTAACAAAGTTTTTTCGAGTGAATTTTACGGGTTTTTAGTGCGTCATTTTATGCATAGCGACTTGTGAATAAAAATATGTTGTACTGAATGTTACTGCTGTAACGAAGAAGTACAAGATACAGTGCCGCTGCCTTGCAAGTAAGGAACGCACAAAATGTGTCATCAAACATCTACCGACCCATATTACTGTTGGTTGGCTTTTTGTTCATTGCCGTTCACAAATTGCCTTATTATCTGGTGTTTCAAAAAGCAAAGCCATCCGTACACAAAGTAAACATTGCGTTAATAGAGCCCATTCACAGAGCAAATAAATGTATAAAAAAAATTACATACACTCCAAGTACTGCATATTTGTCAATAAAATGCATAGACGCAATAATCTTTGCCAGTAATAGTGTACATTTGTAATGCGGTAACAAGTGCTATTAAAAAGGATTACTTGCTAGAATCTGGGGCCGCTTTGTGGGGTCGGATTACAAAACAAAATCCTATTGCAAGATGGCCACCATAGAAATAGAAGGCAGTTATTTCATACATAGTCCCTCTTCCTTTTCCATGGTAGTCAGCAAAAAACACAAATACGTGATGTGACGCAGAATCTGTAAATAAACATACTGCAACGTACAACCTAATATCTTACATTTGCAAATAATAGAGTGGATTGTTAAAGAAAACGTAAACATTTTAGAGTTTGTAAAGTAGGTTTATTTAACAGCAAACTGTCAGAGATGTTCGGAGTAATCCCATTGTGAATGCAATGATAACAATGGTTGAATGAGGGGCATTGCAAAAGGTAAAGATGAAGAACACGTTGTTTTTTTTGCATACAAAGATTATGAGTTCTTTGATAAAGAAGGCGCTTTGTTTCCACAGTTATTTTCAAGAAGGTCTCGTAACCTTGACCCTACAACACCATAAATGATGTTATGTTGCTCCGAGTAGCGTGTTCAGCATACGGACAAAGCCGGCTTAGGGTATCGTCCC
Organism: Ambystoma mexicanum; assembly: GCF_040938575.1. NCBI lineage: Eukaryota > Metazoa > Chordata > Amphibia > Caudata > Ambystomatidae > Ambystoma > Ambystoma mexicanum. The sequence goes on from NC_090923.1 coordinate 693,339,041, forward strand.
ACATAATTGTTATGCACAGGAAACCGCTCACAAGCAGTTGTATTTGACGTCCGAAAAAGCCTTCACTCGGCATCTGAAATTCATGGCACGGACAATACGGCAATATGTACCTGGGGGGCGAACGTTACATAAATTACATTTCAGTAACCAACCTGTACCAAAAATATTTTACAAGAAGACGCAAAAAAGTGAGAAAGTAATACAGAAATGTAAGCGTGCAAACATGACATTTTAGTGAAATGTTTCTAATGACCATATGTTACTATGGAAATAGTGTTGAAACGGCGAGAATCTGCATGCGCCGTAAGAGAAAAAAATAGCAACTACACACAAAGAAGATAGTGTATTTAGGAAAGCAAAATGTATGGACAGTGTAAGGAAAAGAATGGCTTGTGATTTCAAAGAAGACCACAAGAATGTGCAAACTGATGCACAAACCTATGTTTAGTAGCAATGCTAAAGACGGAGCAGTGTACGCATACCCTACAAATGGGAAACCTGTGCACTTGGCAATATTGGAGGAGAAATGTAACAGCGTAGAAACATAAAATGTCGCTTATATTGGCACAATTACAGTTTGGGTAATGTAAAAATAAAGGGCGGTCCGCTGGAGAGTGGGCAAAAGTAAACTTACATGATAGGTACTGCCTCCATTCTGTAACTGCAAATCAGACACTAATGTATTTGCATCAGAGAATCCTCGTGGACTGATATTGCATGTCCCTAACAAACTTTTTAAAACATGACCTTATGAAGTGCTATTTTTTTGGACCCTTTCATTCCTTGATTTTCTTGTAAGGTTTCAGTTTCGCTCAAGGTCAAAAAACAAAAGCCCCTTATACAATCACTCATGAGCGTACAACCAAAATAAATCTCATGTGGCCTTCATGCAGAAGGCACAAAAATTCCTAGTTTTTAACAACATATTGCAATTCAATTATGAGAACCGCTACTCGCATACACCTCCAGAGTCGCTGTTTCCAGCAAACAGTGCAGATGGTGGCCTTAGTTTTCAAAACTTAGAACGGCAGTCTGACGGCAATATTGTTCCAAAAACATTTCAACCCATGCACACTAATTGCTAGTGGTACAGTGATACAGTGAACACAAAGTTTCATTTAAACGTATGAGTTTGGAGACAAGAAACTTCACTTTTTCATTTTGTGCTCCCACATTCCATTCCAACCCCCTCAATGGTGACCTTCTGAAGTATTATTACAACATGTGATCAGTGCAATGGTGTCTAGTTTTGTATGTGGGTCTGGTGATGTCCGCGTACACCAAAACATTATTTAAAGATTGCAGGGGGACTGTACAAAGTTGACGTACTTGACGCTGTTGCACAACCAATCATAGAAAGCGGCACATGTTCGTGGGCAGGAATTTTTTCCCCCATTCAGTGTAAGGGGAAAAGAGACGTTTTGAGAAACTTCCCGCCCTTATAATTTCCCCTCCCCCTGAACTAAACCTCACCAAACGTTCCAAAGAAATGTAAAGGGTCTGACATTTTTTGTTTGGAAAATTTGGTGAGGAATCGTCCAAGCGGAGCGCAGTTGTAAAGCACCCAGAAACTGCTCCTCTTATGGAAACAGCAACTTCACCATAACAACACAGCCACTAACATGCCTGTGTGATATGCTGCAGTGGTTGTGGGCAGGACCTACAGATTTCTATATTTCTCCATACATATTTCACTGTAAGGGTTTACATTGGTTTATAACAGCACTGCTTAAAAGGTCGTTTCTGGGTGCATGGCCTTCGGGCATGCACCCGAAACTGTACACCCTCCCCAAAACCATCAGAATACTGAACTATAGTATGGGTGAATGCATTCCTGTAATATGAGATGCTGAATCTGGGCCGGGCCAGAGTTTTACGAGTAAGGCGCACGAGCTACGGCCTGCAGCCATGCATCCAAAAGTCTGCATCCTGCCCACAACCACCTGAGTGATGTGTGTAAGTACGGGTGTATCCTTAGGTGTGGTATGCCTCACTTGTTCTGGGCTGAGGCTAGACTCCTAGCTGCATGTTCATAGATATTACAGTATGTGGTTGTGCAGTGGATGATACCTCCAGTGCTTATAACTTAGTGCTTGGGTGCATGGCCTTCATCCATGCACCCAAGACTGTACACACTCCCCGCAATCATCTAATCGACAATCAATAGAACAGGTGTATGCGTGCGTGTGAAATGCTGCGGTGGTTGTCGCCTGGGCCTACAGTCTTGGAAGTATGGCCTTCGGCCTACGGCCTTCGGCCATACATCCAAGACTCTAACACACAAATACAAGAATAGCCTTCCCAACTAGTTGTAGCTGCCCATTGCACAAACACACTCCTGCACATACATCCTTACCATCATACTCAGACACTCATGCACAGCACACATACATTGCAGAACAGCCCAACCCATACCCAAAAACTTTGCCTCCTCTTTCAAAATGTAAAACGAAACAGGAAGTGATTAACAAGAATTCAGCTAACACTACTGCTAACACTGCTCCTATTCATTTTGATGTAGTGGCAAGTAACCATAGCAAAAAATGTATTTTACAAAAAAAATTCCGCCACAGAGTCCTTCAGAATCTTAGAAAAACAGGAGAGAAATCATGCACAACCCTTAAAACCTACCGTAGAAAATTAATCTCAGAAGCTTTCATAGACAGTGCAATCCTTCTCAAAAGGAATTTATTTATTTTAGTGTTAAACAGAATGAAACCATTAACAAAACTAACTACTAAGCTACAAAAAACACTTCTCAATAAACGTAATGTCAACAAAAATAACTTATTGAATATCTGTGGAGGTAAATGGAGTCACACCATGAGCACAGAACCATATTTCATTGAAGAAGCATACAAACAAAAGCAAACAAACACAATTGCCATATATAGCTGTGGACAGGGCCATGAAAAACTTCATAATGCCATAATGGAACAAGAAATGCTGCTTACAAAAATGTCCCCAGAAAACTCAGTATCACCTCTCCATCCGACTGAACCAAAATGTCCAGTGTACACAAATCTTTCAAATCTTTACGCCAGTTCCTCAATCAGTATATGAAAGGCAAAGACAAATTCAAAATGAAACTACTCCAAAATATTGATACCTGTCCAGTGCGCAAATACACAGGACTACAAGGACATTCATTACCCGACATTTCAGGACCTATTTGCAAAAGCACCTTCCATCATATCAAAATGATATCAACACATCATTCAACTATTACAAATCTAATCCATAAACTGTACTATGCTAAAAGTCCAGCTTTAGCATTAAGCAATTTAAATAACAATCGTCTACATGGTACAGCCAAAGACCTACTCGAAGAAATAGAGCATATCCAGGGAAAATATTTTGGAAGTGAAAGCCACTTACAAAATGCAATAGCTTTACAACAGACGAAGAACAATTCTACAAATGGCAACCTTCTACTACACACATATAAAAAAGAAATACTAAAATGTAAAAGTACATACGCTGAAGTACCAAACCATGTGTGTGTGTGTTGCCACAGAACTCTTTTTAATAGTAGCACAGAAACTGTAGACCTAACATACAAAATAGAAGACAATGACGATTCCAAATGGTTTGAATTAGCTCTCTACCTTATAGCAGAAAACATATACAAAATAAATGACCCCTTAATACTTCGTAGTTACTGCACTGCAAAACTTGACAACAACCAAACTCCTTCACGTGCTAGCACAAATAACTTGGAATTATTCCCACCACCAAAACCCTTGCAACAACTCAATTTATATGAGAGCATCATAATTCAAACAGTGCATCCATTTCAAGCAATAATACGCCCTGAACCAAAAACAGCAAAATTACTTCCCTCTGAATTAGTGAAAGGCATTTATGGCAAAGTAGTTCATTTACCATTAGATCTGAAAGAAAATGTACCCACTCTGGGAGTGCAACATCCAATAAATCAATCTTTAATTGCCTTAGTAAATGGTGTACCTACAAAAGACAAAAAAAATTGGCGACAACTCATAGACTTGCATAAAGTTAGACAAGAATTGCAATATCTAAAAGACAATAATGAAGACTACAAATAAATTAATATTCAAGAAAACCTGAGGGAAACCACTGAAATAATTCAAGAGTCACCAGAAACTGGTCAATTTGAACTTCTGGATCCTGCAACAGTATCCAATATTTTAGACCATTATACAATTCATCCATTACACTTTAAAGGCACCATAGATGATGCACTAGAAACACAGCAAATACGACAAACCAAAGGATCACCAATCAGCATATGGGAAAAAAAGTATAGAAGAACATGCTTTTTCTCTACTCTTTTCCTACTGGCAAAGGAGGAAGGTACAGTGATAGACCCACTCAGATAACAACATCAGAATACCACTCGTTAGGAATGTATTCTGAAGATCCCAGATTTAGACAAAATGTGGAATACATATTCCACCTACTCTTTGAAAGTGAACTAGCAACTCTATGCTACGGAGTTGCACCCACATTGAAATCAGGTACCCATTTTCAAAATATGTCAGCTACACAATTACTACAAAAAGTGCAAAAAAAGATGAGGTTCTACAATCAAGCATTACAAATCTGTTAGCAAACATGCGTGGTACAAAAGAATGCTGGGTCCGATGTCTAGGAGGTGAACGTTGTATGATAAGAAACCTTGGCCCACCCACTTGGTTTGTTACATTAACTTGTGCAGAATATGCATGGGAAGATTTACATGATTTCCTATGCATATCAAACAAAAACAAAACAAACATAGATATACTAACACCTGGAGAACTCTGCTATCTAGATCCTGTTAATGTTTCAAGATATTTCCATCATCGTTTCATTGCTATGCTACACTTTATTTGTAATAAAACTGTTGCTCCTCTCAGAGAAGTGCAACACTTCTTTTGGAGAAAAGAATACCAAGCCAGAGGAGCACCATATATCCACATGCTTTTATGGATTAAAGATGCTCCTAAATTTGGTCAAGACACTGTTTTACAGTTTATCAAAAAATATGTCACTTGTGAAATTCCTCCGTCCTCATGAGCTACAGATAGTCCTCTTTTTAGGGGCTGGGTGGGTGAGGACAGTTAAATATCAAAACAGCAAGTTCCCACAAACCAGCTTCCTATCCTTTTCACTAAGAGCGAGTGTTCACAGATACCAAAGTATCAAGTCATGATAACCCCCTACTCAAAAAAAGGCAGAGTAACCACGTAGTTTATCAAAATAAATCTACATATTTTAATTTTTTAGTATTTTCAACAACATATTGTACTCAACAATATTGTACTAAAAACAATTATACAACAACAACATTTGGAATTCATTTCTCTGTTTATATGGCTTGTCTATCTGGACTAGGAATTCATATATCGAAAACCCTTTCCGTGCCCCACTAGGGGGTCTGTGTGTTAACCCTCAATGATATTATTTATGCCCTTCCTAATTTACATGGGCAAGGAGAGTGTGCCAACACTGTGTTCATGTGTTTCTAGGACCAGCATAAATCTCAATTGCTACAGAAATATATATACGGAATCATCCCCAATACATATTCCGCTGGTTCTGTCTTCAGGGCACTTGTATTTTCCAGTGTGTCACGTGTAACATTGCGTGGTACCTGCCATGGTTCCAATAATTCTAGAATTGGCTTCGTTCGCCAAAATTTTGGGCGGTCTGTATACTATATCCGCCCTCAGCGAGAGACGTTCTTCTCTGTGTCACCAAAATGGCTATTCTTGCTGTGTGAATTCGGCCTCAAGCCGGGTAATTCGGTTTGAAGGCAGCTTAGTGAAACTTACCAAACAAAGCTTAATTAATCATATCAAAATTTCATTAAAAACTCCTCAACATAAAGAACTATATTACATGTCCCTGCTACAACTTTTTAAACCATGGAGAAAAGAAGAAGAGTTACTAGATATCTATGACGCCTATGAAGACACTTTCAAAGCAAATGAAAGCACTATAACAGATGTAAACTTTAAATAGTACAAAACAATGTTGCACAATGAACAGCAACAGAAAGAAGAACTCCAGGCCCAACTAGATAAGGACACTCCCGATAGTAGTCAGCCTTCTGTAACAGGAAGCCAAGAACAACTGGGAAAGCCACTAATAGAAAATGAGGCAGAAATAGCTATGACAGAAGTAGAAAACACTATGTGTCACTATGAAGAAGACAAAGAAGACTTAACTGTACTGAAATCAAAACTGAACAATGAACAGCATAGCATTTTTCAAGAAGTAACAAAAGAAATTGCACATGGTATACAACATGAAAATAAAAAGTGTACCTGCCAAAATTACAAACCTATACTACTATATGTCAGTGGTCAAGCTGGTTCAGGAAAAACATTCTTAATCAAAATCATCAGCAAGTTCATTCAACAATTGACAAACACCAAACTGTCAGCTGTTGTAACTGCCCCCACAGGTTTAGCTGCCTACAACATAGGCGGTGTCACTTTACACCTATTACTAATCCTTCCAGTAGAACATCAAAACAATTAGAATATTACAAACATTCTACAGAAGCTGCAATGGAACTACGCAGAGTTTTGAAACAAATGAAAATGCTACTAATAGATGAAGTGAGCATGGTCTCCAACCTAATGTTGGCTTTGATTCACATCAGATTACAAGAAGTACTCTTAACAGACTAAGAAGAGCTGTTTGGAGGAAAACATATTTTTTTCCTAGATCTTCTTCAATTTACTCAAGTGAAAGGTGAACCTATTTTTAAAACCTTAGGGCACATACTCTGCCGTAAAACTGTTGGCAGCATAGGAAATGTCATCCTTTGGCAACATTTCCAATACAGAGAATTAACAGAAAACATGCACCAGTCTGCAGACCTCACATACGCCAACATTTTAAAAAGTATTAGAGTTGGTGTACTATCTCAAGAAGCACAGTCAATATTAAAAACGCGGCACATCCATGCACTCTATGGCCATAACTCATGTGCTACTGATGTCATGGAAAAATTAGCACACACAAATGTATGTCCTTGATGCCGACTCTTGCAAGCTGTTCAAAATTCAATGAAACAATGTTGAAAAAAGAAATGCAACCAATAATTTAAATTTATTTAGTTCTTTATTTATTTATTAATGTGATATACTTTAAATTTAAACTTTACACATATAAAATAAATTGTACATATAAAACAGCATAGGAATACACAATTCTAAACTTGCAGCAATGCACATGCAATGAGTAAAATATATTATTTAACAATAAAATGTAAGAAATGAATACATTGAAGTGAATACATTGGATTAATAAATACAATAAATAGAATGTAGGTGTCAAAGTCCATATTCTATTCAGGCTAAACCAACCAAAAAAATAGGTGGTCATTCTCAGCATACTAAAAGTCATTAACAGCCAACTATTGGGGGGTATTACGTAGTTAAGCTCTATTAATTGACCCAGAGTTCTTAATGGCCTTACAGGCAACTTCCATCCTCAATCTCTATACCACACCAGATGTCTCCTGAGATTATTCTAGGTCTTATACACGTTCAGAAGTTTATGTCTTAATGCCCAGCAGACTTTCAATTTTCGTCCATACTTTGTATAAGGAGAGATACACCTTGATATTAGTGGTGTTGATACTGTTAGACCAAAATTGCTTCTCCCCAATGCTTTCCACATTATATACGTATCTACCAAGATGTAATTGATATGTACTTTGCATAGCAGAACATTTAGTTAAGAGGTGCTCAGCTGTTTCCAATTTATCCATTTTTTTTTTACATATTCTGCAGTGACGGTCTTGTACAGGTATTTTATCATTTACACCTGTCACTGTTAGAACAGGAAGATGAGCCATTCTCAACAATAGTATAAAACGATGAATTCTCACAGATGAACACTGATTCAAATATAGTTGGGACTTTTGAAAGTGTACAAGACATACATCTCAAACTGATATGTTTTTCCACTACTGAGGTGCTCGTAATTTTCGAGCCAATCCCAAAGTTCAATATGTTTAATCAGCGAACGTTGCATTATTGCAGTTACGTTGCCACATCTCGGGGTCCAACAAATTTCTTTATAGAACTTTTTGATTGACTCCTTCAAATGACAAGATGTACTTTCCTTCTTTGTCTCCTGTAACATGGGGGCCAATAGACCATTTTTGGTGTTATTGCGCATTTTTGGATAGAGTTCTGCCCTTTTCATCAGGACGATGGCCTTCAGAGATATTAATCCTAATTCCAACCAAGCAGGCCACGAAGCAGGTATTCTTCCTTCAACTAATATTTTATTGAACAAGATCTCTAAAAGGCCTGCCCAAAATTCCGGTCTACTTTTGATCACCACGTTGGCTAACCCATTGGGTCCTGGGGCTCTAAATGTTTTTAGACTCTTGATCTTAAACAAAATTTGATTGTAAGTAAATTTGATTGGTGGATTTAAGGGAGCCTGGATTTCTAGGTCAGTATTTTCAAGAGCTGCCTTGATCCATTGTTGTTCACCAATCAGATTAATCATCTGAGTTGTTTCCCCCTCCTCTTGCTTCTCTGAGAATTTCCCAGATGCTTCTGGTGTTTTTTTGAGCAAATTGCTTGTATTGATTTCTGCCAATAGGAAATAGTATCTTCTTTCCTCTTGGCTTTAAGCTTAGCTCTGTATTTGTTTTTCAAGGCTCTAGTTATTTCATGAAAAGTCTCATAGGTAGCACTTATTTTCTTTGCCCTACGAATATCAGCTCTTAGTTTTCTTTTGATATCTCATATACTGATGTTCCTGTTGGGATAGTTGCATGGGTATTGGAGAATGCACTAATCCAACCCTCTATTGCTTCTGGCGACATATGTTTAAAGTGAATGTTGTCTAAATTGCATTCTCCATGCAGTGCGTCAGCTGCTTTTTCGATGTTAATCTTTGACCAGCTGATACAAGTCCCTGTATGATCATACATATTCCCCAAAGATTTAATATGGGGCAAGTATTTCTCAGTTTGTAGTACTAGTGTGAGTGAGTCGTGGTCACTCTAGTCATTCTTTTTGATCTTTAGACGGTAGCCGTGCCCTTATTAAGGGCACGGCTCCCGCCGGCGTTGCATTTTTTCCCGGCACCCGCGAATGGAAAAGAACTGGGTCATGCCGAGCTTGGCGGACCCGATAATTTCCCATTTGCGGGTGCCAGAATCAAGGGCCTCCCGATCCCCATTCTGCCCTATAGGGCAGAAGGAGGTTGGGAGCATGGTTGCACCGGCACCGTTAATAATGGTGCTGGTGCAATCATGAGTTCTGCTTGCGGGTGTGGTCTGGACGCCTGGTCAGACCAGGCGTGAAGTCCGGCACCGGCAAGCAGAACTCGTAATGTGGCGGAGAGGTAACAACGGCACCGGTAGCACTACCGGCGCCGTTGTTGCCTTTCCGCCACATTCATAATGAGGCCCATAGTCTAAAGTGCTACATGATTTACCACCTTTCCAGGTATAATGCCCAGGATAGTCGTTTTTCATTCTCCCTTTGACAATTTCCAATTCCCAGTTTACAAAATATGCTAACTAGGATTGGCCCTCTAGATCATTTTCATCCTGGATCATAGTACTCTTAGTCTTTAGGTGAGGGTTAGTCGCGGTCCCCTCCCTCCCAATCATGTGACAGTTAATGTCTCCCATAACCATCACATCATTGTTAAAAATACCAACAGACCACTGTGTAAATATATCATGTATAGCCTCCTGTAGGAGTTCTCGGAGGTTAGCCCCAGGCGGATTGTATCTGTTGATTAATAGGCTTTTGCCCATGTCATCAATATAGAGGTTTTCAAGCTCCACTGCTAGTTCTGTATTCAGACGTGTAGATTTAAGGGTATGGTCTACAACAAGACCCCTTTTTGGCCAGTGATTGGTGTATGAAGTACCCATTCAAACAAATAGGAAATATTAACCACATTTATTGTAGGCAAATACATGTGTGGTGGGTAATATGTAGCATTGAACCCGGAGGGGAGAGCAAATGAGAAAAAAAAAACTACAATTCCAAGAAGCAATTAACAATTCTCATTGTTTTAGTAAAAGTTCATGTAAGGATTCCGACAGCAATTAAAATACATTTTGAATTTCAGACATCGGAATCTCCTTTCCCGTTGGCATATTCAATATGCTGGAAGAAATTTTAGTCTCTGATTCATCATTTATAGGGCAATTAGGATTGTCTTGATCCAGGTGTGCATTTAGTTCTATGTCAACAGCCAATAAGTTCTCCTTGAAATTATGCATTAATTGTGCAGATGCCAGAAATTTGCAATAGATTGGGGAAACATTAGGATTTTTTCCTTTTAATGATTCCACAAACTCAGTCATCTGTGTTCAATACTCTCAGTTGTGGGACCTCATGCAGCCTAGTTAAGATTTCAGATCTCGTGCGCCATTTGGTTTGACTTTCTTGATAGATGTTCTTAATGATATAAATACGGTTATTAGATGTGTTAGAAGTGTTCAGCTGTTTTGGGCTAGTTGGTGACCTATTAACTATAGGTACCACTATCGGCCTGTGATTCTCAATTGGCATTGAACAGTTACTAAGCTCTTCATCCTGAGATTGCATTACTTCCAAATCATGGTTTACCTCCTCCTGAGGATCGTTCACTTTATTACTGAGGAGCCAACTAGTAAGACTACCCCTTGTGTTTGCCCTATGTTCTTTGGCTCTTACTGCCCTTTTATTTGCTTTTTTTGTTCTTTTGTCAGGCAATCCTGTTTCTGACAATAATGAAGGGTTCTCCGATGATTTTTTGTTGTTTCTCGACCTTGTTACGAGTCTCTGTTGTTTCCGTGAAAAGAATATAATGGATTCATCAGATGCTGTTCGTGTTGTCATAGGATCTAAGATCGTCTCAGTAGCCTAAATAATTATTGCTGCTTCAGACAGATTATGTTCAACTTCCTTGCTGTCTTTGGGTGCAGTGTTATTCATAGTGGCCACATTATTGGTGTTTTCTAAAACACGGTCACACATTTACAATAAGATGTTTAGGGTAAACTAGAGTGAGGCCATCAAAGATTGTAATTTGGCTGATTCAGATGGGGCTTGGTAAGTTTCAGATGATACTTCCATTTCCATACCAGTTATTGAGGATGGTATGTGGATCATCAAAATAGGCAAGGCAGATAATCTAATTGCAGTGACCTCCGGATTAGGTACTTCAAGTTCAGGATTTACTTGCAGGTTCTCTAGGTTGATGCCCACCTGTTTATCCAGAACCAGGGTCATCTGTCTCTGCATGCTGAGACAAAGTTCAAGCAGAGCATTGTTATCAATGTCTCCCAGAATAGTAATGTCTAAGGGGTTACTGCAGTTTTGAACTATATGTCCCCCTTCATCTAACGTTGTTGAGTTAACTTCAGGTGATGTGTTTACAGAAAAAAAAGTCTTTTATCGCCCCCGATTTTATTGGGATGGGCTTTTTTGATTTCCTGATAGGGTCTATATTGATGGTGTCCCCCTTCTCTTGGGTCTGAGTTTTATCCTTTGGGTTATGTAGGTTATATTTGGAAGTCTTCTTATTGGCTGGCATTCTCAATTCTGTATTGTAGGAATCAAAGATAGGGATCAAATCAGATAGCTGTAGCAAGATGTTAATGCCTCAGTTTTTTGAAGTAGACTGTATTCAATATACTCTCTATAGTTAAAATGTATCAACCACTCAGGGCTTCAAGCCACACCAGAATCTCCACTAAAAATAGGGGTTCCTGCTGCCGAAGACCCAAGAGTGAAGAAAAAGTACCTAGAAGCTGGGAATGTGTTATATCTGCATGTTACAGCAGCTATTTATGCCAGTGAGATCCGGGTATAATTTGCTAGTAAGCCGCCAAAAAGGAGAGACTCAAGCCGTACTGCATTTGGTCAGACTTACATATAATGATACAATAACACAATTGTAAACAATAGAGCAGCGGCCCCTTGGGATGCCTACCAGGTTAATTCAATGTGTGATCGCCACAAATTACTCTCACCACCATGGATTACAGAGACTTTCAGCAGAGGCGTCATCAGTAGGTGGTACCCTTCAGCGTTTTGAGAGAATCGTGGAAGACGCTCAATCGCTACAGCTGCGGTCCGCAGCCCATGGCTTTTTCCAGGCTGCTGCTCTCTACCAGCCCTGGTTCACAGCTCCCATGACTCCAACAGCTGCCTGCTCGCCGTTTGTCCATTCGCCTTACAACGCCTTCGCCGAGCAGTAGACCAAGCTGGGACAGCTTAGAGCAGAGGACCCTGCAGACCATCAAGCCACACCAGCAAGAGGATACACCTCTCTCCGGAATCGCTCTCTCATTCACCACTAGCTGAGTGAATGTACAGCTGGCCGCTTAGTGCAGTGCAATAATTGAAATTTCTCTACAGACAAACTGAACGTACATGGTATGACACTACCCTTGAGTCAACAATTCACAACAAGACAAAATACCTTAGAAAACTCTATCTTCAACACAGCTGGTTTGGAGAAAATATTAAAATTATCTTTAAACTGTAGAGTAATGCTTAAACGTAACCTTGACGTGGAGTAAGGACTAGTTAATGGAGCACTTGGTATAGTTGTAGGCTTTCAAACATACCCATGTGACAACAACATTCAGTTTGTCAATATTCTCATTGACAAACTACCAGAAGTTAAAAAGATAGGATGCTCAACAGCCCGATTTCTTCCTTTCAAAGACATGTATGTACGCAGAGAACAATTTTCTCTAACTCTAGCATACGCAGTCACCATTCCCAAATCACAAGGTCTTACCCTAGATAAAGCATTGATAGATATTGGAAACACAGTCTTTAAAGAAGGCATGAGCTACGTAGCACTATCACACTTATGTACACTTAACGGTCTATTTCTAATCAACTTTGATGCAAGTAAAGTAAATGCTGATATTCCTTACATTTTAAAATACAATAGACTACATTCACTGTACACGCCCCATCTAAAAGCCTACCCTGTTCCACAAAAAGCAAACGTTGTAAAAGAAAACTACTTCAAACATAAATGCAACAGGATCTCACTGCAAATCGTCCAAAGAGAGTAGAGGAAGCTAATACTTCATCAATTACTACAACCAAAGAAGAATCTACTACTCAAAGTAACTCAGGTACTTCTTCAAAGAAGCAACATACACTCTGAAGAAATTACTTGGACACAGAACTATCAGGTCTACTTAATTTCTCAAATATAAGTGGTGTAAATTGCTGCGCAAATGTAGCATTAAATATTCTATTCCAATTGCCACCAATTATTGACATTTACTTACACAATATAGACCAATTGTGTTTGCAAATTTTAGTCCTTCATAGAAATGCAACCAACAATCCTGACAACACATACAGTTTTCATGGAATAAGACAAGAATTGGACTAATGTGCTGGAATGGTGAAATTCACTATAAACTCACAAGAAGAGCCACAAGTATTTCTAATGTACTTACTACAAGTACTGGTAAACAAAAACATACCTATAAATGAAGTCTTGCAGATTTCATACATGTGGAAACATACATGCAGTCTCTGCAACCATGTGGCATTGGAACAAATCCCCAAGGAATGCTTTGTGTATGTATCCATACGTAACTGTGAATCTATTCCATTTCAGCAACTTGTACAAAATGCAAACCATGGCAGATTATGTACTACCTGCAATTAAGATAATTGCTCCACCTTACAAATACAAACACATAGTAAATAGGGAATACTAATGCTTTTATGTTACAATTCAGATGGTAGCAAAAACAACTGTAAACTGACTGGATTCACACATGGTCAAGTATCACTTGGTAAGAAAACCTTCACAGCAATAGGTATAATCTACCACGCCAAAGCAATGCAGGTCACTACACTGCATTTATAAAAAAAGAATTGCAGATGATTCAAATGTAAAGATAGTACCATTACTCTAATGCAGATATTACCAGCAAATCTTATAAATGCTTATTTAATATTCTTAAAACCAAAATGTAATAACTAATCTGTGCAAACACATTAATAAAACTTCAATTAGAAAACTATGAAAAGTTAGACTATGCCAACAGGTATCTAACTGCCCCAAGATTCTGCAACAACCAAACAGATACATCAATACCACTAAAATATAAGAAGAAATAAACAGTTTGAATACGCCAACAGGTATCTAACTGCCCCAAAAATCTGCAACAACCCAGCAGATACATGAGTAACTTGAAAATATAAATACAAAAACTGCAACCAGTTTGAATATGCCAACAGGTATCTAACTGCCCTAAAAAACATTAGCCAGAAACAACACTGAAAACAAAGAAAGAAATATATTGTACCATAACAAAAAAAGTTTTTTTTAATCCAGCATGGATTTTTTTTCCCACGGTTCAATGATTTATTAAACAAACGCAGGAACTGAGCAAATTGCACAGTACACTGGTTTGTAAACTACTAAATATGAGGTTCGAAATAATACAAAAATGTATATTATGCAATGCAATAACTCATTATGAACTACCTACACTAACATGATCTTTTCTTTTATCACAGAAATTGAAACAGAATATCTGCTCCAGTTACCCAAGTCATGAAAAAAATATATGTAATCACAAAAAATCAAACATTAGGTATATATAATTCAACTCACAAATACTGCTCCATAACACAACCATTGAAGCAAACATCTAACCATACACCACAATCCAAAATGTTTACTTACATGGATATGTTATACTGCAGTGCTAGTATACAAACTATACAAATAGAACAGTACACACACTGTAAATTTGTGGATATTTGATGGATGTTTGATTCTATGGGTGTGTTATGCTGTGGTGGTTGTGGCCAGGGCCTAGAGTCTTGGGTGCATGGCCTACGGCCTACAGCCTTTGGCCATGCACCCAAGACTCTAGGCCCTGGCCACAACCACCGCAGCATAACACACCCATAGAATCAAACATTTTAACTGTGCTATATGGGCTACTTATACAGGATATTAATTACAATTAATGCTGTACTATCAACCCAAAACCAATATCATACTAAAGTAAAATAGCCAGAAGTGCATTTCTTTATGTCTGCAGACAGCCGCGTGGACCGTGGACATAACAAACACATCAAGGGTGCCTGCCACCTAAACAAATACATCATTTGACCCCACTCTTACTCCCTCACCCTCCCCAAGAACTCCTACACACCAACACACTCCCCAAAGTTGTATTTTTCCCCCGTTTGTCACTGCGCTGCCACGGATCCAAGCATCAAAACAATGCGACGCACCTCAGGCTTCCCACAGCCAATCAGCGAACACGTTGCATGTCCGCGGACATGATGCAAGCCAATTAGCCAATCAGTGTCCTGTCTACGGAGCGGACAGGGAAATGTGTCCGTGGAGTGGACATAGACATCACAATTGTTTTTAGACCTACTGTTTGGTTGTTTAAAAAAAAATATACTGGATGGATTTACACCAAATGTTCAAAAGCACTCTTTTGGGACCAAGCCGCTGCTCCTGCCACAAATCTGGTGCAAATCCATCCAGCGGTTTGAGCTGTAGGAGTGAGCAAAATTTCTTCCCCATTCACTCCATGGGAAAAAAATAAATGTTTGGAACCCCCTTATAACTTTGACCCCCCTGCACCAAACCTCACTAAACTTTGCAAAAAAAATAAATGAGTGGGCCATATACTTTTTTTTGCAAAGTTTGATGAGGATGCGTCCACTGAGAGCGAAGTTACAAGCCACCCAAAAAGTGTTCTTCCTATAAGATGAGCAATTTCATGATAACTACACGGCCACTAACGTGGGCCGTGTAATATATATATGTATTTAGATTCAATGAAAAAACTTTGTTAAAGGGACATTATGGTTAAGTTGCATTAATAAAAACCTATGAAATTCAGTAAAAAACATTAAAAGGACGTTATGGTTACATGTAAAATGGAAAAAAACCCTGAAATTCACCAGTTATGGTAAGCTAAGCAACCATAACTCGCGTCACCGCTGTGCACGGCTAAGACTAACACCCAGGACATCAAAGATGACATCACAAATATCATTGATGAACAATGACTGAACCGCCCGGTGAAGCCCTGCTGCAGGTCTGAATCATCAGACTCCAGCGACAGAGTAGATATACCAGGAATCTTTTTCCCCTGAGCTGGTGGGACCAACCAGTTTGCCCAAACTGCAAGCCAGGACTCCCTCCTCTGTTCAAATTTGCTGTACAGAGCTACAGTGAACCAGATAGCCAGGAAGGTCGGACCCTGGTTGGGTTTTAAGGAGCACACCTTTTATTTGTTGCTTTGCTCTGCTGCTGGTTTTTTCTCTGGGCAGTGCAGGGCCCTCCAGTCTTCCTACTTCATGTCAGTCCGACAGTCACTTGAGGAACCGTGAGCCTGCAGGACCTGCCAGGAATGTCCGCCTCAACTACAGCTTCTTCTCCATTTAATGGTACTGTGCAAATCCGGTTGTTCGTTTCGTCCAGCCGCAGTGAAGGTGTATGAAACCTTTCTCCAATCCGAGGGCTTGTCCTTCTCTACTCTTTGAACTAACTTTTCTGCTGACCAACTTTGTCAGGAACACTTTCAAAGACTTAACTGAACTGTGTGATCTTGAGCAAAATACTTTTGTGTTATTGACTTTGGCCATTAGCCTTTTCGATTTGATTCCATCACTGTAGTTCCTCTTTCTAGATTGCCCTGCTTACTTACCTGTTGGTGCTGCTCAATTTGTATCTAACTTTGTCTTTCCCTCACTTTTAAATTGTTGGAGTGCCATTTTGTTCACACTTCATTTTTTTTAGCTTATCTTGCCCAGAATCTATTGGGAGTGGTGTGGTGTATTAAGAGGGTGATTTTTCAACTGCTTTACTTTAGTGAGATGTTATACAACTGATGAGTAAATAAATGAATATTCGTTTACTCAGAAACCTTGAGTCAGTGTTTATTTGAATCATATTAATTGCTGTCATTTGTGTAACTATTGATACTGCTCACTTACTCTTGAGATAAGTCTGTAGTACAGGCTTGTATCAAAGATGAATTTGTACTGTCACTTGTAGTCTTAATTGTGTGTGGGGTTCCCAAAGGGTACTGCATATAATTTTGCCTAACAGCAACTTAACCATAACGTCCCCTTAACAATGTTTTTTCATTGCATTTCATAAGTTTTTAATAGTGCAACTTAAGCATAATGTCCCTTTAACAAAATTTGTTCATTGAATTACATAGGTTTTATTAGTGCATCTTAACCATAACGTCCCTTTAACAAAATTTTCTAATTGAATTTCATAGGTTTCTATTAGTCCAACTTAACCATAACGTCCCTTTAACAATGTTTTTTTCAGTGAATGTCATGGGTTTTTACCAGTACTTGCTATTTTCCTACAAATCACTAATATCATACTTACCAAATATAACAATATTTGTGTCCAATTTACAAAGTGTCACCTTAAAACCTTGCCAATTCCCACCTTCTAGAATAATTTTTAACACTTCTATACACTTTTTGCAATTATTTCAACTAGTTTTGCATCCGTAGACATCTATGAACATCTGACTTGCGGACCTTCCAGACAGTGCCACATGACCACACACTGGTGCGTGACATGATGACATGTCCGAGAACCCGTCCGCACTTCACGATAAGATCCGTGCTTCGCGGATAGTTTGGAACTGCATTTTCTTCTGATCTAGGAACTTTCAACTTCAAAATTTCCCTTGCACAGCTCCAACATCTATTCCTACTCATTATCAATTATCAATCTAGTACACAGTACATACTTTTAGCAAAACATCTATTTATCTTAAAATGGCATCAGCTATTGCCCTCCCTCCTCCCCAAGAGCCACCACCATTGCTGTAATCAAGGAGCATAAGAAACACTGCCCCTAACTTAGAAATGACACATGCGCACGGTTTTCCCCTGCCCACCTGCCCCTCCATATTAGTGTTTGGTGCCTCTTCCCTCATTTCCCTCCCCACATTTCCTTCCTAGCTCTCCTGCCCAAAAAAAAACACCTAAAAATAACAAAGGAAATGTTCCTTTAGGAACCACCATTCACAGTTAAAAAATAGAACTAAAAAAAACATATAGACTCCATCTACTTTAGATTTCTCAGTAAAGTACATAGACTCAATAAGATTTTCCAACATTTCCATTTGCATTTTGTGTTATGCTAATGGGAATATTGTGGTATACATCCCCCGTTCCAGGGACTGGAACAGTGGATACCGGCCCAGCAGCCCAAGTTATCAGCCCAATCGAAGCAAAGGTGGATAACGAGGTCTCCGGACCATTATCCCCCCCCCATTCCAGTCCCTGTAATGAGGGATGAAGGCCATTAGCACCCTAGGTTCCTAAATAGGGAACCCGGGGTTGCCAAAAAGGATTTTCCAAGATGGCCACCATGGAAAGGGAAGGTGGGGTTCCACAGGGTCCCTCTTCGTTTTCCATGGTAGCCTGCAGAAGGCGAAGATGAAACCCTATGACCATATTACTACAAGCACATTTTTCTTCCCTATCAAACCTATCCCAATTTTGAACAACTTTACCACAAAGCCGGTCCCAGGTGGACATGGCCACTTTAACCCCATGTGTTGTGCCTTGTGGTCATGGCCAGTAGCCAGATTGTCCGGATCATGACCTTATTCCATGACCCGGACAATCTGGCCACTGCCCATGGCTACTGGCTATACCTCAGTCACCAAAAAGGTATATCACTATTTTTTGTCCCTATATTATGAGACTTGTTCAAAAATAAAACACAGGCACATTTGCAAAACCGTGCTTTCATATCCTTGCCAATGAACCTTCCACAAGTTTGCTGGAAATCCACACGTTTTGTTTTTTCAAAAGTGTCAAATGCATGCACATACAATAGTCATATAACCTAGCCCCACTTGACAAAATCCATATAGACTTTATGGAAACATTTATATCTAGATCGAAAATCTTTTTGTAAACTTTTGTGTAGATTCGTCAAATAGCACCACATTTATAAGCCTTTACAATATTTTGGGACCCCCCCTCTAATTTTTCCCCTCCTGACAAAATCCCACCAAACATTGCAAACACATGTATATCTAGATCTATCATATTTTTGCACACCTTTGTGTAGATTTGTGAAATGGCACCTCATTTATAAGAATTTACATTATTTTAGGACCCCCCTCTAATTGTGCCCCCTCTTGACAAAATCCCACCAAACATTGCAAAAACATTTATAACTATATGTACTATCAGTTTGCCAAATTAAGTGTTTATTTGTCAAATGGCACCTCATTTATAAGCCTTTACATTATTTCCGGACCCCCTATAATTTTGCCCTCTCTTGACAGAATCTCGGCAAACTTTGCAAACTCAGGATCAGGTCGGGAATATAATTGCAAAATTACATGCAGTTCCATTAGTGGTGCCAAATTTATAAGCCATCCAAGAACTGCTTTTCACCAAACCAGTAATGCAGAGGTGTCTATAAACTTTCACAGGACTGTTCACGAACATCCGAACTGTTTGTGAACAGTTTGGATGTTCGCTGACTTTTGCAGTGAAAACACCTGTTTTTTTGCTTGTTGCAGCCATATTCCATCCTATCCTCATCACCCTTCACGTCCCCAGAGATTATTTGATAAGTTTGACAAGTGCAATGTTGTGTTTTTTAATATGTTTTTACTGTGACGTCCGTGGACACCGGCCGATGTCAGTAGTCCAATTCCTGCCTTATTCCAGAAACATTGACAAATGTTGTCAGGATTGTTGGTTGCATTTCTGGGAAGGACTAACATCTGCAAACATAATTGGTCTGTCCTGTTTAAGTAACTGTTTTCAACAATTGGTGGCAATTGGAATAGAATAGTGATTGCTACATTGCATAGCAATTTACACCAGTTGTATTGGAAAATGTTAATGGACCAGACAGTTCGGTGTCTGAGTCAATTGATGGAAGTGCAAATGTTTTCTTTGAAGAGGTAGTTGCTTTTGTTTGTGCAGTAGATCCTTCTTTGATTGTGGTAATTGATGCAGTAGCAGCTGCTTTTAATTTCTTTGGAGGTATTGTTGTGAGATCCTGTATAATTTGAGTCTGAACTAGTTTTCTTTTACTTTACAAAGTTTTGCTTTTTGAGGAACAGGGTAGGTTTTGAGATAGGGTGCTTAGAGTGCACGTAGTCTATTGTATTCTACAATGCAAGGAATATCAGTGTTTACTTTACTTGCATCAAAATTGACTAGAAATAGTCCTTCAAGTGTACGTAGGCGTGACAGTGTTACATAGTTCATGCCTTCTTTAAACACTGTGCTGCCAATATCTATCAATGCTTGATCTAGAGTAAGATCTTGTGATTTATGAATGGTGACTGTGTATGCTAGAGATAGAGAGGGGCCGATTCAAGGAATAATTGTGCGCTGAAATCGGTGGCGCAAGCGAGAAAAATCCAGCGCACGCGTGCGATTCGCACGCCAGCAATTCATGGAAGTCTGTGCACGTATTTTTGCTTGGAGCTGCGCCAAATCCGCACCTACCTTACACGACACTGCGACATCCCGAATGCTGTGCACGACATGCACTGGGAAAGCGCACAACGTGTAGCACACACACCAAAAAGAGGGCAGAACACGCGGAATGGGGTACAACACGTGAAAATGAGGGAGTAACTGGGGAAGTACTGCTGGGAAATACATGGAACGCCCACACGTGTGCGAACAACACGTATTCATGGAATCGAATAGGGGAAACCCACGCACACCAAAAGACATGCACATGCATAAACACGTCCGCCACAGAAAGGCAGGCGGAAGCGGCCCTGTGCAGTATAAAAGTGCGCGCAAACACAAACATGCATATACAGCTACGATGAATGTCCCATTTCTCGCAGCAGTGATCGTGGGACCCGCAGGAGGAGAATAGCCAGGTCCCGCATTTTTTTGCGCAGGCCCAGTTTTTTGTGGGATGCCTGATGACGAGATCTATGGCAGGTATAGGTTTCCACCTCATATCATCCTAGACCTGGTCAGGGAGTGGGAAGATGACCTCACATCACCCACCCTGTGTTCCCAAGCACTGAGCCCCTTGGAAATGGTGCTCAAAGTCCTGCATTTTATGGCTACGGGGTCATTTCAGTGGACAACTGCCATAGTTGGGGGTGGCTCTCAGCCCACGTAGTCACGCTGCCTACACCAGGTGTAGGCAATCATGACAGCGCTCCTCTCAGTCCCCAGGCACATATACATGCCCAGAACACCTGCAGAAAGGCAGGCTGTGGTCCAGGACTTTTACAGGGTGGCACACTTCCCCAAAGTGCTCGGTGCCATAGGTTTCACCCAGGTGGACCTACGTCCACCTTGGGCCACTGTGCACATCTATCGCATCCACAAGCTCTGGCATTCCATGAACGTGCATGTTGTATGTGATGCCAAGGGAATCATCACCTCTATCTATGCGAACTATCCTGGGTCTACCCATGACAGTTTCATATACAGAATGTCCGCCCTGAGCCGGGACCTGGAAGCTGGGAAGCATGGCGAAACATGGCTCATTGGTGAGTACAAATGTCTGTGCACATGCATTCATGTCACAGACAGACAAATACACAAACCCAACTAATGACAACCATCATCACCTCCCCAGGGGACAGTGCCTACCCTCTGAGCACCCACATGATGACGCCAATATGGAACCCCACCACACCACCCCAGGTAAGATACAACACAGCCCATATTGCAACCAAGGGCATAGTGGAGCACACATTTGGAGTGCTCAAGTCACACTTCTGCTCCCTTGACAACTCTGGTGGGCAGCTACAATATGCACCCCCAGTAGTGTGCAGGATCATTGTGGCAGCATGTGTCCTGCACAAGGTTGCAACACGGCGGTGGTACCGGTGGACATGGTGGTACCTCCACATCCCCAACCACACGCACAGGCACTGCTCATGGGAGGGGAAAGGGCATGTGGCGAGGCAGCCCGGACCTAGCTTGTGGCCACATTTTTCACCTAAACTCCCACTCTTGCGGAGTGCACAGACGCCTGGCACATACCAGGTGACAATCGATGATGACAAAGAGACAGTCAACTGTCACAACCTTACCACCCTGAGAATGTTTCCACGGAAGTGCTACATTGTGTAAATCCCTAGCTACTTAAAGATAACCAATCCAGTGTGACCAAAAGGAACACATGCCTCAAGGTGCATATCACACCACCACCCTGCAAAACAGGCCATTAAAATCACTGGTTGCAAACCAAATGTACAACACATGACACATTAGTCATGAAGTGCCACGTGATTAATGGAAACAGGCCTGACACAATCACACCTGACATGGAATCAGATGAAATGACTGACCAACAACCTCTCACACATACAAAGTCATACACAAATGCATGCCACTAGCGGTACCATCAACAAAAGGCAGAATGCGTGTTGGCATGCACATTGCCCAATCCAAATCCACAAATCACTAAACTGTGTGCTGTGTGTGTGTCCCCTGCAACACACCACTCAGCACACAGTACCGTGAGTGGCCATTGTGTTGGGGATACACCTTGAGCATCATATAAAAAAGGACAAGCAACCAAAATTACCCAGTGACGCATGTACACGATACAAAACTTGGAAGTGATCATCCACTTCAGGGATACAGCATTGCAGAGAAGGCAATCTGTGTGCATATGTGGGCATGGATGGGTGGTTGAATGTGTGGTTGTGCATTGTGTAAGTGTGTGTGTCAGTAGAGACATGCACTCAAAACATGCATGTGAAATGAAGTGACACCCCCGTGTGTCAAACGACACCAATCCCCTGACACCTGAAAAGTAAAACCAACACAGGAACATCCATTGACCAGCAGAACACATCATGTACATAGGACACCTTTCCTCATCAGGTTGACCTTCAGAACAACTGTCTATGGGGTCCATTGGCTTCTTCCTTCTAGTCTACCTGGTTTCAGGATCCCCCTTCATCTTGGTTTCTTTGTTCTTCCTTTCATGTAAATATGGTCTAGCCCCCTCAGAGGCCAAGTTGACCGGTAAAAATTACAAATCGCAGAGAACTCCAAGGAGCCAAACCACCAGACCAGGGAAAAAGCCTCTAGGTACCATAAAACCCTGGAAGAGCCTCCAGTAGATGACTTGAAGTTGTAGAATATGGTGAAGTACGTGTCCGAGCAGAATGATAGAATAACATCCAAGTTTGCACAGTTGTAGAATGGTTCAGCAGGATGGGTAGGAATTTGAGTAGACAACAATCAATGAGTATGCCACAAATGATGGGTAGAGCTGAAACCTGAGTAGAAAATAACCAAGGAGGCTGCACAACTGGATGGTTGAGCTGAAACCCAATCAAACTTTGATAGCGTGAACGGAGAAAGATAGAGACAGCACAAGTCTGGAAAGGCAGAGTGAATGCGATATTGCTGGAAACAGCTGACAGCAAGTTAAGAGCCATAACAGTTGAATAGCTTTGGTAAAAGGCCAAAGTCAACATAAAGGTATGGATGGAATAGATGAAATATAGGAGGACTGAATGAGAGAGAGCGAGATGCTGTGGTACAGAATTGTACCGAGGCAAACCGAGGCAGCCTACGAGTACATGGAAATAACTGCCCGAGGGATAGGCGGCCAGATCTGCAACAAGGACAGTAGCAGGAAGAAAAACAGGGAACAAAGGCACCAGAGTGTGAAAAATGAGTAAAAGAGCTGTAGTCCAGTAGGAAAACTGTGCTGTTACGCAGCAGCAAAGTCCAAGAGGGAAGACTGATACAATGTGCCGTCCAAATGGAACGGAGCGTAGGAGGAGTCTAGGCGGACATCTCATGTGAGGACTGGACTGTGAGTTGTGGTTCTTGGGTTACATTCCTAATGTTTCCACCTTTGCCACGTTTCCCAGGGGCTGAACCTAACACGTACCAACTTGACATCGTCACCACCCGGCCCACTCCCACCATCATTGTGGAGCTCTACCTGCCTAGCGGGGGAGCACAGATTGGGCCACACATTCCATGCCTTGAGCGATCTTATCAATAGCTGCCCCCTGTTGCTGTGAACTGACATACACGGATTGCTCCCACTCAGTATACCCCAGTGGCTCACGGCCACCGTGTTGCTGGATATTACACCTGTGGGACCAAAGGAGCTGTGGTCCTTGCTGGATTTGCACGTCTGCGGGCTTCAGGACTACCTCCCTCCATTGACATGATGCCCAAGGCCCATCAGCAACTGGTGTGGAGTGTGACTGTGCATCCAGGTCCACCACAGGTGGACGTTCCAACACTGTCTGGCCCCTCAGTGCAGGTGTCGCAGACAGAAGATCATCCACATCAGGATCACTCACCAGCAATGAATGGACATGATGCAAATCCAACTCAACATTGTGCTCAGTGTGATCATCAGAGCTTGACTGATTGCCAGCCCTGGACATGATGGTCTGGAGCACAAGTGGGTTCTTGTTGTCTACCACCCCACGGCCCCCACGTGTGCCGGGTTGCTGATGTAAAAGTACCCCTGTGTCTGGAATGACATCACCATCCTCTGGCTCCATTGCGTCATCACCTGTAACGTGAAGAAAACAAACATGAGTACACATGTCAGCAGCACATAACCCACACACACATAGACATCACATCGACAGCCAACACATGAAGCAGACATGTCACACACAACTCAAATCCGGCATGCATCAAGTGGCATTGATATGCAATGGCATCCCAAAAGCAGAAGTAGATGCATGTAAATTGTAAAGCCTAGATATGTAATGAATGTAGTACATCACCTCCATCGCACACCACCTCTGGCAGGCACATATCACAGGCAGAAATGACAGGTGGCAACAAAGAGATTGCACGTTGCATAATCATGTTTGAACAGCCAAATGGCCACAGCTGCAAGTGAATCAAAACACACCATGACACACGTAATATGCATGTACTCATGCATCACTAAATCATCATCACCAATATAGCTACATCCATCTGCAGCTTGGCCCGCATCGGGTGTCATGGGCCCTGAAGTCATAATGAATGTCCCAAGCAAAGTGAGGGCCTACAACGAGGTATGAGGGACCATAAGGCCCAGTACGGTCTGAGCTACTGGTCCATGAAGACTCCAGAACACCATTTAGGGCATGATTCAGCACTTTGTGCATTGAATGTGCCAAAAAACATTATTCAGTGTGTCAAATCACCAAGCCCAAGCGCCACCGAATTTGCTAAGTGGGACTGGGCGTACACATACTGCACGACAGTGCACCTTCAGGATTGTGCCCGTTGAACATAATGGGTGTAATGCTGAAATCTCAGCAGCATTTACGTAAAATAAAGACATATTAGTTATTTAGCAAAAATCCTTCTGAGAACACATGTGTAAATCAACACTTCCACACATACCTAAGTAAGTAGCTGCAATGTTGCACTACACAATGTTGAAGCTGCTTGCATATGTATATGTGAAAGTGTTAAAATACACCCGTGTTCATGTACACACGTATGGTGTATATGAACAGCATCATATACAGCAAAGCAAGCATCTTCACTGCTGCTTGCTTTGATGTATGTGAAAGTGTACACATGCACACGTGCAGGCAGCGCCACAGTAATTACAAGCTGATTGGTAGGTTATAATCGATCTGCAGCCTATACCAGTTAGTATATCCTGCAGATTGACCTATCAACTTTGCTATACACCTGCTAGGGTGTTCCAATACAGAGTACATCTGTCACAGGATGCACCTGTGCTAGTGCGTTTCATAACAGTGAAGGGATGACAATCTGAACATACATGCCAGGTTACTTTGACAATGCAGCAGTGGGTAGACATGTAGAACGGTGTAACATGGCTCAGAAGTGGGTGGGTGCAGTGCAGAACATGTGTACATTACCAACAATCTACATCAACAAGTACGTTTTGATGTCAATCACTTAACATGACGGCAGTGTAAGGGCAAGTTCAGCCATCATGTGCAATGTGCATGCAATGGGTTGCATGGCTACAGTTAACCTCCTTCCCCTTAGTGAAAAGGCAGGGAGGCATGGCATGGAAATGAAAGGTTGAACAGAGAACTGTGTATTAGCAGACAGTGTTGGCTAGTGTCAATTGTGTCATTGCAGTCAACTGACACCACGGCAGATGAGAATGGGACAGTAAACAGGACACATGATGAACCGTCAGTAGTATACCCATTCATGCAAAAGGCCCTACACCAGTTGAACAGAGTCAGGGGGCCTGCAACAGGGGGAGGCCTGTGCCCCACACAGACAATGACACCCTAAACATGTGTGTGATGCAGCACTGAGCCAGAATGAGCATGGAATGGATGACCAAATGCCATGATACGTATGTAATCCTGTACACGTACTACAATGATCATCCTGCCAAGGACACATAGGGGCATGCATGGAATGCACATGGAGCATGAATGGGCAATCATGTCCCCGGGGAGCAGCTGCCATCTGCACAGTCCGAGTGAGACACCCTGCATCAAGGACAAAGGATGTACCCCACAGTATGTGTCTGGCAGGTTCACATGGGGAAGTGTGCATGTACACAGGAGCATGGAACAGGCCATTGCAGTAGTCCGACATGTTACCCACCAGTGGCATGGTGAAATTGAGGTGCAGGGGGGTGGAGGGGCAAGGAAGGATGCCCACGTGGAGTACCCGGATGCAGGCTAAACACACATGCACGTCAGTCATGCAATGACATAGTCCGAGTGCTGAGTGGAAAGACACCACAGTCTACATCCAGACAGGTCAGTGAGCTGGAACATGGACCGGTGTAGCAGCCGGGTGACTAGCATGTGAGGAGGTTGCATGTGTGGTGATGAGGACAGTCTCTGTCTGCTTCACATGTCCAGCATGCATCACAACAGGCATGCATTAGTGAATCATTGCATGACTCGCACATGAGAACCATTTACACATAGCATGTAGTGGCAGTCAAGCACAACACATCACACAAGCAAACCACACATGGGCTGGACAAACATGCAACAACACTCACTGGATGGGGCATCATAATCCTGCATCTCTCCCACTCCTTCGACCAATTCTGCCGGGATGAACTCCGCAGCGATCACCTTGTGCGGAGTGAGTTCTTACCACTGCCAATTACCCGAGTCATGGCAGAAATGGAGGCACGCTTTTACTTAGCACAGCGTAAGAGGTCATCTTAATGCTTTTTGCAGTCCTGAGCTGTGCGCACCTCATATCCAAATGCACTAACACCATCTGCAAGATACTTCCAGTGTTCCCAATGCTGGGCAGGTGTAGTATGGCAATTTGGGCCCACTAGCATATTGCGTTCGTGTTCCAACATGTAGCCCACAAGGCAGTTCAGTTCCTGCTTCGTGCACATGTCTGGAACCCCAGACATGTGCTGGAGGCCGCAGCTGTGTCCGGGGTCCCAGCCTCTTGCGCAGGAGCAACCTTCCTCCTCTTGGGCAGTGGTCCGGACCCTGACTCGCAAATGCTGCCCTGATCAGTAGGGGCAGTGGCACTGGTGGACTGGACCAAGGGAGTGGCAGATGGAACTGGGACGGAAGCCCTGACTTGCATCAGTGGCTGCTGTGTGCTCTTGACACGACCCAGCGCAGCAACAGCCGCTGTGCCAAGGTCTGTGACTGAGACTGTCCTGACTGGCAGACTCGCAGCCGTGAGTGGTGTTGGCTGCATCTGCCCATGCAGTTGCCAACACCTGGCTGCTTGGGGCAGCAGGTGACAACACTGCCCCAGGGACATGTGCCTCCGTCAGAGCCTCCCTGCGCGCACATTGCTTGTGCCTCCTGACCACCTGGAATTCAGCCTGGGAGCCCTCAGGTGCCAACACATCATGCGCTGGCCGCCCCTGAGCCAGGGTGGTGGTCACCACAGCTGCACCTGCAGCTACCACTACCGTTGGGCCCGTGGCAGTAGATGAAACTGACTGCCGGGTCACCTGGGCACCAGTGTCAGATGCAAGAGCTGCATCTCCCGGAGCCGCAGGGGGTGGTGGCATGTCTGCACCAAAACATGGCTGAACATCAAGCTGAATTGGCGCAGCCCTGCCACTTCCCCCCTCTGCAGCCACCCTGGCCACCCTGGACTGTCCCTACTCCGTGGTTACCCCGGCCACATCCCTGACCATGCCCACCACGTGGAAGACGCCCAACTGAGGTGCCCCTCACCTTTTGTGGCCTCCCAACCATGTCACGGATGTACTAATGCCAATGGGAGGTGTACACGACAATTGTACTGGGCAATTACGGTGAAGGGTGCGGGGTACGTGATGTAAATAGAACCCCTGTGTGTTAGGCAGAATTATGTGCAGTACCATTTGGGAAAACCACACACAATTAGGACTACAAGTAACAGTACAAATTCACCTTTGGTACAAGCCTGTACTACACAGTAAAGTGGTAGCAATGGCTGAGCAGCCAGACTTATCTCAAGAGTAAGTGAGCAGTATCAATAGTTACACAAAGGCCAGCAATTTCAAGATTCAAGCTAACACTGACTCAAGGTTTCTGAGTAAAAGAATAAACATTTATTTACACATCAGTTGTAAAAAATTTCACTAAAGTAAAGCAGTTGAAAAGTCACATTCTTAATACACTACACCACACCCAAAAGTGTGAGCAAAATGGCACTCCAGAAATTTAAAAGGGAGGCAAAGACAAAGTTATCAAAAACAGTAGAAGCACCAACAAGCAATAGGCAGTGCAATCTAGAAAAAGGAACTACAATGAGGAAATCCATTCAATATGCCTGGGCCAAGAGTTCAGGATGAAGGAAAAGTTAGTTTAAAGAATGGAGAAGGACAAGCCCTCGGATTGGCAAAAGGTTTCACACACTTTCAACGCGTCTGAACAAAATGAACAACCGCGTTTTAACAGTACCTTAAATGGAGAAGAAGGCTGTAGCTGAGGCGGACGTTCCTGGCAGGTCCTGCAGGCTCATGGTTCCTGAAGCAACTGTCAGACTGGCATGAAGTAGGAAGACTGGAGGGTCCTGCACTGCCCAGGGAAGAAACCAGCAGCAGAACAAAGCAACAAATAAAAGGTGCTCTCCTTAAAACGCAAGCAGGGTCCGTTCCTCCTGGCTATCCGGTTCATTGTAGCTCTGTACAGCAAATTCGACCAGAGAAGGGAGACCTGGAGAGCAGTTTGGTAAACTGGTTGTTCCCACTAGCTCAAGTGGAAAAGATTCCTTGAAGATCTTCCCTGTCATTGGAGTATGACGATTCGGACCTGCAGCAGGGCTTCACCAGGCGGTTCAGTCATTGTAGGGGTTGACTTCTGTCAGCTCCTCTTCGGTTCTTTCGTTCCAGTGGTGACTCTGCCTTTCGAGCCCCAGAGACCTGCTTTTTATGCAGTTTTCCCCCATTTACACAGCCTGGTTGTCAATCACACAGCAGGGTGGTTGTCCCGCCGGCACAGTCACCACAACCAATCAGATCTACAAGGAGACCCTGTGCACGGAGTCCTAAACCACTCCCTCACATCTTGTCCCCCTCAGACATACAGGCGCCTAAGAAGGGCTTCTGTGTAGAAGCCCGCGAAAGGACGATGAACAAAGGAACCAAACCTGGTTTGGCGCGCAGAGTAAAACACGAGAAAGACATTTACAAAAAGAAATGGCAACTAAACCCAGCCGGAACTGTATAAAAACGTATATGGTCCAGTGGGTTTAAGTTTGAGGCTATAAAGATAGCCTAAAACAGTACCAGGGCTATTTATTATAAGCGTGGTAGGAAAAATAGGGTAGTTACCACTGCCACCAGTGAAGTCTACAATGCTCCAAGAGAAACAGACAAAAACAGATAAGTATTAACCCTTTCCAGAACTCTATTTAAGATAGTTTGTACTGGGTCTGTGAGCTTTAAAAGAGACTAATAAAGTCAATGACAACTTTACATGTTCTAGGAGACAGTAGTCAGTCCCAAAAAATGGAGTCGGAGTTGGGAAGCCAAAGAGACAACCCTGTGTCACTGCACTGAAGGTGCTGTGTAACACACAGTAAAAAGATGATGCCTATGGAGTAGGTGAGGCTCCACAGTCTATGAACACAAGAAAATGTTAAACACACACAAAAAACACATGTAAGAGTGGGAAAAAAGGCTCACACTCTTACCCGGTGAAAAAAAATCCCAGAAATCCAGCAAAGCTGCTGATGTACTCAGTAGGTAAGGGAAATTAGCCATTCTGCAGAATGCTCTCTAACACTGTGCTCCTGCAAGGCTGTATGGTATGTGAACCCTGTGAGAAAATGACGGGTCACGCAATGCTCATGCACCCCAAATCTGCAATAAAACCATGCACGCAACCCCGGTATCCCACGTGTGTGAAAATAACATCCTGCAGTACGCGGGTGCACCCATGGACATAAAAAAAACACAACGCGTGGGACACACAGGCTACTATGTCCTCGAAAATGGGTAAGCGATACACAGTGGGACCCGCAGTGGGAAAAATAGCGTGCGTGACTCACCGTCTGACTAGTGTGGGAAAGAAAAACACGCATAGGCAAGATCCCCGCCAAAAGAAGAGGTACGTCCACGATCCGCTATGAAGTGATGGCACGTGAAACAACAAGAAGTAGCAACACATGCGTCGCTCTCCGCGAAAAGCACATACAGCAAACTGCTGGACTGCGCTCACCGGTAACCCGTGCCGAGGGAAACGTCTGCACGTGTCACGTCACTCATGCGCTTAGGCCCTTTCCTCGAAATACACACATTCACATGCGGACGTGCTGTTTTTGCACATGCAGATTCACTCTGCACACGTGCTGAGGGAAACATCCACGTGCATCACATCAATTGCGTGCTTACACACTAAGACTCTTTCCTCGGATTACATGCTGATGTTGTGTTTTTTCATGTGCTAAATCACTCTGCATCAAGCTGGCCACACAACAACACACGGAAGACCACAATCCTGCCCAGAAGGCCATTTTCCTGCCCCCAGAGTCCCGAGCAGCCTCCAAAGAGCCACCTGCTTCTGCCTGCCTGCCTGCTGCCAGCATGCCCTGCTATTTGGTGCCTGCAGATCAGTCTTCGCCAGGGGTCCAGTTGCTGTGACCACCTCTGCTGGAACAGAAGACTCCCAACTGGTGTTTCATCGCTCCACAGCCCAGCACCAGGAACCAGTTGCCCACCCACACCTGCCTCGGTGGTTTCAATGTCGAGCCAAACTCCACCTGCGACCAGTGGCGACCCCCCAGCAGAGAGACAGAGGGCTGCCAGCTTCACTGCAGGAGAAGTTGGCATCCTGGTGGAGCAAGTCCTGGTGCATTATGATGCCCTCTTCAGACGAGCATGCACCGACAAGGTTGGACAGGAGAGGATCTGGTTTGACATCTTGGGTGCCATCAACGCGGAGGGGGTGGCAACCCGCAACCTGAAACACGTCCATAAGCGCTGGTAGGACTTCAGGTCCAGGACCCTCAGGAAGGCCCAGTGCCTCTTGGATGCAGAGGATGCAGTTGGGTGCCGGGTCGTGCTTACCACCAACCAGATGAGGGTCCTGGAACGCATTCAACCAGTGCTTCACCTCTAGGTCCTCAAGAGGCATACCCGTCTGGAGTTGAGTGGTAAGTGTCCACGTGTACTCACTGGACGCAGTGCATGTTGAGGTGTGGCAGGAGGGTGCAGCTTGGACATATGTCTGAAATGGCCCCAATGAATGGATTTGTGTGTGCAGAGACATGCCCTTGCTGCATGTGCGTCCAGTCATGTGTGATGCACAACTGCATGTGGAGATGCACACATGTTTGGATTTCTGTGTATGTACTATGCCATGGTTGGGGTGTGACACATGGATGCTGGTCTCACCTTCATGTAAGTGCACGGTGTACATGTGCATGTGTGTGTTTGACATGTGTGTGACTGTCAGACGTCATGGATGCATGTGACCCGGACATGTGGGTACCTGATTGGCAGATGTGACTTAGTTGCTGATGGTTGCACTGTGACAGGTGGTGGAAATGTACAGATGCATGTCTCTGTGGTGGCGTGTGTGCATGTGATCGGCACTCCCCATGTTGCTTGTGAGGTCATGCCAACCTTTGGATGTTCATGCAGTTACGCATGTATGGATGCTGATGCCTGTTGCACAATACCAGTTTATTTGTGCATGTGTGTGTGTTCAAATGATATGAGTGTTGGGGAGTGTGATGCCATCTGTGAAGTTTGACACTGCCAGTCATATGCAACTGTCATGTGTGTATCAGACCATTGTACAGTGCCCTGATGCCTGTGTCCTATCTCTCCCTGTATGCAGCGTCAACTGATGAAGAGGCCGGAGACGGTTCTGTGGAGCACAGCGGCAGAGATGCCACCGCCAGCCAGAGACGCAAGGCCCAGCTCCCCTCCCAGGTAATCATATCTTTGGGGAGTGAGGAGTATGGTGCCGATTCCATGGCTGCAGCTGCAGAGGGAATGTCCAAGAGGCGAGGTTGGAGGTGGACTCCTCAGCAGCAGAAGGGACAGCTGAGCCCCTACAGTGGCCTATGGAGGAAGACAGCACAGAGTCATCCAGGTTGGTGGAGGGTTTGGTTGAGGAGGAGGCCGTGACAGCACCATGCATGGGGCATGGAAGGGTTGATTCCACTGGTGCTAGTGGTGCAGTACAGGGGGAGCAACAGGAGGCAGCAGAGGCTGCCGCAGAGGATCGGGTGCCAGTCCCCGATCCTGTGACTGCATCATCCAGCACCAGCAGGGATGCCTTCGCCCAGACCTGTTTTCAGGGAGGGGATGAGCGAACAACAACTGGCCTTCCTCTCCCTGTGGATGTGGCAATACGTGACCGGATTGAGTCTGTCCTAGCTGGCTTGAGGTTGCGCGTGCGTGGTATTCGGGATGACATGCAGGGTTCTCGTCAGGACAATGCACATCATTTTGAATACCTGTTCGGGCGCATCGAACTACTAGGACATGTTGTCGGCACTGGGTTCCTCCGTGTGCTGGATGTTCTTGCAACCCCCTCCTCAACTGAACCCCCTATGCGCCTGTCATCCTCTGTGCCGTCTTCCCACCCAAGTATCACCTGGACCCCTGTGGAGCTGCACCTGAGCCAGCGGCCAGGCTGGTAGAGAACACATCCCTGCCACATGCGGGAGTCGGAGGTCCAACTGGGGTGGCCTCCCCACCAACTGGACCCCAGCAAATGGAGGACATGGAGGCATCAACAAGCAGGGCACGTGCACGACAGCGCAGAGGGATACCATCAGCCTGGATGGTGTTGTGGTGCCAGCGGCAGTTGCATTGGAGGCATCATGGCTCGGGGTGATCAACATCCCAGGGGCAGGCATCGGCTGAGGGGCAGGATGACCCAGGACTGGGAGTGTCTTCTCTGTGGCAGCGGTTGGGCCAGCATAAGGATTTCATGGAGTAATGGTTTTTTATGGTTTTCAATTTTGGATTTATTTCTTTGGACTTTGGCGATGGACCACTTTTCAGTTTTCATATCTTGGATTTTGATTTCTCCTTGAATTTTAATTTCTTTTTGGTTTTGCATTCATAATTTCTTCATTTGCATGTGTGGTTTTGTATTTTGTCATTTTGTTTTCTTTTTAATACATTTCACAAATCTTCATTATTGGTGTGGTCTACTCTCCGTGGTTTTGTGCATGTGTCACTGTCCATTGCCTCTGTCATGTTTCACCACTGTGTGGCTCTGTTGGACATGTCTTTGGGTGCATGTGTGTGATTTTTTTAATATAGAGGCGTGATACTTATAGTGAGGAGTGGGTACAATATATGGTTGTGTTTTTGGACTGGGGTGCTGCGGCTTGGGGTGGGATTTGGGTTGGTATTTCTGACATGGGACTTTATTCCGACAGCATGTTGGGTGGGGGGACATGAGTCGGGGCCTGCTGGCACGTTGCCGTCAATGGGGTTGGGGTGGGGGACATGAGTCAGGGCCTGCTGGAAGGTTGCCGTCAATGGGGGTGGGGTGGGGATACATGAGTCGGGGTCTGCTGGCAGGTTGCTGCCAATGGGGGTGGGGTGGGGGGGAAATGTGTCGGACCTGCTGGCAGGTTGCTGTCACTGGGGGTGTTTTGGGGTGGACATCAGGCGGGGCCTGCTGGCAGGTTGCGGCCAATGGGGATGGGATGGGGGGGAAATGTGTCAGGCCTGCTGGCAGGTTGCCGTCACTGGGGTGTTTTGGGGGGGACATCAGTCGGGCCTGTTGGCAGGTTGCCATCAATGAGGGTCGGCTGGGGGGACATGAGTCGGGGCCTGTAGGCAAGTTGCCGTCAATGGGGGTGGGGTGGGAGTCATGAGTAGGGACCCTGCTGGCAGATTGCCGTCCATGGGAGTGGGGTGGGGGTGACATGTGTTGGGGCTCCCAAATGCATGGTGCCATGTGGTCAGGGTGGATGGGCTGCCTGCAGGCATGGTCACAGTGGATGGGCTGCCTGCGGGGCATGGGCAGGGGTTGTAGGGGTGTCCCTGGGCTTTCTGTGGGGCATGGGGAGGGGGAAAGGCACACCCGGGAGGGCCCACACTGCCAAATTGCATGTGATACTCCTCGTGCACCCCCGGAATACGTGTACCCCACTTCCGCCAGAACAATTGCATGTAAAACTCCTCGTGCACACCTCGTAATACTCATACCCCGCTCGCGCCAGCCCAATCACGTGTAAAACTCCCTACACACCCCTCGGAATACCAGTACCACACTTGCGCCAGGCCAATCGCATGTAAAACTCCCCACGCATGCCCGGATTACACGTACCCCGCTCATGCCAGCGGAATTGCGTGTAAAGCACACTTGCGTACCCCCATATTCGTGCACCCGTGTGGTGAGGAGCCACAAGCCCACACCACAGGGGAGCCCCCTACAACTCTGGATATGCCCCACAGACTTACCATTCACCCTCCCCATTCTCCGCAGGCAACCCATACACCCTGACCATGCACCACAGGCAGACCATCCACCCTCTCTATGCCCCGCAGGCAGCCCATCCACCTTCCCCATGCCCCGCAGTCAGCCGATCCACTCTGACCATGCCCTGCAGGCAGACCATCCACCCTCCCCATGACACGCAGGCGGACCATCCACCCTCCCCATGCCCCGCAGGCAGCCCATCCATCCTCCCCATGCCCCGCAGGCAGCCCATCCACCCTGACCATGGCGCACATGCAGCCCATCCACCCTCCCGATTCCCTGCAGGCAGACCATCCACCCACCCCATGCCCCGCAGGCAGCCCATCCACTCTGACCATGCCCTGCAGGCAGACCATCCACCATCCCCATGCCCCACAGGCAGCCCATCACCTCTGGATATGCACCGCAGACAGCCCATCCACCCTCCCCATGCCCCACAGGCAGCCCATGACCCCTGGACATGCCCCCTACCCATGCCCTGCAGTAAGCCCATCACCCCTGGACATTCCCTGCAGACAGCCCATCCACCCCTCCCATGCTCCGCAGACAGCCCATCCAGCCTGACCATGCCCCACAGGCAGCCCACACCAAAGGGGACAACCCTACAACCCCTGGCCATGCCCCGCAGCCAGCCCACACCAAAGGGAGGTGTTTTACATGCAATTGGGCTGGTGCGAGCGGGGTATGCGTATTCCGAGGGGTGCACAGGAAGTTTTACACACAATTGGCATGGTGCGAGCGGGGTATGTGTATTCCGAGGGGTACGTGCAGAGTTTAACACACGATTGGGCTAGCGAGAGTGGGGTACGCGTATTCTGAGGGGTGTGCGGACAGTTTTACACGCGATTGAGCTGGTGCGAGCAGGGTACACGTATTCCGAGGGGTGCATGGGGAGTTTTACACACGATTTTCTGGCGCGAGCGGGTTACCCGTATTCCGAGGGGTGCGCAAGGAGTTTTACCCGCGATTGGGTCGTTGCGTGAGGGCTAAGTGGTATTTTCAGTGCGATTTCATTGTTGAGGGGGGCTGTATGCTGGTCCACTGGCCTTCGCGCCATGTAGGGGATTTGGGCGGATGTTTTTGAAACATGGGGCAGCGT
Source organism: Ambystoma mexicanum (assembly GCF_040938575.1). NCBI lineage: Eukaryota > Metazoa > Chordata > Amphibia > Caudata > Ambystomatidae > Ambystoma > Ambystoma mexicanum. Next base: position 693,374,971 of record NC_090923.1, read on the forward strand.
TGGGGGTGTAACTGGCGCTGCTGCAGGCTCACTGCACCGCGATGCACCACGGCTGATTATGGATGTTTAAATCAATGAATACGCGGTGCATCAAAATGCGTTAGGCACACGCGGCTGGCGCACACTCCCTCTGTGTACCAGCCGCATGCACCACTTCTACGCTTGATTCCATGAATTACCCCAGAGAAAATTGTTCTCTGCTTACATACATGTCTTTGAAAAGAAGGAATCAGGCTGTTGCACGTCCTATCCTTTTAACTTATAACAGTATGTCAAAGTGAATATTGACAAACTGAATGTTGTTGTCATGTGGGTATGTTTGAAAGCCAACAATTGTAAGTGCTCCATTGACTAGTCCTTGCTCCATATCAAGGTTACGTTTCAGCATTATTCTACAGTTTAAAGAAAATGTTAATATTTTCTCTAAACCCTCTGTGTTAGAGATCGAGTTTTCTAAGGTATTTAGTCGTGCTGTGGCTTGTTCACGCATGGGTAGCGTCCAGTTTGTCTGTGGAGTACATTTGAACTATTGGTTGCATTTATTTGTACAACATTGTGTTATTTAATTGTGCACAGCTTTCAAGAGTTGGCATCGAGGACATACTGTTTAAAAGTGTGTGTGCTAGTGTGTGTGCTAATTGTTCCATGAAATAAATAGCACATGAGTTATGCCTGTAGAGAGCATGTATGTGTCTGGTATGTAATTCAGATTGCGCTTCTTTATAGTACACCAACTCTAATACTTTTCAAAATGTTGGTGTAGGTGAGGTCTGCCGACTGACAACATTTTGAGTTAATTCTTTGTATTGGAAATGGTGCCAAAGATTTACATTTCCTATGCTGCCAAGAATTGTACAGCATAGTTTGTGCCCTAAGATTTTAAAAATAGGTTTACCTTTCACTGGTGTTAATTGAAGATGATCTCCGAAAACAATAATGTGTTTTCTTCCAAAGAGTTCTTCATAGTCTGTTTTGAGGACCTCTTGTAATCTGAGGTGAATGAAAGCCAACATTAGGTTGGAGATCATGCTCACCTCATCTATTAGGAGCATTTGCTTTTGTTTTAAAACTCTGTGTATTTCCATTGCAGCTTCTGGTGAGAGTCTGTAGTGGTCTAATTTGTTTTGGTGTTCTATTGGAAGGAGTAGCAATAGATGTAAAGTGGCACTGCCTATGCTGTAGGCAGCTAAACCTGTGGGGGCAGTTACAACAGCTGACAGTTTGTTGTTTGTCAACATTTGGAGGCACTTGCTGATGATTTTTATTAAGAATGTTTTCCCTGAATATAGCAGTATAGGTTCTCTATTCTTGACAAGTACAAGTTTTAGATTTGTGCTGCATAGCATGTTCAATTCGGTCAGTTACTTTAAGGAAAATGCTATGCTGTTCATTTTTAAATTGTGATTAGAGTATAGCAAAGTCTTCTGTAGACCCTTCATACTGGCACATGGTGTTTTCTACCACAGTCATGGCTAATTCTTCCTCAATTGCCATGAGTGGCTGTCCAAGTGGTTCTTGGCTTCCTGTTAGAGAAGGTTGACTGCTGTCAGGAGTGCCTATATTTAGTTGTGTCTGAAGTTCTTCTTCTTATTGCTATTCATTGTCGAACATGGTTTTGTACTGCACACAATTTATATCTGTTATAGTGCTTTCATTGGCTTTGAAAGCATCTTCATAGGAGACATGGGTATCTAATTAATCTTCTTTTCTCCATGGTATAAAAAGTTGTAGTAGGACCATGTAATACAGTTCTTTATGTTGAGGAGTTTTTAATGACAATTTCATATGATAAATTAGGTTGCGTTTGGTAAGTTTCACTAGGCTGCCTTCACAGTTTTTTACTCAGTATCTACCTTTCTTCTCATCTGGTTTAATATTATTTTTGTATGTGAAGTTTTGGGCTAGGTGGTATAGACACATGGGGCCTCATTACGACTTTGGAGGCAGCCATGGCGCTATTAGCGCCATGGCTGCCTCCAAAATCGGGCCGTGTTCCCTGAATGGGGAATTACCGGGCCATTCTGGGTTTGGAGGGCCCGGTAATTCCTCCTTCAGGGAACCCGGGCCCGGTCCTTCCTCATTCCCATTCGAGCCCCCATAGGGCTCAATGGGAATGGGGAGGGAGCTAACAACAGACCTGTAAATTACAGTCCCGTTGTTAGCACTCTGGTTCCCTCGAGGAACTCGCCATGGACGTATGGAAAAACCAGACGTCCAGAGCGGGGCCCGCGAGGGGACCTTGTAATAGTGCAGAGTGGGTTTAATGGCGCCGGCACCATTACCAGCGCCATTAAACCCATTCTGAACTACTCGTAATGGGGCCCATGGTTTCCAAAGTGGTTCTTCTGTTTGGGTAGTATGTGGCTAGTAAGTTGTTTTTTAAAATGTCTTGGCTGTTGGGATCGTTTTTGGCTATTGTTTCTAAGTCTTCATATGATTTGAGAACTCTCTTTCTGGATTTAGCAGGACCAAGGCTTAGCCATACTATGTTTTCAGATTTCCCATGCAAGGCAGTTAAATCGTCTGTGGCTTCATAGTAGCCACATTTTTATGCCAAAGCTGTACAATCTTTGTGACAATGTTTTTTCAGATGATATGTCGTCCCAGACATCTTTCAGCTCTGTTTTCTGTGCTTTGTTTAAGTAAGCTGTGACATGTCTTGCAACTGCAGTGGAATTGTCTGAAATGTATTGCAATCTATATTTGCATTCCAATAGAGGGCAATGCTTGCATTATTATCATTGGTGTAATTTGATCATTCTGTTCTTTATATGCAGAATGTGTTCTTAGGTGATTTGCCTTTGACATTTTGTCTAGCTGAAGACATGAATTTGTTCACTTGTCCTGTTGAAACTGGTCTAGGGAAACCAACATGGCATTTGGTGTAGTATTTCCCTTTGTTTTTATATTTGTGCCGACAATACTTGCCACACTTGTGTCTTTGACATTGTAAAATGTGTGCATGTAGGTCGCTATGTGTAGTTTGTAAAGGGATTTAGGAGTATCTTTAATCCACAAAAGAATGTGGATGTGTGGTGCTCCTCTGGCTTGGTGTTCTTTTTTCCAAAATAAGTGTTGCACTTCTCTGAGGGGAGGAACTGTTTAATTACAAATGAAGTGTAGCATGGCAATAAAGCGATGATGGAAGTATCTTGATACATTTAAAGGATCAAGAGAGCAGGGTTTTCCTGGTGTTTTTATGTCTATATTTGTTTTGTTTTGGTTTGCTAAGTGTAGGAAATTGTGCAAATCTTCCCATGCATACTCTCTACAACTAATGTCACAAACCATATGGGTGGGCCAAGGTTTCTTATCATACAGCGTACTGCTGCATGTAGTCAGAACCAGTATTCTTTTGTACCACGCATGTTTGCTAAAATATTTTAAATGCTTGACTCTAAAACCTCATTTTTTTCTTGCACCTTTGGTAGTAATTGCGTAGCCGACATATTTTGAAAATTGGTACCTGATTTCAATGTGTGTGCAACTCCAAAGCATAGAGATGCTAGTTCACTTTCAAAGAGAAAGTGGAATATGTATTCAATGTTTTGTCTGAATCTGGGGTCTTCAGAATACATTCCTAAATAGCGGTATTCTGATGCTGTTATTTGTGTGGGTCTTTTATCATACCTTCCTCCTTTTCCAGTAGAAAAGAGTAGAGGAAAGGCTTGTGCTTCTACACTTTTTTCCCATATGTTGAATGGAGATGCTTTGGCTTGCCACATTTGGTAAGTTCCCAGTGCATCATCTATGGCGTCTTTGGAGTGCAGTGGGTGAATTTTATAATGGTCTAAAATATTGGATGCTGTAGTAGGAGCTAGAAGCTGAAATTGGCCAGTTCCTGACGAGTCTTGAATTATTTTGCTGGTTTCCCTCAGTTTTTCTTCAATGTTTATTTCTTTGTAGTATTCATTGTTGTCTTTTAGATATTACAGGGCTTCTCTAACTTAACGTAAGTCCACTAGTTGCTGCCAATAGTTTGTCTTTTGTAGGTACACCATTCACTAGGATAATCAAAGATTGATCTATTGGCCGCTGCACTCTCAGAGTGTCTACATTTTCTTTGAGATCAAATGGCAAATTAACTACTTTGCCACAAATGCCTTATTGTAATTCAGAGGGAGGTAATTTTGCTGTTTTTGGTTGAAGGCAAAGTATTAATGGGTTAGTAATTTCTTTGTTTTCTGCTATAAGATGGAGAGCTAATTGGAACCACTTGGATTCTTCATTGGCTTCTTTTCATGGAATTAAGCGCAGAAGTGGTGGGAGCATACGCCAGCTTGCGCCAGCCACGTGCGCCAAAACCCATTTTTATGCACCGCGTATTCATGGATTTAAACACCCATAACCAGCCGAGGCGACCCTGCAGCAGCGCCAGTTATGCCCCCAACCCCTCCCCTTGCGCCAAAAAAATCCACACAAATCCCCTACATGGCACAAAGGCCAGTGGACCAGCATAAAGCCCCCCAACAACGTAATTGCACTAAAAACACCACTCAGCCCTCACGCGACAAGCCAATCGAGTGTAAAACTCCCTGTGCATCCCTCGCAGTACCCGCAGGCAGCCCCCACCACAAGGGATCATCCAACACCCCTGGCCATGCCCTGCAGGCAGCCCATCACCCCTGACCATGCCCCGCAGGCAGCCCGTCACCCCTGACCATGACCTGCAGGCAGCCCATCACCCCTGACTATGACCTGCAGGCAGCCCACACCACAGAGGACCACCCAACACCCCTGGCCATGCCCTGCGGGCATCGCATCACCCCTGGTCATGCCCCACAGGCAGCCCACATGGCACCATGCATATGCAAGCCCCAACTCATGTCCCCCCACAGTGATGGGCACCTGCCAGAAGACCCCGACTCATGTCCCCCCAGCAGTGATGGGCACCTGCCAGCAGGCCCTGACTCATGTCCCCCACCAGTGATGGCACTTGCCAGCAGGCCCCGACTCATGTCCCCCCCACCAGTGACGGGCACCTGCCAGCAGGCACTGACTCATGTCCCCCCACCAGTGACGGGCACCTGCCAGCAGGCCCCGACTCATGTTCACCCAACCACACATTGTCACAAAATACATGCATGTAGCAAATGTCAAACTAAATGCCACCCCACGCTGCCCACCACAGTGCAACTCCACACCCATCCATTGTCCCCACTTCCCAGTACAGGCCCCATGGCATGTCATTCACAGAAGCACACATGCATGCACCCAAAGACATGCCCAACATGGCCACACAGCAGCGACACATGACTGAGGCAATGACGACTGACACATGCACCAAACTAATGAGAGCAGACAACACAAATATGTGAACTGATGAAAATGTATTAAAAAATGAAATCAACCAAACAAAAAGCAACCATGCCAAGGAAAAATAAATGAATGTGAACATAAATGAAATGCAAAATCCATAAAAAAGGTGATCCCAAGAAAAAGCAAATCCTCAAAGTGGTCCATGTCCACAAACCAAAAATCGGAATTCAAAGGGTAAATTAAAAAAAAAACAAATTCCATCATGGGTGTGAAAAACATAAAAGAAAAACATCCTCAGTTCCAGTACTATTGACAATGAAAGTTAGTAGGGTCCATGAGCACAAAACCAAATGAAACCTAGTAAAAACCATACAAAATACAACTATGTACAAAAAGTGGATCAATGTCCATTGACTCCAAAATAAAATTAAAACTAAATGAAACCTAAGCCTAATAAACTATATAGAATGGCGGCGGGCTAATCCTACGGCCAGGGCATCATCGAACTCCGAGTCTATGTCCCGGAGGCGAGACTGGGCTCTGTCTTCGAGGGCTCGCAGGGACACTGACATGCTCTCCACCAAATCCCTGTGAGTCTCCTCTAGAAACTGTGCCCGACTCAATGCCCGCCCCATGGAGTTCTCCGCCCTGAACATGGTGAGCCGTGCCCTCACTGCCCACCACCGCTCTGCCTCCATTTGCTGGCCCATCCGCTGTCATATGGAAGACACACATAGTCAAGGGTCCTCCTGCCCTTCGGCCAATGCCTGCCCCTGTGATGATGTATGCCCAGAGCCCAGACGCCTCCTACGTCGAGCATGGTGATGTCATCTGCCTGTGTCACCACGACTGACTCCGGGATGCTGACGACCCCCGGGGCTGTCGTGGACATGCCCTGCTGGAAGGCGCCTGCACATTGCCAGGTATCCTGTTGCTTGGGTGACCACCTCTGCTGAACATCCGACTCCCAACTGTGGCAGGGAGGTGATCTCCACCAGCCTGGCCACGGTGGATGAGGCAGGTCCACAGGGTGCTCTGGTGGCATCTGGCCCGGAAGATGGAATGGAGGACGACTGGTGCATAGTGCGTGCATAGGAGGAGAGGGTCGCAAGAGCGGCCAGCACATGGAGGACCCTGACACAATGAGGCATCCTAGCCAGTTCAAGATGGCACACAGCTGTTCGCAATGATGTGCGTTGTCCTTCCTGGACTCACGCACATCATCATGAATCACGCATGTGCGCATTGAGACACTGACTAGGACAGGCACATCCCTGTCACGGATTGCCTCATCTGCAGGTAGAGGAATGTCAGTTGATGCGGACACATCCTCTACCTGCAGACAGGCCTGGAATGAGGCATCCCTGCTGGTGCAGAGAGATGCAGTTGCAGAATCTGTGACAGGATTACGCACAAGCACCTCTGCTGTGACATGTGCTGCCTCCTGCAGGTTCTCCCTGGGGACATGAGTGCCCATTCATGCTCCATGTGCATTCTATGCACGCCCCTATGTATCCTTGGCAGGATGATCATTGTAGTACGTGTCCGGGGTTACATATGTATCATGGCATTTGGTCATCCATTCCATGCTCACTCTGTCCTGCATAACACACATGTTTAGGGTGTCATTGTCTGTGTGGGGAACAGGCCTCCCCCTGTTGCAGGCCACCTGATTCTGTTCAACTGGTGTAGTGCCTTCTGTATGAATGGGTGTACTACTGATGGTTCCTCATGTGTTCTGCTTACAGTCACATTCTCATCTGCTGTGGTGTCAGTTGACTGAGAGGATGCAATTGATGCTAGCTAACGCTGTCTGCCAATACACATTTCTCTGGTCAACCTTCCATTGCCATGCAATGCCTCCCTGCATTTTCACTGGGGGAGGGGGGGTTAACTGTAGCTATGCAACCCAGTGCATGCACATTGCAAATGATGGCTGAACTTGCCCTTACACAGCCGTCATGTTAAGTGATTGACATCAAAACGTAGTTGCTGGTGTAGATTGTTGGTAACATACACACATACTGCACTGCACCCACCCACTTCTGAGCCAATCAGCTTGTAATTACTGTGGCGCTGCCTGCACGTGTGCATGTGTACACTTTCACATACATCAAAGCAAGCAGCGGTGGAGATGCTTGCTTTGCTGTATAGGATGCTGTTCATATACACCATACGGGTGTACATGAACACGGGTGTATTTTAACACTTTCACATATACATATGCAAGCAGCTTCAACATTGTGTAGTGCAACATTGCAGCTACTTACTTAGGTATGTGTGGAAGTGTTGATTTACACATGTGTTCTCAGCAGGATTTTTGCTAAATAACTAATATGTCGTTATTTTACGTAAATGCTGCTGAGATTTCAGCATTGCCCCCATTATGTTCAACGGGCACAATCCTGAAGGTGCACTGTCGTGCAGTATGTGTACGCCCAGTCCCACTTAGCAAATGTGGTGGCGCTTGGGCTTGGTGATTTGACACACTGAATAATGTTTTTTGGCACATTCAATGCACAAAGTGCTGAATCGTGCCTTAAATGGTGTTCTGGAGTCTTCATGGACCAGCAGCTCAGACCGTACTGGGCCTTATGGTCCCTCATACCTCATTGTAGGCCCTCACTTTGCTTGGGACATTCACTATGTCTTCAGGGCCCATGACACCCGATGCGGGCCAAGCTGCAGATGGATGTAGATATATGATGATGATTTAGTGATGCATGAGTACATGCATATTACGTGTGTCATGGTGTGTTTTGATTCACTTGCAGCTGTGGCCATTTGGCTGTTCAAACATGATTATGCTACGTGCAATCTCTTTGTTGCCATCTGTCATTTCTGCCTGTGATATGTGCCTGCCAGAGGTGGTATGTGATGGAGGTGATATACTACATTCCATACATGTGTAAGCTTCGCAATTTACACATATCCATTTCTGCTTTTGGGATGACATTGCATATCAATGCCACTGGATGCATGCCGGAATTTGAGTTGTGTGTGACATGTCTGCTTCATATGTTGGCTGTCGATGTAGTGATGTCTATGTGTGTGTGGTTTATGTGCTGCTGACATGTGTACTCATGTTTGTTTTCTTCACGTTACAGGTGATGACGCAATGGAGCCAGAGGATGGTGATGTCATTCCAGACACGGGGTCGCTTTTACATCATCAACCCAGCAAAAGTAGGTGTCGTGAGGTGGTAGACCATGAGAACCCATTTGTGTTCCAGACCATCGTGTCCAGGGCTGGCAATCAATCAAGCTCTGATGAACACTAAGCACAATTTTGAGTTGGATGCACATCATGACGATTCATCGACGGTGAGTGATCCCGATGTGGATGCTGATGTGTCTGGGGCATCATATTGACGGGGGGATGCAGTCCTGCAGCCGCGGGTGATGCCAATCCAGCAAGGACCATGGCTCCTTGAGTCCAACAGGTCTAATGTCCGGCAATGCGTGGCCGTGCGCCACCAGGGAATACTGAGTGGGAGCAATCCATGTTTGCCAGTTCACAGCAGCAGGGGGCAGCTATTGAGAAGATTACTCAAGGGATGGAAAGTGTGGCCCAATCCATGCTCCCCCCTGATAGGCAGGTGGAACTCCAGCAGAAGGCAGTGTAGTCCATGTGCCGCTCACTCAGGATGGGCATGGTGGCCTCGATCAGGGCACGCCGAGCTGAAATGGTGTCTCTGCGCAAAGCACTTGCTGCTCAGGCAGAGGCACACAGGGAAGCTCTGAGGGATGAACACTAATCCCTCAGATTTACTCTGGGTGTGCTCAACATGTGCCAGAGGCAGCGGTCAGAAGTGAATTTGGAGCAGCTTAAGAACACCATCTCGTCTGAGCTACGTGCATGCCGGGAGGTGCTCCAGATGTCATGTGAGGCCATGCAGGCAGAACTCTGTGTTACACATGCAAACTTGCAAGAGGACTCACGCGTATAATGTGCGGTGCTGCATGCTGACATATGTGCCATTGCCACAGAGGACCAGGCTTATGAGATTGCATGCTTGCTGCTGTGGAGGGGCAAGCTGTGGATAGGCGTGGTCAGGAAACTGTGCCATGTCCTCCTTCTGATTTCCATCTAGAGGGTGAGTAGGACGACGACTTATCTTCCACAGAGATCGCGCCGTGCAGGCTTTGAGCCCATGGAGGTTTTTTTTAATCTCAACATCATCGCATGTGGGTGTTGAGGTGCACCCTGTACCTCCCCCCTACTGGGTGCCCCCCCGGGTCTATATGGCAATTTTTATTTTTATTTAATAATATTGTTTGTCTATTTTGCATTCATGTGACAGTGTGGTGCTTTGTTGCTTTTGAAAGCATCTACTATATGTCACAGCTAGGCCCATACAAGCCTGTCTCATGTATGTGCTTGTGGCTTGGGGTCCAGACACATGTGCCACTCCTGCTTCCCCTTTCCACAGGCTTGGAAGGATGGTTCGGTGTGACAGCAAATTACACAGGGGCATTGGACTTTCTTCATGTCTATGGCCAGTCTGCAGTCCTACTTGTATACACCCCTAGTGGGGATTATGGATGTTTTCTCCACGGCATATCTGCAATTAATTTTGGTGAGTACATTTTTTAACTGTGCTTTTATTGAAGTTGATTGTGATGATTTTTCATGTCTTGCCTGTATACGTGCTTGATGCACTTCATGCTGTAGACGGTAGCCTGCACCCTTTAGCTGTCAAAGCCACACTGATGGTGGGAGGGGGCCGGGTGGTGACAATGTCAAGTTGGTACGTGTTAGGTTCATCCCTGGAAATTGTGGCAAAGGTAGAAGCATTAGGAACGTGACCCAAGAACCACAACTCGCTGTCCAGTCCTCACCAGAGATGGCTGCCTGGACTACTTCTATGCTCCATTCCGTTTCGACAGCACGTTGTACCTGTCTTCCCTCTTGGTCTTCGCTGCTTTGTTACGCACAGTTTTCCTACTGGACTCCACCTCTTGTACTCTTTTTGCACACTCTGGTGCTTTTGGTCCCTGTTTTTCTTCCTGCTACTTTCCTTGTTGCAGATCTGTCCACCCGTCTCTCGGGCAGTTATGTCTGCATACTCATACGCTGCCTCTGCTAGTCTCAGTACACTTCTGTACCACAGCATCTCCCTCTATCGCTCTCTCTCTCGCTCCTCCTATCTTTCATCTATTACATCCATACATTTATGTTGACTTCGGCCTTTTACCAAAGCTATTCAACTGTTCTGGCTCTTAACTTACTGTCATCTGTTTCCGGAGATCTCGCATTCACTCTGCCTTTCTGGACTTGTGCTGTCTCTGCCTTTCTCCGTTCACGCTATCAAGGATTGATTGAGTTTCATCTCAACCATCCAGTTGTGCCAGCCTCCTTGGTTATTTTCAGCTCTACCCATCAGTTGTGGCATCCTCATTGATTATTGTCGACTTATGTTCCAACCCATCCTGTTGAACCATTTTACAACTGTACAACCTTGGAAGTTATTCTATCATTCAGCTTGGACATTTACTTGCCCATATTCTACAAGTCAAGTCATCTACTAGAGACTCTTCTAGGTTTTTTTTTGGTGCCTTGAGGCTTTTTCCTTGGTTTCGGGGTTGGGCTCCTTGGAGTTCTCTGCAATTTGGTATTTTTACCGGTCAAGGAGACCTCTGAGGGAGTTAGACCCTATTTGCACAAAAGGAAGAACAAGAAAACCAAGGAGAAGTGGGGATCCTGAAGCGAGGTAGACTAGAAGGAAGAATCTGATGAACCCCATAGACAGTTCTTCTGAAGGTCAAGGTGAGGAGGAAATGAGGGAGGGGCTTTCATTCTCGGACAGTACTCTTGGGCTACAGTGATTGGTCATTGTCTGAATTGTCAATGTGGGATACTATGTACATGATGTGTTCTGCTGGTCAATTGATGTTCCTGTGTTGGGTTTTCTTTTCAGGTGTCAGGGGATTGGTGTGGTTTGACACACTGGGTTGTCCACATGGGCAATGTTCACATGTGATGTGTACAGGACACCGAGGCTCAATTCATTTCACATGCATTTATTGAGCACATGTCCCTACTGACACACACACTTACACAATGCACCACCACACATACAACCACCCATCCATGCCCACACGTACACACAAATTGCCTTCTCTACCATGCTGTGTCCCTGCAGCGCATGATCACTTACAATTTCTTTGAATTGTGTACATGCGTCACTGGGTAGTTTTTGTTGCTTGTCCTTTTTTATATGATGCTCAAGGTGTATCCCCAACACAATGGCCACTCACTGTACTGTGTGCTGAGCGGTGTGTTGCAGGGGACACACACAGCACACAGTTTTGGGATTTGTGGATTTGGATTGCCCAATGTGCATGACAATATGCATTCTGTCTTTTGTTGATGGTACCGCTGGTGGCATGTATTTGTGTATGACTTTGTATGTGTCAGAGGTTGTTGGTCAGTCATTTCATCTGATTCCATGTTAGGTGTGATTGTCTCAGGCCTGTTTCCATTTATCACGTGGCACTTTGTGACTAATTTGTCATATGTTATGCATTTGGTTTGCTCTTTTGCTGTTGCATGCCATGTCATGGTGTGGCAAACATGGGTAATGGGGGTTGGGAGGGTTTGGGTGACATACCACTAATTTTCATGGCCTGTTTTGCAGGGGGTGCTGGGATATGCACCTTTCATGTGTTCCTTTTGGTCACACCAGATTAGTTTTGTTTAAGTAGCTAGGGATGCACACAATGAAGCACTTCCATGGAAACATTCTCAGGGTGGTAAGGTTGTGACAGTTGACTTTCTCTTTGTCATCATCAATTGTCACCTGGTATGTGACAGGCCTGTGTGCACTCCACAGGGGTGGGAGTTTAGGTGAAAAATGTGGCCACAGCTGGGTCCGGGCTGCCTCGCCACTTGCCCATTCCCCTCCCATGCGCAGCACCTGTGCATGTGGTTGGGGATGTGGGGGCACCACCATGTCCACCGGTACGCATCACCGTGTTGCAACATTGTGCAGGAGACATGCTGCCACAATGATCCTGCACACTTCTGGGTGTGCATAAAGTAGCTGCCTGCCAGAGAGGTCAAGGGAGTGGAAGCGTGACTTGAGCACTCTAAATGTATGCTCCACTATGGCCCTGGTTGCAATATGGGTGGCATTGTGTCTTACCTGGGGTGGTGTGTTGGGGTTCCTTATTGTCTTCATTATGTGGTTGCTCAGAGGGTAGGCACTGTCCCCTGGGGAGGTGATGATGGTTGTCATTAGTTGGGTTTGTGTATTTGTCTGTGTGTGACATGCATGCATGTGCACAGACATTTCTACTCACCAATGAGCCATGTGTTGCCATGCTTCCCAGCTTCCAGTTCCTGGCTCAGGGTGGACATTCTGTATATGAAACTGTCATGGGTATACCCAGGATAGTTTGCTTTGACAGAGGTGATGATTCCCTGGGCATCGCATGCAACCTGTATGTTGATTGAATGCCAGTGCTTGCGGTTGCCGTAGATGTTCTCAGTGGCCCTATGTGGACGTAGTGCCATATGGGTGCAATCTATGGCACTGAGCACTTTGGGGAAGTGTGCCTCCCTCTAAAGGTCCTGGACCACAGCCTGACTTTCTGCGGGTGTTCTGGGCATGTATATGTGCCTGCAGACTGAGGGGCGCACAGTCATGACTGCCAACACCTTGTGTAGGCAGCGTGACTCCGTGGGCTGTGAGACACCCCCAACTATGGCAGTTGTCTGCTGAAATTACCCAGTGGCCAAAAATTGCAGGACATTGAGCACCTTTTCCAAGGGGCTCAGTGCTTGGGAGCACAGGTGGTGATGTGAGGTCATGCTCCCACTCAGTGACAAGGCCTAGGATGATATGAGGTGATAACCTGTACCTGCCAAATACCTCATCTTCAGGCATCCTTAAAAGGCTAGTCTGGGCAAAAAAATGTGGGGCCTGGCTATTCTCCTCGTCCTGCGGTGTCCCAAGATCAGTGCTGCAAGAAATTAGACATTCATCATAGCTGTATATGCATGTTTGTTGTTTGCGTGCACATTTATACTGCGCGGGGGTGCATGCGCCTGTCTTCGTGTGACGGACGTGTTTACACCTGTGCGTGTCTTTTGGTGTGCACAGGTTTTCCCTATTCGATTTCATGAATACCTGATGTTCGCGTGCATGTGGGTGTTTCATGTATTTCCCAGCAGGACTTCCTAGTTACGCCCTCATGTTCACGCGTTGTTCCCCATTTTGCGTGTTCCGCCCCCTTTTTGGTTTGTGCACTTCACATTGTGCGCTTTTGCTGTGCGCCTTGCGCACAACGTTCGTGATGTCGAAGTGACGTGTAGGGTAAGATCGGATTTGGCACAGCTCCCAGGAAAAACACATGCACAGACTTCCATGAATCGCTTGCGTGCGAATCGTATGCGTGTGCTGGATTTTTCTCGCTGGCGCCTCCGATTTCGGCGCACAATTATTCCATTAATCGGCCCTATGTCTACAGGTTTTGTGCTACTTTTATAAAAAAGTCCTGCGGCAACAAACACACACACACACACACGTCAAATGTGCTTTTAAACTTTAGTATTTATTTTTTGTATGTGTGCATTAGAAGGTTGCATTCTGTAAAGTTGTTGCTACTCTGTTCTAAAGATATTGAATTTTGTAAGTGTTTTTCAATTCCAAAATATTTTTTTGGGATGTTTCCTGGCTGTACCATGTAAAAGAATGTTATTTAAGTTGTCCAGTGCTAAATCAGGACTTTTGGCATAGTACAGTTTATGAACGAGATTTCTTACAGTTGAATTGTGTGTTCCTAACATTTTGATATGATGGAAGGTGCTTTTGCAGGTAGGTCCATAAATGCAGGCTATTGAATGTCCTCGCAGTCCTGTGTATTTGTGCACTGGACAGAAGTCCATAGTTTGTAATAGTTTTATTTTTAATTTGTTTTTGCCTTTCAACTTCTGATTGAGGAACTGGCGTAAAGATGTGAACTTTTTTTTGCGTAAATTACACATTGATGTGCACGGCCATTTGTAGACTGGGCATATTGGTTCAGTGGAATGGAGAGTTTATAATAGGTTAGCTGGGGATATTTTTGTGAGCAGCGTTTCTTGGTCCATTATGGTATTGTTAACCTTTTCATACCCTCATCCACTGCTGTGTATGGCAAATGGGCTATTTGCTTTTGTTTGTATGCTTCTTCATTGAAATTGGTTCTGTGCTGAAGGTGTGACTCCCCTCACATGCACAGATGTTTGCAAAGCTATCTGTGTTGATATTCTGTTTGTTGAGATGTCCTTGTTGTAGTTTAGTAATTTGTTTTGTTAGAGGTTTCATTCTGTTTAAAACTAATATAAATATGTTCCTTTTGAGAAGGATTGCACTTTCTACGAGTGTTTCTATAATTAGTTTTCTTCAATAGGTTTTAAGGGTTGAGCATGATTTGTCCCCGGTTTTTATAAGGTTCTGAAGGACTGTGTGGCAGAACATGGGTTGTAAAATATTTTTTTTGGTATCCTTACTTGTGGATACATCAAGATTTGTAGGTGCAGTGCTAGCACTATTGGTAGCTGCAGTCTTCATAATACCTTTCTGTTTGGTTTTACATTTTGAAAGAGGAGTCAAAGTTTCTTTCCTGCAAGCTGCTTTAGTTTCGCTTAGTGACTGTATTAGCTGTTTTGTTAGAACTTTTTGTATAAATTTAGCTGGAGGCGGATGCCTATTTTGTAACTCTTATTTTGATTTTCTCTATTTCTGCATTGCTTTCTATGGAGTTGCATTTTGGTAGGCATTCTTTGGTGTCTGTTAGAGAATAAAATAACGTGTGGTTTGGGACGTTGTGCAATGTATGTGTGCATTGTGCATGAGTGTCTGAGTATGATGGTAGGTATGCATGTAGAGGTGTGTGATTGTGGAAGGGGCTGTTACTTCAGGCTGGGAAGGATATTCTTGTATCTGTGTGTTACTATACTGGTTTTCAGATGACAATACAAAGTGTACACCTGCTGAGGTACAATCAGTAATACTGAATCTAATGCTGTAGGGTTGATGCAATTGTTTGTTCTACAATACAAGAATACAACACTGTTTGAGTAACAGTCCGAAAACACGACAGTATTGCACTTACTTTGTTGGATGCAAAGAGTAGGTTTCTTCTGGGTTTTGTCCTGTACTTCAGACGCTACTGGCTTTCAGCAGTGCGGTCTTCACTGCAATTGTGAAAGAAGGAAATTAGTACATATGTGTGTTAATGGCAGAGTATTTTCACTTGAAGAATAGATTAGTTACATTTGCAGAAGGATTTAATTCCAGGAAGAGGTCCTGTATGTGTTAAATTGCATAGCTTTGTAGATGAATGAGGATGCTGGAACATCATTGTTACGTGGGTTAGTGGAGTATATATAATTGTGTTTTATGAGGTGCACTTTTGAAAGTGTTTGTGTTCCTGTTGCACTGTTTAGTGTGGTAATGGATTAGTGAACATTGGAGTAGGGTGAAAAAAAAAAGCTTGGAAAGATGTACCGATTGAAAAGGAGAATGGATGGTGTGTGGAATTCCATACATTTCTCTGTGAATAGATGCTTGCTACAGGAGTGCAGGAACTCTTTCAGTTATTTGACTTATTTATCCATATTTCTATTAGCACTGTTCTGAATGTACACAGGTATTTGGTTTTGCAAACATGGCAAGTTGCAATCACTCTGTTGTACTTGTAATGCTTTGGTAATATACAAGCTTGTTTCCTGTTTTGTGTGCATTCTAGGAATTTCAAAATAGTGTATTAAGGGGTAAGGCGTTGTGAAAATGACAGAAGGAAATAAGAGAATAACAGTTTGGACATCACAATGAGTAATAGGGGTACATTAAAACTTGGAAAGCAGACAGATTTGTAAGTGAACTTGATTATATGAGATGGAAGAAATTACAGTATGCTTTTTTGCAGATTATACAGGGTCAGTGACAGGTACCCTGTTCATATGCATTAATAAAAGAGTTGCAAATGTACTGTACACAAAATTTAATACTTGTAGTTTGTATTGATTGAAGGAAGATGTGGATGAATCTGGAAGGAGAAATATTGGGGAATTGTACAGTAGTTTTAGCTGTAGGTGCTTTGCAATCACAGGAGACTTGTACTCAGAGTGATGAACAGTTCATCTAAAGTGCTGAATTGAGAGTACATAATTATATGTAGAGTTCTTGGATGTGATTGGTGAATGGTTGTGTGACTGCTTATGTGTAGCGAGTGAGAGAGTGGTGCAGAGAGTGATGTGGAAAGGGAAAAAGGGCTGCCCCTGTGTTACGGGGTCCGCAGACACCACGGTAGTCTGCGGACAGGGCGTGCCTTATATGGGGCTTCTCAGCATGCCTGGCAAGGAAAGGGGACTGTGGGGATTAGCCAATCAGGTGTTGAAGTAGTTCTTTATAGGAAGAGAGGCTGTGTGTAGTGAATATGGCAAAGGTGAAGAAAGTGAGGGTGTTGGTAGTTGGAGATCTGTTTGTAAATGTTTTAGAGAGGTATGCTAAGTCTAAAGATATGGCTTCCAATTTTGGTTTTGAAGGAGTGGTGGTTTTGTGGTCACCAGTGCCTGGGTACAATATGCAGGCAGTGGTTGGAGTTTGTAAGAGTTTCTCCAGATGTGGTGGTACTGGATTGGGGTTCTGTCCATTTGGGATACATCAGTGTTCCTACTTTGTTGAGTGCTCTTGAAAAATTGGTTCAGGCAGTGATGATGGTTCTTCCAAATGCCAAGGTTATTTTTTCTTAAATGCTACATAGTGTAGTATGGGACAATTGTAATGTTTTCTGTCCCCAGCAAAATGGTGTAAGGTGTTTGGTTAACAAAGGCATGTCTGTTTTCATGTTTAGGCAGATGGCATTTGTTTATTTATACTGGGAAATGTCATATTATTTGAAAATATAAGGAATGTTTTGCAGAGGATAATATGAAGACATCTGGTGGAAATTAAGTGAAAAACAAAAAACAAAAAAAACTAAATGAAAGGTGTTTCTTTAGAAGCACCTTTAAAAAAAGGATATTTTCAAAGCCACCATCAAAGAAGAAATGGAGTAACCTGCTTAAAGTTTGTTTCCCCACCCTCACAGATTTCATGACATTTCCGCGGACACTGTGGGAGTCCGTGGATCGCACACGTTACATAGAGGGATTATGAGGCAGGCAGGCATGCAAATGACACTGTGCAGGCCAAGGGATTGATTGGACAATAAGGTTTACTGGGTGTGACGTGTAAGGATAGACTTTGGCAGAAAGTCGTATTGCTGAGAGGAGAACAGATAGCTATGGCTTTGTCTTTCAGAAGGCATAGTGTCTGGATTTTGGGCGACTCATGGATAAACTGGTTGGAGGTACAGGCAGAGCGCTGTGGAGTGGCTGCACCTCTTGGATTTCCTCATGTGGATGATCAGTGGCATGGAGTGCATGGAATGAAGTGGCTGGATTTGGTTCCTCTTTGTACCACTTTGATGACACAATGTCATCCAGACATTATTATTCATTGTGGAGGGAACAGTTTAGGACATATTAGTGGAATCTCCTTGCAGTTTGCAATGAAAGAAGGATTTGGGAAAGTCATGGACATGTTTTAGAACTCCAGAGTAATTTTTTCTCGTATTGCGCAGAGACAAATGTGGCTTCATTCTTCTTCATTCAACAAATGGAGAATGCGAGGCGCAATGTCCACAAGGCTGTTAGTGCTTTTTTGGGAGATGTTGGTATGTCCTCTTTTCACAATGAAAATATTATGTTTCCTAGCACACATATTTTTTGCAAAGATGGAGTCCATCTTACTGATGCTGGGAATCAGATTTTTCTGTGAAATATACAAAATTCATTGCAACTCTTTTTGGAAGTATAGCAATCCATTGTCCAGTAGGTGTTGACAAATTGAACTTTTTGAAACACAAATAAACTAAATAAACTACAAAAAGGCTTTTTTGCCCAGAGCTTTGCTCGTGGTTATGATTAATTCAAAACCTTCCAGCCATAACCTTTCTGTTTTGCTAAAGTCACCCCGAGTGGGACGGGTATGCCCAGACATGGGTCCCGAATCTGCTGGGCCTACAGCCCAAAAGCACTTCAAAATTGTTCCCTCCTGCAGAGTACCACGTTGCACTACATGCACAACTCAGTGACCCTCAAAATGTAAGGGTCTACTGCATTGCGTAAGGCCTGTGAGGCTGGTTCAGGGATGCACTGTCCCACAGGAGTGTCTCTTGTGGTGACAGGAGCAGATTTGGAGGATGTTGTAGAGGAACTCAACCTACTACCTTGATCAAAGGGGACGACCCTCAGAATTGCTGCCTTGTGGTATGACCTCAGGTGTCACCGCATGGAAGTTGTCCCGTACAAACCCGAATTGCCATGACTGAGCTACATGTGGCACTCAGTGAAACACACCTTGTGTGCACGTGCTTTGGGCACCCCTCAAATGGTGGTAAACAGCCTCCACACCCACGACTCACACTGGCTGGCAGTAGTAAGGACGTCCACTACCTCTTCATTGTCATCCTCTTCATCCCTCTCTACATCTCCACTCCTGGACCCCTCTCCAGGCCCTTGGGAAGGAGGTGGTGGTGGAGGGGGTGGGGGTGGTGCTGAAGCAGAAGCAGCGGGAGTAGCCAAGGTTGCCATCTGATCTGGAAAGCTTTCCAAAAGTATTTCAGTCCTGCAGGAAAAGCAATGTAAGCCAACAGCAATGTGCGGCAATCCTTTGTCGAGGTATCCAAAGACAGATGATCAGAATGAGGAACCGCTCTGGGGTGTGGCCTTTTATAAGTTTGCAGGGGAGCACTCCGCAGACAGCCACGCTATGCGCGGACACTTCAAACACCAAAAAAGGCAAAAAAAGTTCCAAAAGGTATTCATATCCGTAGGGGCATAGTCTGGGACTTCTACAAGGGTGAAGTTTCATTGAAAAAAACTTCTTGAATTGCCCAAAAGGTGCTTTTTAGGTGTCCGGGGGCCCAGACACTGTCCACGGTCTCGGGCGTACACTCAGCGTGGGTGCAGTCACGTGATCATGTTGTGGACAGACACGTTTGCGAATGAGACGGCTTTCCGTAGGACACCTATTGCACAGGATCGGTTGTACGCAAGCGTACAAGTGTTCTACGGACAGGGTTTGGGTCCCTAAACTAATTATAAGTGCGAAACACGTGCAGCAGGCAGTTCCGGACAGGTGCAATGTTTGTAGGACCCCGAAAGTGGAATGCACATGCGGTCAGGATTCCACCAGACAAGGGCTAGGGTCCCCAAACTAATTAAAGGTGCATCACAGCTTTGCAGACATGTGGAAAGGTTTTGTGTTCTACGGACACCTCCATTTTCATTGCGGGCAGCACACTCTAGGGTGCTAGAAATTTCTGTGTAAAAAAGATAAATCATTGTTTAGTGTATTTTACAAAAGAAAGCGTATAACTATAGGAATAAATGTAATGTAGTTACCAGTTTGTTTTTCAGTTTTGCTGTTAGTGCTTTGTAGGTGTATGTTTGATATTTGCTGTGCAGTTTCTATATTATGCAGCAGTGAGGTAATTCTGCTTGAGGCATAGGTTATCTTTGTTTTTGGTATGATCCATTATAATGTACATCATATAGAACTGCAATGTTGGTTTCTTAAGTATACACTTTGTATTTCTATTTTATTTTTGTTTGCAATTAGTTTATGTGCTGTGTTGTATTGAAAGTTTTAGGGTTTTACAAATTACTCTAGACCCCCAGGTGATGTAGACCGCTTTACTGGGCTTGCAAGTTACAGGTAAGTACAATACGAGTAGGTAAGGTATACATAAGACACGTCCTTAATATGAGAGACATCTAACGGTCCCCCTGTGCTCAAACTTCAGTTCCCAACGGACTCTCTGGATTCACAGCAGCTTTACATAATAACATTCTACACAGCTAACACTCCATACTCAACACTTTAAACTCAGACACATTCATCAGAAACACCCCCAGATAAGGTAAAAGCCAACACATCTCCCCTCTTAGATAACAATATAAACACTACGAAAGAGACAGAAGGAACAGTTGCCACTAAAAATGTATAAAACCACAAAGCACAGACTATCCTTCTAAATTCGCCTATCCAGCAGCCCACTCCAAGCAATAAAGCTATTCCCTCCCAGAGACCCTTAAAGAAGCAACCAAAATTGCCATACCATTTCCAGAACTATCAACAGTACCATAACAGGCCTATTATGGAACTCGCACCAGGGAACCAGCCCACCATCCAGTGCAAAACCAATACCAACTAAACATCACCCCTATATCCATACTTCATCATCCGCCAACCTACTAGTTGTGCCAAAACACAAAACAGGGATCACTGACAACCTGATGCAAACCACAGCTCCACTGCCATTTGGCATCAACCAAACAGTTGAGCATCAACATCCCACACCATTTGCACCACTAATGTGGACATCTGAATCCCCTTCACTATGTGGCAACACAATAGCCGGGCATAGGGCTCCCACAGCCCTTTCACCACCATAGTCGGGCATACAGATCCCACAAACCAATTGTCACAACAACAAAAAACGGGCATCCAAACCCGCACCGCAATTGGCACCAGACCTGAGCAACCATATGCTCCAAACTCACTTGTGCCACTAGGCATCCAAACTCGCACCACAATTGGCACCATACCTGAGCAACCACTTGCTCCACCTTTAGGCACCTGACCTAAGCAACCACATGCTCCACCACAATAGGCACCTGACCTGAGCAACCACATGCTCCATACTCACTTGCACCATCACCCACACACATTCCCCCACCGCAAACTAAATGGACAAATTGAGCATTCAAACATGATAAATTAAGCATCACTACACTAGAGTCCCAACATTTTAAGCTTGCAGATTCCATCCTGGTTGTGTACCTGTGAAAGAAATGTAAGGTTAAGTGCAAGGCATAAAATAACTAACATTTTTTTTACATCGAGTAGGTCACATCAAAATCATCAGAACATCCACAAAATACACATTTTGACACCATGAAACACCACCACGCTTGTCACCATACAGCACCACCAATATGGCTTCAACACATGCCATCACTAGAGCCACACACATGCCAACTATTTTGGCACCCACAAGATGGCAAAGACCTTCCCACACAAAACATGTGAACATCTTAAAACGGACCAACCCTACCTTGAATGTCAAATTGCAACCCAAAAGTTTTCACTCAGCTCACTATGAATGATGGCACCACCTCATGAACCACATTAATTTGCATCGTGTACCATTGAGAGAAGTTGCCACAACCTAGTAACTGGGTCATTAAATGAACACCCCCAAAACATAACATCATTCTCATTTCAAAACAGGCCATTGAAACAATGCAGTAATATGGTAGTACAGTGAAAACACTGCACTGTGGCAGCAATAACTTCCGGATCATGTCGTAGTTACACAGAAGGATGTGCCTGCATACGCAACACATTATACTCTCTTGATAAAACTATTGCAAACGTGAATTCCTTTGGAACCAACCCATGTCACCATCGCTGAAAGCACCTCAATGTACTTCTCTTTTAAATTCCTTGCAATACGCCATTGTACATCCTTCATAGTTCCTGATCTTTATGGATGCTCCAAGCACGTTGGGAGGTCCTTTACTCAGAACTCCCAAAGATGCGTCACCGTCAGTGCAGAACATGTAAAGGAGACCTTGTCCCAGCTGTAAGCGACATCGTGAATACGCAGCCAGGCCCTTTACTTGGGATAACTCATTACTGACGCACTACCAACAGTTCCACCCTTCAAGAACGTTAGCACAGGATTCCATTTGCCGCCTGACATCGCAGACATAATGCAAAGCCCTATGACGTTACCACTATAGAGCAGAGCCCCACCAGCACACATCTCCAGGACCAACCATCATCCGAAATACACTGCCATCCACAATGTGCCCACACTATGGCAGACTGAAGCACAACACCAGCAGAACACCAAGTTGTCAACACCCGGTACAACATTTTTCACAACATCTTCACTGTGTCTCCAGTTGCTGCTTTTGGTTGCAATTTTCAATGTTGAACAAAAAAATTCACTCAATTGTTCCCCGGCCCTTCACTCTGCCATTGTAATAAGCCACTCCCCTCCATAGGGCTCTAAGTCAGGCGCACCATAGCTCTTCATTACTCCTTCCAGGCGCTCTCTAAAGAAAACGGAGGTTACAAATGGCTTGGTAACAGAACCAGATGTGAAGCACTGCCCCACAAAAACAATCAGGTGTCCCTGCTCACTCCAATCATGCAGGGCATGGGGCGCGCGCACCTTGGGGCCAGGGGGGCCGTGGATGCCTCTGATTCCTCACTGCTTCCTGCTGGGCAAGTTCCTTTCCACCACTTGTCTTCTGGTTCCAGTTCAGTTTGCTCCCTGCTTTAATCCTTTTCTGTACTTAGCTTGCTGCTTGCTCCTTTTCTGTACCTGCTTCCCTTCAATCTCCAAAATCCTTGTCGCCAATGTTGTATTGAACGTTTTAAAGTGGTACAAATTACTCTGGAGCCTCAGGTGACATAGAAAGCTTTACTGGGTTCCTAAGTTACAGGTAAGTACAATATGAGTAGGTATGGTATGCATAAGACAAGTCCTTAATATGAGATACATCCACCGGTCCCCCTGAGATCAAGCTTCAGTTGCCAATTGACTCTCTGGAATCACAGCAGCTTTACGTAATAACATTCTACACAGCCAACACTCCATACCCAACACTCTAAGCTGAGACACACACACATCAGAAACAACTAGATAAGGTAAAACCCAACAAGCTGCTCTTTGAACATGTTCACTGTGTTTGTTGTATGCTATAAGAAAGTAAGGTACCTCCTGAGCTTTTGGACAGTGTGGATGTTGCCCAGGTCCGCGAATAGTTGCATAATCCACGGACCCTAAAAATCATTTCTTCACTGATATATGTGTTTTATTCTCGTGCCTATTCTACACTCAGTATAAGTTCCAGGAGTGCCTTTTCTTCCTAGACTGTGACTAGCCTCTGCTTATCTTTACTTTCCTTTCACATGAAAGCATACTTGATTAGCAACATCCTTAAACAGCCATGCTATGCTATGCACATGGAAACAACCATGAAAGCATGAGGTTTGAATAATCCCCCCTGTATGCTAGAACCACCAAGCACATCTATGCACAATACCCAGTCGGGAATGCAAAAGCTCAGCTCACAACAAAATGTAATCCTCTTCACCAACGCTCTCCTTTTACTTAGTTTTTATTTTGGCCATTTAACAAGATATAACGAGAGTACAGCACAGGAAGATAATAATGTTAAATGGCTGAAATGCATTATTTCAGATGAGAAACACAGACTAACACCTGTGGGAACAGGTTGATTATATAGAAAGCCTTCATTAGAGCAAATTCAAAAAGCCTACACAGTTAAGTCCCCTCTAGTCATCCAACATCCTTGCAAGTAAACTATTATAAAAGTGAATGTATTAATGATTTTTGTTGCACAAACTGTACATGGCTATTCAAACAGTCACAGTACTGTGATGATTGCTTTATTGTATGGTTCTTGTTAGGGAGAATTCTCATAACTGTGCTAATTTCCCTTACCTTAGAGACCCCCAGCAAATTTGCTGGATTGTGGGGACTTGATTTTTTTTTTTACCTGGAAAGAGTGTGAGCCTTTTTTCCCACTCTTTCATGTATTTTGATGTGTGTTTTACTTTTGTGTTCTTTGGATATGGAGTTTTAGACAACTCCATAGGCATCATCTTTTTCTTGTGTGTCACAGAGCACAGGGATGTCTTTCAGACTTCCCAAGGTTTAAAAACCTTCTCTGGGACTGCCCGTTGTCTCCCAGTGAATGTAAAATTTAAATTGACTTGCTAGTCTTTTTAAATTGCTAGACCCAGCACACACGGCCTTACAGCAGAATGCTGGAGGGAATACCTAGTATTCCCTATGCATAGAAAACTCATGTAGCACTGAGATGCTACCCTTTACTCTCAGAATGGCTGGTGACAATGGTATTACCATAATTTGCCCAACCGCTACCCGTTTAAATGCCCCGGTAGCTAAAATCCACCAGAGCCATGTTTTTCAAGATGGCTTGTGAGCCCGCTTTGTAAAAACAGGTTCCGATCGACTTTTTTCGCCATTTCTTTTTCGCAAAGGTTCTTCTAGTGTTTGTCTCTGCACGCCAAGCCAGGTTTGGTTCCTTTGTTCATTTGAATTTGGCGGGCTTCAGTACTGAAGCCCCTCTCTGGCACCTGAGTGTCTGGGGTGGACAGGATGTGAAGGAGGGGCCCGAAACTCTTTGTGCTTAGTATCCTAGGAGACCGGAATGCACTCTGGCGTGATTGACTGGCTGACTGTCCGGCAAGGACAGCCACCCTGCTGGTTGAGTGGCAGCCAGGCTTGAATGAATGGGAGCAAACTGTTTAAAAGCTGGTCTCTGGGACTTGGAAGTCAGAATCAACCATTGGAACAAAAGAACCGAAGACGAGTTGAAGGAAGATGACTGCTGCAACTCCTGGACCGTTGGTTTGCCCTTTGAAGCCCAGCCACAGGTCCGAATAGCCTGAAACTCCCTCGACAGAGAAGCCCCTTCAAGAACGACTTCTTCAATTGAGCTGGTGGGAACAACCAACTAGCAAGCCACCTGAAAACCGTCTCCATACTGGTCAAGTTTTCTTCAGAGTGCTGTTGAAAACCGGATGGCCAGTGAGAAGGATACCAGCTTGTGAACATTAAGGCACTCACACCTTAAACCAATGTTTTGACAAGCTTGTGCATCTGTCCCCGTGCAGTGCAGGAACCTCCCGACGTCCTCCCTCTTGTCCCCACAAGCGAGGCCCAGGAACAATGAGATCTGCAGGAACCGCCAGGAACAATTGCCTCAGCTACAGCTTTTCTTCATTACAAAGGTACTGTGCAAACGGGGTTGAGAAATCCTCTCTGTTGCGGTAAAAGTTTGTGAAACTTTCCCAGCTTTGGAGTCTTGTTCTCTCCTGATCTGACATATAACTATTTTCCATGCAAACTACTTCTAAGAACATTGGCAAAGACTTAACCGTTTACTACCAGAACTGTACTATCCTATCCAAGGCACTGATCCATTGACTTTGGTCCAGGCCTATTGAATTGAATTGCCTCTTGTAGTGAACTGGAAATATTTGCCCTGCATAAAGAAAGTATTTGTGTTTAATTCTTATAACCTGTGTCTTTTTACTCCCATTTAAACTTACTGAAGTGCCATTTTGCTCCAACTTCAGGGGAGCCTAACTTGTTCAGAAAAAGTATTGGTTTGGTACAGGAGTGTATTATAGTGTGATATTGAGCTGCTTTTTGCTAGTGGGATGTTTTCTAAATGTCTGTGTAAATAAATTACTATTGTTTTACCAAGAAACCTTGAGTAAGTGTTTGTTTGAACCACTGTGATTTCAAGTCATTTGTGTAACACCTTGTATTGCTCACATCCCTCTTGAGATAAGCCTGGCTGCTCAGCCCTGCTACCACAAAACTGTGTAGTACAGACTTATACCAAAGGTGAGATTGTGCTTACACCTGTAGTCTTAATTGTACGTTATGTTCCCAAAGGGTAGTGCATGTAATTCTGCCTAACAGTTCCCTATTCTCATGCCATACTGTTGTCAATAATGATAAGTAGATTACAGGAAAATAATAAACACCTAAATCCGTGCACCAAAGCAAAGTACCGGCAAAGTACCGCTTTGCCGCACTCTCTGTTGGACTATCCTGATCTGGATGTGAAGGTGGACTTGCTGAATCATACAGTATTTCAGTGCTACAAGAATCTCTTAAGACTTCTGAGGATCATTTGTGGAACTTATATTAACATCAATCCTTTCTTTCTTTGTTGTTTAGATATCGAAAAAGCCTTTTATTAGGCAATTTTATTTTCAATCTGCAAGCTCTGCCTGTTTTTGGGGTGAGCCTACTTAATCAGTAATGCGCGCGCACCAGTGCACATGCACCAAAGTGAAGTACCAGCGAAGTACCAGCGAAGTACCACTTTGCCACTTCGCTGCGTTCGTCGCGGCGTTGTGGCAACGCAGTGACTTTGACCCTTCTTTCTTTCATACGAGTTTGCAGAGATCTGCCTGTGTTAACTGTTGTACGCTGTTTCTAACCCAAATCAGCATCGATCGCTATTCACCCTAAGAACTGGAATGCCTTTCATCGATAGCAGGTCCATGCAGGCTAATAGAGGAGCAACGCCCTCCGTGGCATCTCGTAAATGTTCAATCCCTCCCACCTGCTCGACACCCTCTGATTGTGGGAGTTGAAAAAAACTGATATCAATGCCCAAGGCCGCCAACAACACAGACATCAGATCCTTTTGTCAGGACTCAGCTACGGTAAGCAACCCCAAATCAATCACTCCCCTTAAAGATTCAGATGTGGATTTACGGACACTTCAAAAACTCTCGGACCTTACAAGACAAGCGGCAGAGACCATCTCGCTTGTGGAACCCTCGGAAACTGCAGGAGGTTTGGGCTTGCAAAAATCCCTGTTTTGAACACAGCGGGTAATATTACTAATGCCACTGGTCCTTCCGGTTCTGTAGAGATAATAAACAATAAATCTCTATCAGTCACAATGTTATTAAATAGTGCTCCGACCGGCTCAGCTGTTCCTTACCATAGTGTTAATGTCAACATACAATCAGATGACATGTCAATCATTGATTTATAATCTACGGCTCAGTATTCTTGGTCAGAGCAATATCGCAAAACTTATCTGGTTCCCCCGACCTATTTATTGACACTCATCATTCGAATTCTGAATTAGCAGACCCTTATATCCTGCCTACACCGCGCAAATTGGTTGCTTCAGAAAACAACAAAGAGATTCTTGTACCACAACAATCAAACAAAAGACTTGTGGAAATTACTCTAAATGTAATGAACTTTGCTTTACAGTCATTAGGCAAACCTTTTGAAATGATGAACGATAAGATGACCAGTCACGCAGATCAATTGAAGCAAATGCTTATATGGCAAATAAATGTGACTTAAGCATTGACTGAGATATCTGGAGGTGTCTTCGAATTAATGAAAGCCAAGTCACATGTAATCTCAGTGTCTACCCAAACCATGCCGGATGTGGATCCGACAAGTTATGACAATAAGATTGTAGTGTCTACAGAGGAGGTGAGAATGTATGCATTACCTTTGATTGATAACATCATACAGGAAACAAATATAAACATTATGAATGACAAAACTAACACATTGAAGCAAAATAGTGGCATATTAAGCAAGGCAGTTTCAAAGGCTGCATATACTATTTTTATAGATGGTAAATCCGTTAACAAAACAACAGAAGCAGGCGGTCTCCCAAACAAAAAAATCTAAGAACAAAAAAACGGTGAAAGAGGAATCTACCTCTGCAACAAAACAATGTATTAAGTCCATTACCATACCCAAAAAGAGCATAATACAGGCATCCAATGCAATCACAAAAAAATATCACTTGCAAATAGAAACAAGAAACCTTTCTTTGAAGCCAAATAATAACATAACAGCCCATGCCCCTCTAGGTGGACTGGTTGAAGCAGTAGCCTCACTTAAAAAGCCTGACATGGTAGTTGGTGCCGATAAATTATCTAAAAATAAATGACAAGAAATCATGTGCCCGGCCACAACTTTGGAGCATAAGTCCTTGGTGTTACATTGCCAGGAGATTAGGAAAGCGGTGGATGACTACATGTCTGTGCACTCATCAAAAAGTTTTTAAACCTTTGTCCTATTAAACCTGAACCTGGTAGGATTTCACCTGCTACACTAAAGCTACCTATCCAATTGCCTAAATTACAAGCTGTGTCTGATTTTGCTATGGATACTCCAGCTCTCCTAAAACCAAATCCTCTGACAGTACCATCTAAAGCTTGCTTAGCCACTTCATCTGGCGAAATTTCAATAAACTCGATTGCACCTGAGTTGCTGAGATTATTGGGAATAGCCTTAAAGATTAATGAAAGTCCGAAAGATCCAAAACTTCCCATAATCACGGTGAATACAAATCAAACTAATGTTCCTGAAGCAGCATTAAATCATCAGAAAAAACTACTTGCTGCTTACTCGTTAATGTTGACTTGCAGACCACTTCCATATATCCAATACAATCTAAATAGACACTTAATAATGGCTATTTTTTCTGACATCCCTGAATTGAAAGACACCCACTCTACTGACATAGATCTTATTGAATTTACACATGAAAAAAACACGAAATTCAGTAAGAATATGGATGAACTCCTGTGTTATACAGAACACCATTTGGGCTGCTAAAAACCGTTTTGTATGCTATGGGGTTTACACTGATTACAGAACCATTTAACTCTCCAGAAATCCCCGTGGCACAAACCACACCTGATCAAGGCCCTGGAATACATACTGGACCCATAAGGTCAAATGTAAAACAAGTGCAAATCACCTCCAAATGTGTTTGTAATTGCAATGTAAAGCAAAATTAACAAAAAGCTTTGATATTTTGTCCTGAAATAACCCTATTGAGTTGGAACTCTAGAGGGCATAAACATCTCACGAACAACACAAACATTTACATTGGTAATTTTGACATGCTGCTGCTCCAATAAAGTTGGCTGACCTCATCCCCTGTTTGGGATGACCATGATTCATATTTGAACTCTGCCATTAAGGCGGCACATGTAAGACCCTCTCCTGGTCTAATTACAGCCATCAAAAATTCATCTGGGCTGAAATCCGAGTTATGGTCCACTCCGAACTCTCATATGCGAATAGTTCAATTAGTTGCTCAACATTCTGTTTATGCTTTGATTAATTTATATTGGAATGTCATGGGAATTTCTGATGACCAATTCTTCACAGATCTGAATGCACTAATGGATATGATCATAGTTGATAATATCATTACAAATGTAATTCTTGCAGAGGATCTGAACCTCAACTGTTCATCTAGTGATCCTCATTACAGGGGGAGGCTGGGCTTTGGCAGAATTTTGTTAAATGCCACATTTAAAGATGACATTCCACCACAACCTACTTGGTGGAGAGGAACTTCTTATTCAACAATAGACTACATTTATGTAGACAATAGCATGGCCTTTTTAGTTACTCAATTCTGCGTAAAGAGGACCGATGTTAGTGACCACGGTATGCTCACCATGAAATGGGTAGTTAAGAGTCTACATTTACCTGAAATATCTATGCATGCAGCAGGTTTTGTAACACTTAATTCCAGACAAAACAGACTATGATGGTCGTAAAATTCTTTACAGCTATTTAGCACACATCTAGATAAACAAATACAGCAATATACTCAAGGTATCACTACTAGGGACATCATTTATTGTGATCTAATGCAATTGTACCAATCCAATAGCTGTAATCATCCTAACAAAAAGCCAAAATTACATGTTTCACAACATTAGGCTAAGAAAGGCTCTGTATAGATCACAGAAGCAAGAAGTACTGGCACTACCATTTGATGAAAGGAAGCTAGCATTAGCCAATATCAAATCCAAATACAAAAATTGGTTGAGAAGTAGGACCTCTAATCTATCAGAAAGATGGAGCTGCAATGTTAAGTGCGGTTAAAAAGAAAATACTGCAAAAACTTGGCTAATATTAAATCAGGCCACCAATGGCAGCCAAATCGGAATTCAATCCAATGCGGTTATAGAAAAAAAACTGGAATACGTATATTATACAGCTCTATGCCTTACCCACAAACTCTGTGTTAACTTCTAACCCAGCAATTCAAGGGAATATTTGGCTTCATTTTGATAAAGAAGATATCTTATATTACATAGGGAAAATAAGTAGCTCAAGAGCTCCTGGTCCTGATGGACTCTCAAATCAGACCTTTAAACAACATCCAAAGCAATAGGCAGAAATTCTATATAACATCTTTAGACATATCAATTTTAGTCAAAGTCTACCTCATTCGTGGTAACACTCCATAGTAATACCTGTGTTTAAAAAAGGTGACAGCGAAAAACTATCTAGCTACAGGCCAATTGCTCTTTTGGATGCTCCTGGGAAGATCTTTACTCGTATCATACTTAAAGAATTGAATACATTGTTGTCAGAGTTTCAAATCTGAGATCCGTTCCAATCAGGATTTGTCTCGGGTTTAGGTACCTCGTTTAACATCATGACAATTAACATGCTAAAATCAATCTGTGCCACACAGAAAACACCTTTGTATAAGGCCTTTGTGGATTTCCGGGGGGCTTTTGACTCTATCGTTCGAGCAAAATTATATACTAAGCTTATTCGATATGGGTATCCATCTTCTTTGCTTTCTCTAATTGCACTGTTACACACAAACACCACCATGCAGGTCAGGTTGAC
This sequence comes from Ambystoma mexicanum, assembly GCF_040938575.1. Taxonomy (NCBI): domain Eukaryota; kingdom Metazoa; phylum Chordata; class Amphibia; order Caudata; family Ambystomatidae; genus Ambystoma; species Ambystoma mexicanum. Next base: position 693,405,570 of record NC_090923.1, read on the forward strand.
AATGGAAAGACAACTATCCACCACCATTCCAACAGAACGGGGCCTCAAACAGGGATGTATCTTAGCCTCAACCATTTTTTTTATTTTAGACATGGGTGAGTCTTTTTCTAATAATATTAGTGACTCTCCAAAGCTTGGTGACCAAATATAGCATTACTTTTCAATGCGGACAATCTCGTCCTTTTATCCAAAACTCTGCTTGGCTTACAAAACTTATTAAACAGATTGGATATCTATACACAGGATAATAACCTGGTCATAAACACAGAGAAAACACAGGTAGTGGTCTGTAATAAAGTGGGGAAATGTAAACCCTCATGAAACAACGTTAGGCTTGCATATGCTGAATTGGAGATAGTATTGCAGTATAGATATTTGGGCATGAATATAAATAACACAAACTCTGATGACTGTTATTCTCAATTGGTAAATTTAAAATTGCAAACTCTTACATCACAGGCCAGAATCATGGTGTATAAATAAGGAAAATGTTCCTACAGACATGTGATGCTGTTTTACAATCAGAAAGTGATTCTAAGAGTTATGGAGCAGAAACAAAAATTCTGAAAGATCGAAAATGGTGGGACACTCGTGAAGCTAAATTCTGGAGACAAATTTTAAGACTTCCCAAATGCACTCCTTTTCCGATTATAGACCATGAATTAGGCTTATTATCATTATATTCCCAAATTCTGTGGAAAATGTGTTCCTTTCTTTGAAATGTTTGTTGGGAACAAATGCAAATAACATTCTTAGTGTGATTGCAAATTATTTTCTCACCTCTAATCATGCTTTCCCTCTTCATTGGCATACTTTTACAACAAACGCCTTAGCTGATGCCTCGATTACACTCGATCTGTTAATAGAGAATCCAGGGTGAGCCAAGATAAAATGGTTTAAATTTGGCTGGATTTGCAATCAAGGAAATTGCAATACATACAAAGATTTTAACATACAACTTTTTGGCAGCAAGAAATATCGAGTAATGACTGATTACTTGACAAAATGTCCTTCTCTATATATTAGAAGCCAATATCTGTGCTTCAGATTCAATCTGTGGCACACCAAAGATGTGCAGGCAAGAAGACAATGAATACCTATTGATCAAAACTCTTGTTGATTGTGTATGAACAAACTTCAAAAAGAAACAATACAGCATATAATTGTTGATTGTCCTCAATGATTCTTGCTGCAAGAAAAATATTTTAAAAATTGAATTGTATCATACTGTCCAATGGAGTCTGATCAGATATGGCAAGCCATATTTACATCTACTAAACTCGCTGCGCAAATTGCTGTGGTTCAATTTCTAGATATGGCTCTGCCTAGATCAAGAGAAGAAATGAACAAGTAACTGAATTCAAATAATGTCATAAATTAAAAGAAAGCAGGTATTCTGTGATCCAGCTAATAATTGAACGTGAACCTCGTTTTAACTGTTAGTTTTTAACTTAATTTTCTCTTTTGGTTTACCAATTTTGAGTATGTGTATGTTATGTATTGCCTCTGGGTATACCTAAGATGTTATTTAATTTGAATTACTTTGAATGACACGAAACATGATGGTTTGATGTAATGAATAATGTTTGAAAGGTTGATTTTATCAGCTAAACAAATAATAAAAGAAAAATAATTAAAAAAATAAACACCGAAATGTTATGTAAAGTGGAGTATTTCAGATTTAAAAAATATACATTAGTTATTTGGAACATGGGGCAAATATTTGGACAGGGCATTAATAGACTAGTGCAACTGGGTCAGCCTGTTGATGAACATCACAATCCTGAAGTTTACCTCGTCCAGTTGCAACTAGAGAATACACTTTTTTTTCTTTTTTATTTCATAACACTCAGTCAATTTGTATACAATAAAATAGAAGCACATATGTAAACAAAATAGCAAGTATTTTGTAAGTATTTAGCACTCATTTGGAAATAACAGTCACCTGTTGGAAAATAGATTATTTTACACTATATAACAGCAAAACAGACTGTGTTCAACAGTATGCAGAAAACACTTACTTTCTGTGCTTTTGAATGTATTTGGATGTTGTTTTAAAATGTTTTTAATGACTTTCTGTGCTGCGGGATAACAGTCAACGCTGTATTCATTTTTTTGAGATGTGCTGTCTATTTTTATTGTATTTGTTGCTGTGGCAATAACTCTACCCTGTCAGTCCACGTGCTACTGCCCTCTCCCAGAATAATTTCCCAACATGAGCACATAATTGCAAACACAGGGTTCCCCCCTATTGTTTTAAATAGTGGGCCTACTTCAAAGACGGGGAAGAACTGTCAATCAACACAATTGAAGTAGGCATCCCCCATCCCTCAAAATAGTTATTAAACCCAACACTGGATTGGGTCCATGATACCCTTCAGCATTATATGTATGTCAATATCACGTAAAGTATATATATTTCAACATGCACACATTTCATTCCAAAAAATCGAATTCATTTTTTTATAAGCCACATACAAACATTTTAGCTCAATGGGCCACGCTATAAGTGTGCCGGTCCGGTAACAACGGTACCGGTAAGCTTGCCGGTACCGTTGTTACCGGAATGGCAAACTACGAGTTCTGCTTGCGGGTGCCTTCCCGCCCTCCAGGTCTGACCCACGAGTAGAGCATGTCGGATGCACCGGCACCGTTTTGAATGGTGCCGGTGCATCCGACCTCCCCATTCCCATTGAGTGAGCCCCATATGGCTCAATGGGAATGGGGAGCATTTTTTTCCGGCGCCCGTGAATGGGCAATTACTGGGTCCCGCGGGGCCGTAATGACCCGGTAATTGCCCATTTGCGTGCTCCGAAAAAAAATGAAAACGGCGGCAGCCACCGGTATTGTAATAAGCCCCAATCTCTTAAAAACATATTTTACAACCATTGATTCTCATAAACATAAATCTCAGTAAAGTGCATGGGGGTTAGTTACAGACTGCACAATTCTTGCATAAACCGTTTTTTTGTACAGACAAGCCACCATTTATTTTTTAAAGATGGATTTGTTTGAGACCTTTTTATATGTATGCACAGAGAAAACTATTGTTACCACAGTAACTTGTTGTTACATTGACAGGCACAAAAGCATCAATCAATAATGTTGAGAAGTTATTTCTCCTGTGTGGGCTTTCAAGGAGAACATGTATTAAGTTCCGGTGGTCTGGTTGTCTACTGGGACTTCCACATTTTCAAAATCAATGATGTCTACTCCAGCAATGTCCACACCTTTTGTTTCGGCCCATAGACAAGAGGTGCAGCCACCATCCCATGCAACCTTCTTCAATTTTATCCTAAAAGGCCTTCATCAGGGCAATACATAATTTAACATAATTGGAAACATCCCCTTCTCTACAACCTGTGTGTTTCCGTATGTCATATATTCTACAAAAGACAAAGAGAAAAAGTGTGTGTCAAAAACTTATTAATGCATGTATGTCCATTGCCTACCAATTCAGTGTGTTTAAAAGTGCACTAACCTCAATCCCTTTGTGTTTTCTATGAGGGGTGTTGGTTTAAAATGTAAAATGTAAAATGTGTGCAAGCTCCACTTGGTAGCTTTCAAGAGCCAAACATCACATCTAACACAGGGCACAGTACCTATTATATATATATAAAAATGCACATTCTTTATATCATATTTCTATCTCCAAGATGCTTTCTATTCACATGTATAAATTGCACATTAAAAGGGCAATTTTTTAAAGATGCCATGTACTCAAGGTCCACCCACACAAAGGCCATTAGGGGGCGGTCTCCTCAACAGAGTTTGTCGCCTCACTAATCCCATGTATCACCCACAATCGCTTAAATGCATGTCTTCTGTGTGTAGATGTATAGCCGATACATTCAGCCTGTGTCTATTAATTTCCAGAGGACGCCATAACTTGATCCTAACTCACATGTTGTTTTTATTTCTGCACGTAACATGCATGAACGTGAGTGTGGCCGGTAAAACACTGATGCTGTTCATTTTTGATTACACAATTATTCAGTGTTTTGATCACAACTAACTTGATCTCTTCATCCAGACACGCTGAATGCAGTTAGGCGATCTATTGGCTACCTATTGCCATCTGTTCTAAAACTTCCATATGCTCCATGTTGAAAAGGTTTCACTTATTAGGGAAACCCATCTCATTCTCTCATTTTATATCAGGAATGTTACAGATGGGGTATTTTATGGCCCAGAGCAGTGCACCTTTGTGCATGTCAAATTATTAGTTGTGTTCCATAGAATCCTCAATTTAATTGAATAATACTCATTATCCTTCTAAGAATAACTTTGGGTTCTTTATCGATAGTGAAAGTATATTACAGCAACCTCTTAGAAACACAGTCAAACATGCATATGAAGGCTAAATATGCATGGTACCAATTGAGAAATAAACCCCATTCAATGCTGGTATTCAGGCATTTTCTTAGTGTGTCCCAAGGCTGGATCCATTTCTGCTCAGTCTTCCAAAGCTTGTAATCTCTGTCTTCCCCACGGGGATAAGCTTTCACAGAATGGATCATGAACCACCAATGTCATTTGGTTTATGATGTTTCAGCGTATAATATTCATCCAGATGTTTGTCTGGTATCTTGTTTTAATGCAATATTGATGTTCACAGATACCCTTTCTTACCTAACATATTATTTTGCCAATATAAATGACATTGCAAGGGTATTTTATTCTGTAATTCAGTCATCTACTCTTGCAATTTGTAAACTCCTTTTACTGGACAGGTCTAAGATATTGAAATTTCTGCTGAGCGGACAAACTGAACAATTTTCACATTTCACATTTGAAATGTCCCCTAATGGGTTCAAGGCCTTGAGGATTGTAAGGGTGTATTATTTTCAACAACCTTGTTGGTATGTAGGTATGTACCAGGGTTTGTTTCAAATTCCTAGACTGTTTGAAGTTGAATTTTTCAGGACGTGCCCATTTTTTTAAATCCCTTTCCGTAGGGAATTGCTTATTGGACTAGAGGGCTGTTTCATGGAATTATTTGTGCCGAAAAACAGGGATTTGTGTGCCATTCTGCCGCAAATCCCCATTTGTTAAACCAGGATTTGCGGGCAGAAATGGCACACAAATCACCATTTTTCGGCACAAATAATTCATTGAATCAGCCCCTAAATATAGTCATACATGTAAGCTATTTTTTCCCTGTTGCTCAAACATTTGTTTCAGTTAACATGTTTGGCTCTTTTCCTGGCCTCTTTAGTCACTTTTGAGGTTAACAATTCATTTTTAAACACAATTTAAGATCATCTGCATGTGCCATGAAATCATGATCCTCTGATCAGTGCCTTCAGATAAGCAGAAATTGACTGTACAGGAGATTTTCTCAAAGCCCTTTGGGGTGGAAGTCCCTACTGTCCCATTCCCATTTTTTATTACCCTCAAATCAAGAAATAGTACAGATGTGGTATCACAAGCCATTGTAGACGTTCTGTTTACGCCAAGTGCATTCAGCCGGCTAGAAAAATTGTGTAATTCTTGTCAGGCCCCTTTCTGAATCATAAGGCTATCATCGATGAACCTGTGCCAGCATAAAATCTACTGTTTGAAAGGATTAGTGTCCCTATAAATGAAAGTCTCCTCAAAGTTATCTACAAACAGGTTTGCAATGTCTTGTTGTGAAAATAGCCCCCATGCTTGTCCCCTGAACTTGTTTGAAGAGTTGCTTTTCTAACAGGAAGAAGTTCTCCATTAGTGCCAGTTGGGTGCATTCTAAGATGAAGTCAATTGGGATGATATTGCTGGTTGGCGGTCTTTGGTCTAGATATTTGTTGATATTTGTTGATCACCTGAAAACTTTATTGTTGTGGAATACTATAAGGCTTCCATTTCTAGTGTGACCATATGTAAACATGTGACATTTTGGTGGAAGATAGAATATTGATGATGCCAGTGGTGTCTTTAATGTAAGATTGTTTTAAGATGTCATCTTAAAACATGGGTCTCATGAGAAAATCAGGCTACATAGATACAGGCTCAAGTATGGATCATATATCTGAAACAATTGGTTTCCCTCGGGTATGTCTAGCATCTTTTTGTACTTTAGGCAAAATATAAGACACTGGTGTCTTTGGGTGAAATTTGCTTAGGAAGAGCTTATCTACTAATTCCAGACAAACCCTCATCTAGGGCATGTGTTGTTAGGCTCCTGATCGCTTCACTTAGTCTTTGCGTTGGGTCAATATCAAGTGTGAGATAGTTGCTGGTGTTATCAAAAGTCAGGGAGCTTATTTCCTATATGCTTCCCTATGCCATAGCACAGTCCCCATTACCCTTATCGGCTGGGTATATAATAAAGGAATCATTGGATTCTAGGGCTTTTAGGACTTGTCTCTCACCTTTAGTCAAATTGACCCTATCATGGTTTGTTCTAATAAGAAGGGATTCCACTTGGCTCTGCAGTTTGCTCTCAAATATAGTGATTTCAGGACATGTAGTAGAATGAGGTGGTATGAAGATAGATGGGGGTCTTAAACCAGTGGTGCTTCCTTCTTTATCATCTGCATTTTCTAAAAATAAATATTTAAATCTTATATTTCTAAAAGATCACTTTAATTCAGTATTTGTCTGGAAAGCATACACCCTTGCTGTAGGGATGAAACTAAGTTCCTGATGAAGGACATTCATTTCAGCTAATGATGGTGTGTTATTTGAAAGATTAAACATGGGTGCTAACATTCTTGATGGGCCCTCTCCTCCCAGTTGTCCCATTGTCACATTCACATCCTGTGCTCTATATTTCTATGCTGTTGTCTGTTTCCTCCCCCTTTGCTTCCTCTCCCCCTGAAAAAAGAACATTTGTGAGTGTGCGTTTTGTACATTTTGTACATTTAACGTTAAGGCACCCTCAGCCCTTGTGTGTGTGTGTGTGTGTCAGATTCAATCCCATTCAAGCTATTGGATGTATCAAAAAAAGTCACACATGTTTTCCTTTGTCCAATGTTCTTAATCAGCCCATGACATGCCCCGTAGTTCTTATTTTGTTCCTGATAATATTCAGGATGTAAATATGGGTATGCCTTTACTTCTTTATAGATCTCAATCTTTTTTGAGTTTCCATAGTTTCTTTTCCAAATGAAATGGTTTGCTCTTGGAAATGTCTTCTTTTTTTCTCCCAATTTCATCTTCACATCTTGGATAATTAGATCCTCTAGTATTTTGTTTTCTAAGAACTGTAATTCTTCATCTTGTTTTTTAGTTTCTTCTTCTTCAGTTTCAATTATTAAAATTATCCAGTCTCTGCAGCACTTGTTGCCAGCCACACTCCAATTTATCTTACATTTTGGGTTATCTACAAATACCTGCAGATGTTCCAAAACTGCAACCCCTGAGGTTCACCCACCCCCTATTTTCCGGTATTCTGACACTTTGCATGAAGTTCCATGCGTACAGGTGATTACCTTTTCAGTGTTTGTTTGTCTAAGTCCTGATGTCTGGGGTTGGAAACAAGTGCATCTGCACTGGAAGACAGAATATAAGGAGCATAATTAGTTTCTTAAAATGTTCATCCTAAAAAGACAGAATATTGGCATTCTCCATAGCTTGTGTTAGCTACTGCACTTTTTTTTTAAAGAATAAATACAACAAACTCTAATCTTGGTTTAGACCCAACAACCGTAGGGCTGTCCCATATACAACTGAAAACACATGGGTCTCCCCTTAATGTTTCTGTATAGCGGGACTACCTCAAAGACATGGAAGTACTGTCAATCAACACAATGGAAGGAGTCACACTTATACCGCAAAACGGTTAATAATCGCAGTGCTGGATTGGATCCATGATACCCTTCAACATTATATGCATGTCAGTATCACCCAATATATTACATGGCCTGCGGTAGCGGCCTTGTAGTTATGGTTAAGTTGCTAAACCAATAGGAAGAGCACTTTTTGGACAGCTTATAACTTCGCTCCCCCTGGACGAATCCTCACCAAACTTTGGATAAAAAGTATGAGACCCATTCTGGATTTGTATGCAAAGTTTGGTGAGGTTTGGTTCAGGGGGCAAAGTTATAGTGGGGGTCCCAATTTTTTTTTCCCATAGACTGAATGGAGAAATCATTTCTGTTGCGCCTACAGCCCAAACCGCTGGATGGATTTTCACCAAATTTGCGACAGGAGTGACAGCTTGGTCCTGAAAGCATGCTTTAGTAAATTTGGTGAAAATCCGTCAAGTAGTTTTTTTTTAAATGACCAAAAAGTAGGTAAAACAAAATAGTGATATCTATGTCCACTCTGCAGACACACTTCCCTGTTCGCTCAGCAGACAGGACACTGATTGGCTAATCAGCTTGTGTCATGTCTGCGGACACGCAACATGCTCTCTGATTGGCTGGGATGAGGCGTGAGGTGCATCACATTGTTTTGATGCACCCGCTATATTAGATCCGCGGACATCCGTGGACAGCGCAAAGTGGAAGTGAGCATAAATCCAATTTTGGGGAGTGTGTTGTTGTGTAGGATTGCTTGGAGAGGGTGGGGGAGTAAGAGATGGGTCAAATGCTGTATTTGTTTAGGTGGCAGGAAGCCTTGATGTGGTTGCGGTGTCCGCGGTCACTGCGGTTGTCCACGGACCTACTAAATATTGGGCACCCTACTGGCTATTTTACTTTAGCATGATGTTGGTTTTGGGTTGTTAGTAGAGCATTGATAGTAATTATTTTTAGAAAGTTAATTGAAGTGGAAAGGTTTTGAGTTGGATGTGTTATGTTTTTGGGTTGTAGATATTTGGTAGGTGTTTGATTCTATGGTTGTGTTATGCTGCGATGGTTGTGGCCAGGGCCTAGAGTGATGGGTGCATGGCCATGTACACAAGACTCTAGGCCCTGGCCACAACCACTGCAGCATAACACACCCATGCTACCAAACATTTTGATTGTGGTTTGTGGGCTGCTTAGGGGATATATGTTTTCCAAAGTGTGTGTACTGTTTCATTTGTTGAGGCTGTATGTACAGTTTTGGTCAGGCTATGCAGTCAAGATTGTAGGGTTTGGCAACAATCACTGCAACATAAGATACCCATGGAAGCAAACATTTTGGATTGTGGTCTATGGTTAGATGTTTTCTTGAATGGGTGTGTTATGCTGTGGTGCTTGTGAGTCCATTAACAATATACTTACTGTTTGACTACTTGTGGTTGTATGCAGTTCTTTCATGACATGGGTAATTGGAGCAGACTTTAGTTTTCAATCTTTGTGATAAAAGAAAAGATCATATGTTAGTGTAGGTAGTTCATAATGAGTTATTGAATTGCATATTAGAAATCTTTGTATTTTGTTGACCCTCATAGTTAGTACTTTAGAAGTACTACAGTTCAAACCAGTGTACCGTGTAATTTGGTCATTTCCTGTGTTTGTTTATTAAATCATTAGGTCTGTGGGAAAAAAATCCACAGTGGATTAAAAAAAAAACTTTCTACGTTGTGGTTCAATATATTTATTTCATTGATTTCAGCAGGAGGAATTGAATAGGTGCATGGTTTTGATTTGGAAGTGGTGGTATTGTCGCAATTAAATAGCAGTTGGTGTATTATATTTGTTTGTTTCTTTCTCCGTTTTAGTGGTATTTATCTATCTGTTGTTTTTTTGCAGATTTTTGGGGCAGTTAGATACCTGTTGGCATATTGTAACTGTTTATTTTTTGTTGTATGCTATTCATCTATCTGTTGGCATGCTGCAGATTTTTGAGGCAGTTAGATACCTGTTGGCGTATTCTAACTGTATATTTCTTATTTGATTTAACAGGTATTTATTGGTTTGCTTGTTGCCAAATTTTGGGGCCGTTCGATACCTGTTGGCATATTCTAACTGTTTATTTCATTCACATTTTAGTGGTATTCAATTATCTGGTTACCTGTTGCAGATTCTTGGGGCAGTTAGATACCTGAAAACCTGTTGGCGTATTGTAACAGTTCATAGTTTTGAAGTTGACGTTTTGTTAATGTTCATGTACAGATTAGTTATTACATTTTGGTTTTAAGAATTTTAAATAAGTGTTTACAAGGTTTGCTGGTAATCTCTATTTTAGAATAATGGTAGTATCATTACATCCAAACCATCCACATCTCTTTTGTAAATATGCAGTGTAGTGACCTGCATTGGTTGTGGTTCCTGCATGGTAGATTATTCCTATTGTTGTGAAGGTTTTCTTACCAAGTGATACTTGACCATGGGCCTCATTACGACCCAGGCGGTAAGTTACCGCCTGGGCCGTGACTTTACCACCATGGCGTAAACTACGTTTACGCCATGGTGGTTGGCGGACTTACCGCCCCATTCCGACCTAGGCGGGGCGGTAAGTCCCCAATCCCCATTTACCCTTCCCCATTCCGATTTTTGCCCCATAGGGCATAATGGGAGTGGGGAAGGCGTTAATTACGCCACCGTAAATTACGGTGGCGTAATTAACTCCATGGTCCCTTAGCGCCATGGATTTTAACACCTGCTAAAAGCAGGTGTTAAAAGCACCATGGCGCTAGGGGACCTCGTAATTGGCGGTAAGGGGTCGGCGCAGCTAACGCTGGCGTTAACCCCTTACCGCCAGGGTCGTAATGAGGCCCACGATTGAATCCAGTCAGCTTGCAGTTGTTTTTGGTACCATCTGCATTGTAACATAACAGCATTACTATTACGTATTCACTATGTGACTGTATTTGTAAGGTGGAGCGATTATCTGAATTGCAGGTAGTGCATAATCTGCTATGGTTTGCATATTGTACAAGTTGCTGAAATGGAATGGATTCACAGTTAGGTATGGATACATATACAAAGCTTTCATTAGGAACTTCTTCTTGTACTACATGCCTGCAAAGAGTGCATGTATGTTTCCACATGTTTGAAATCTGGAAGATTTCATTTATAGGTATGTTTTTGTTTTCTAGTACTTGTAGCAAGTACATTAGAAACTCTTGTGGATCTTCTTGTGAGTTTTTAGTGAATTTGACCATTCCAGCACAGTAGACCAATGTGTGTATTATTCCATAAACACTGTAAGTGTTGTCAGGATTTTTGCTTGCATTTCTATTAAGGACTAACATTTGCAAACACAATTGTTCTGTACCGTGTAAGTAAATGTTGTCAATAATTGGTGGCAATTGGAATAAAATATTTATTTCTACCTTTGCGTAGCAATTTAGACCAGTTGTATTTGAAAATTTTAATGGACCTGACAGTTCTGTGTCCAAGTTATTTGTTCCAAGTGTGCGTTGCTTCTTTGAAGAGGTAGTTGAATTACTTTGAGCAGTAGTCCTTCTTTGGTTGTGGTCATTGATAAAGTATTAGCTTCTTTCACTTTCTTTGGAGGAATTGCTGTGAGATCCTGCATAGTTTGAGTATGAAGTTGTTTTCTTTTACAACGTTTTGCTTTTTGCGGAACAAGATAGGTTTTTAGATGGGGGTATAGAGCTAAAGCTATCTATTGTATTCTAGAATGCAGGGAATATCAGCATTTACTTGACTTGCATCAAAGTTGATTAGAAATAGTCTGTCAAGTGTACGTAAGCGTGATAGTGCTACATAGCTCATGCCTTCTTTAAAGACTGTGCTACCAATATCTATCAATGCTTTATCTATTGTAAGACCATGTGATTTGTGATTGGTGACTGCTTATGCTAGAGTTAGAGAAAATTGTTCTCTGCGTACATACATGTCTTTGAAAAGAAGGAAACGGGCTGTTGAGCGTCCTATCTTTTTAACTTCGGATAGTTTGTCAAAGAGAATATTGACAAATTAAATGTTGTTGTCAAGTTGGTATGTTTGAAAGCCAACAACTGTACCAAGTGCTCCATTAACTAGTCCTTGCTCCATGTCAAGGTTACGTTTAAGCATTACTCTACAGTTTAAAGATAATTTTTATATTTTCTCCAAACCAGCTGTGTTAGAGATCGAGTTTCCCAAGGTGCTTAGCCTTGTTGTGGCTTGTTGACACATGGGCAGTGTCATACCATGTACATCCAGTTTGTCTGTGGAGCCAATTTGAACTATTGGTTGCATTTCTTTTTTGAACATCGCTTCATTAAATTTTAATAGCTTGCAAGAGTTGGCATCAAGGACATACAATTGACATTTATGTGGGCTAATTGTTCCATGACATCAGTAGCACATGAGTTATGGCCATATAGTGCATGGATGTGCCTGTTGTTTTATATAGATTGAGCTTCTTGAGCTAGTACACCAACTCTAATACTTTTTAAAATGTTGGCATATGTGAGGTCTGCAGACTGACGCATCTTTTCAGTTAATTCTCTGTATTGGAAATGTTGCCAAAGGTTGACATATCCTATGCTTCCAAGAGTTTTACGGGACAGTTTGTGCTCTAAGGTTGTAAAAGCAGGTTCACCCTTCACTGGTGCTAATTGAAGAAGATCTCTGAAAACAATAATGTGTTTTCCTCCAAACAACTCTTCATAGTCTGTTTTGAGGACCTTTTGTAATTTGAGGTGAATCAAAGCCAATATTAGGTTGGAGACCATGCTCACCTCATCTATTAACAGCATTTTCATTTGTTTGAAAACTCTGCGTAGTTCCATTGCAGCTTCTGGAGAAAGTTTGTAGTAGTCTAATTTTGTTGGTGTTCTACTGGAAGGAGTAGTAATGGGTGCAAAGTCACACCGCCTATGTTGTAGGCAGCTAAACCTGTGGGGGTAGTTACAACAGCTGACAGTATGTTTTTTGTCAATTGTTGAAGGAACTTACTGATGATTTTGATTAAGAATTTTTGACCTGAACCAGCTTGACCACTCACGCATAGTAGTATAGGTTTGTAGTCTTGGCAGGTACATTTTTTACTTTCATGTTGCACACCATGTTCAATTTGTTTTATTACTTCTTGGGAAATGTTACGCTTCTCATTATTTAGTTGTGATTTCAGTACAGCAAAGTCTTCTGTAGATTGCTCATACTGACATATGTTGTTGTGTACTTCTGTCATGGCTAATTCTGCCTCATTTGCTATGAGTGGCTGTCCAAGTGGTTCTTGGCTTCCTGTTACAGAAGGTTGACTACTGTCAGGAGTGTCCACATCTAGTTGCACCTGGAGTTCTTCTTCGTGTTGCTGTTCATTGTGCAACATTGTTTGGTACTGTGTAACATTCTGTTATAGTGCTTTCATTTGCTTTGAAAGCGTCTTCATAGGAGTCATAGGTTGCTAGTAACTCTTCTTCTTTTCCCCATGGTTTAAAAAGTTGTACCAGGGACACTTAATACAGTTTTTTTATGTTGAGGAGTTTTTTAATGACAATTTGATATGATTAATTAAGCTGTGTTTGGTAAGTTTCACTAAGCTGCCTTCACAATTTGCTACTCTGTGTCTATCTTTCCATCTGGTTTAATATTATTTTTGCATTTTAATTTTGGGCTACGTGGTGTAGACACATGGTTTTCAAAATTGGTACTCATGTTTGGGTAGTATGTGTCTAATAAATTGTTTTTCAACATGTCTTGGGTGTTGGGATCATTTTGGATATTGTTTCTATGTCCTCATATGATTTGAGAACTCTTTTTCTAGATTTAGCAGGACCAAGACTTACGAATACTATATTTTCAGATTTGCCATTCAAGGCAGTACCGGTTAAACGGTCTGCAGCTTCATAGCAGCTTTTGGTGCTTTTCAGGAGAGTGGTCTTCACTGCAATTGTAAAAGAAAGAAGTTAGTAAATATGTGTGTTAATAGCACTGTTGTTAATGTAGAATTTAATGTCTTTGTTTTTGCAGTAGTAGTTCTTTCTGATAACTGAGCATAGTATGTACATGCACTTTCATTTGCCTATGTGCATCCTGTATATTTTACATAGAATCTGTTAGTTGAACATGCTTTACTAATGAGTACAATAGTAAGCGCACAGAGCACACTTGGCTTTTTGAGGCATTGTTATTGGATGTTAGGAGATAGAAGAAATAACCATATGCTTTTTTTGTTATTTTTACAGGGTAAATGGCACGAACTGTACAGAAAAGCATGCAATGTATGCATTTGTGAAGGCGTGGGAAAAAAAGCAGAATGATTTGATGTAGAGGCAGGGGTGTTGTTTCAGCTGGGAGCCTTTTAAATGATATTGCTTATCTGTGTGTATGAATAAAGATGCATGTACAGATCCTTTTATAACACACTACAACGCCTTTTTCCACAATTATACTGTTATTTCTTGAATGTTTTAACATGTAATGACACTTTCTTAGATAGCTGTGTGTGTAAATAAACATTTGGAGAGCAGACAGGTTTGCAAGTGACACTTGATCATATCAGATGGGAGAAATGACAGTAACTTTGTTTTATAGGTTGTACAGGGTAAGTGGCAGTTACTTTGTTTATATGCATTCATACAAGATCTGTACATGTACTGTGCAGAGAATATTAATACCTGTAGTTTGTGTTCATGCATATGGATGTCCATGAATTTGCAAGTAGAAATCTTGGTGAGTTTTATAGTAGTTGTTGCTGCAGTCACAGCCCAATTGTACTGAGAGTGATCGATAGTACATCTAAAGTGCTGATCTGCCATGATGGAATTAGATGAGAAGTTCTTGCATGTGATTGGTGGATGGTTGTGTGACTGTGTAAAAGTGGCCAATGAGGAAATAGTGCAGAGAGTGAAGTGGAAAGGGAAGAAGGGCTGTCCCAGTGTTACTGCTCCGCGGACACCGCGGCTGTTCATGCACAGGTGTGCCACATCCGGGGTTTCTCAGCAAATCCAGCATGGAAAGGGGACTGTAGGGATTAGTCAATCGGGTGTTGAGGTTCTGCTTTGTATTGAGAGAGGTTGTGTGTGTAGTGAAGATGGCAGAGGTGGAGAAAGTCAGGGTGTTGGTGCTTTGAGATATGTTTTTTCAATGATTTGGAGCAGTATGCAAAATGTAGGAATGTAGCAAAACATCTTGATGTAAAAGGAATGGAGGTGGTATGGAGCACTGTGCCTGGTTTTAATATTCAGGCAATTGTACAAGTTTGTGAAGATATGGGCAGGGTGAACAGTGCACATGTGGTTATTCTGCACTGTGGTGCTTTGCATTTGGGCTATGTCAGTGCCCCTACTTTGTTGGAAGATCTACAAAACTTCATTCAGGCAGTAATGAAACTACTTCAAAATGCAAAGATATTTGTTCTGGTTTGATACCTAGGGCAATATGGGACAATAGTTCTGTTTTCTGTCCTCAGCAACATGGTGGTAGGTGGTTAACTGCTTTTATGACTGGAGCTGCCATGTTCTTTTGCAATAATGACAACATTGACTCTGGTAATGTTGATTACCTTAAAGATGATGGTATGTCTTTATCTTTTATGGGAAATGCCATGCTGTTTTGGAACCTAAGACTTGCTTTGGGGAAGTTAATATGAAGATTTCTGGAGGAAAATAAGGAAAAAAAAACAAATACAAAATAAAAGGTGTTTCTGGAGCATCTGCAAAAAAAGAAAAAAGGCTCTTATTAGAGCCAACCTTAATAGGGAAATTGGGCACACTATTTAAATGTTCTTTCCCCACTGTCAGATTTTTCGATTTGTCCGCAGACACCTTGGTTATCCGCGGACAACACATATTACATATGGGAATTTTGAGATTGAGAGGCATGCAAATGAGACTTAGCAGAGCAAGGGATTGGCCAATACGGTTTACTGGGTGTGATGTGTAAGGAAATACTTTGTCAGAAAGTCTTTTTCCTGAGAGGAGAGCAGATAGCTATGGCTGTGTGTTTCAGAAAGCAGATTGTCTGGATTTTGGGAGACTCATGGATACATTGGTTGGAGGTGCATGCAGATCACTGCAGAGTGGTTGTACATCTTGGATTCCCTCATGTGGAAGTGCACTGGCATGGCGTGCATGGAATGAAGTGGCTGGATATGGTACCTCTTTGTGCTACTTTGGAGACACAGAGTCATCCAGACATTATTATTATTCATTGTGGAGGTGACAGTTTAGGGCATGTCTCTGGAATCTCTCTGCAATTTGCAATGAAAGAAGGACTTGGGAAAGTCATGGACATGTTTTCAAACTCCCGAGTAATTTTTTCTCGTATTACACAGAGACAAATGTGGCTGCATTCTTCTTCATTTGGTCCACAAATGGAGAAAGCGAGGCACAATGTCAACAAGGCTGTTTGTGCCTTTTTGAGGGATGTTGGCATGTCCGCTTTTCACAATGAAAATATTATGTTTCATAGTACACACATTTTTTGCAGAGATGGAGTACATTTTACTTATGCTGGCAATCAGATTATTCTGCAAAATATACAAAAAGTATTGCAACCCTTTTGGGAAATATAGCAATCCATTTTGCAGTAGGTGTTAACCATTTTTTTTTTAATTTGATTTAGTTGAACAAGACAACTTTTCAAATACATACATATAGATACACAAACAAATTATATATATAAAATACATACAAAATTCATAAAACCATGATCATAAAAGAAATCAGTAAGAGAAAGTAATTAAAATTCTATCCACAGATCAAATGAGTTGAAAATTACATCCTAAGATTCAATCTTTACCCAGGATTATTCTACTAAAACTACAACCAAAGCTTATAATCACAATACATACTCAGTCAGCCGGGCCTAAATTTACAGATATTTGATCTGCAATCACCATGCATAAATACATTTCCCCTTTTTCTCACATTTTCTCCTAATTGTCATCTTCTGATAAGACACAGTCTAAAAATTGAATCATGGCTTTCATTAGAGACACTCTAGCTGCGGAAAATAAAATGCGCCAAACTTTATCTTTCCCTTCATCATGATATAAACACAAACGATCTTTAAAGAATAACACTCTTTGAGAACGCAGTTCGCAACATGATATCACTAAATGCTGCAAAGTCCCCTTTTCGGTTGTCACTTTACAAAACGACAATAATTCAAAGATGGTGTTATGATTTTTCTTCTGACCAGGACTTCTCTAGTAGGCCACAGGTTTAGTCTGAGTCTTAAGAATGTATTCCTTAGGTTTGCAGATGGGCACTTTAATAGATAAGGCACCATTATCCGCAATCTTTTATAACCAAAATAGTCAGTGTTAAAGTCCTTATATTTCAGCATTTCATTCTGTTTCTCGCCCAATCCCATTGGTATATTTTCATTTTGGCTCTTGATGGATTACATAAACGTTGATCTATGGATACATCCGCTTCTGTTAGAACATCAAGAGTGCATTTTTGCCATTTTCTAGGAAAGTTATCAGCAGAAGTTGTTAAGTGTTGAGCTATTACACTCAGCAAATTATTATTATTTGCCCCCAATAAACATTTACGAAATAAACTGCACATGCGCCAGAGCAGGCGAGTTGTTAAAGAAACCAGGCCTAACTCGTACCGCAGAATTGGCATTGGAGTACAGTTTGGTAGCTTTCAAATAGTTTTCCAATATCGTGCTTCTAGGGAGTTCCACAGTTTAGTTTGAACAAAAGGTCTTGCCTCGGCTCCATATAGTAGGACTGGAATGACCTTTTGTTCACAGAACATCATCACCGGTTTATAAGTAAATTTTCCGAATTTATAATTCAGAATCTTCGCCTGTGAGATAAGTGTGATGATTTTATTTTCAAGATATAGTGAGTAGGTGACATTAGATATCTTGTGATATACAGGTAAATCCAGATATTTGTATTCTGTTACCGTGTCAAGTACTACCTTTTGTAATGACCAGCCCAAATTAATTAAGTTTCTTGCATTTTTACAAATCAGTACTTGAGATTTTTCATGGTTGATTTCCAAATTGTTAATATGTACATACTCTCCTACTGCATTTAGCAAGTTTTGAAGGCCTTTTGGAGTCTGAGATAGTAAAATAAGGTCATCAGCGTAGAGCATCCAGGCTAAACGCTGATTTCCCAGTTTGGGTGAATCTGATATAATGTTAAGAAAAAAGGCTCCCATATCAAATATAAAGAGATTAAATAATATAGAGGCCATTATACGTCCTTGTTTCAATCCTTGCATGGTCTCAAAAGCAGCTGATAACAAACCTTCATAGGATAACCTAACTTGCATGGTGGTAGCAGTATGAAATTGTCTAATTAGAATTAGGATTGAGTGTGGACAACCATAGAATTCTAATTTAGCATGTAATAGGCTCCTATCAACAGAGTCAAAGGCTCTACGAAAGTCTATAAATACCAAATACAAAGGTTGCTTTCAATTGGCCATTTGGGATTTAATCATATTCAGGGCAATTATGTTGAGGATTGTTCCTAACCCACTTACAAAACCCACTTGCAGCGGATCTCGTTTGTCATTTTTTGCTGACCGATTATTCAGAACTCTTAATATGAGTCTAGCAAAAAATGTTCCCGGAGCATCTAGCAAAGAAATGGGCCGATAGCTTGTAGGAGATGCTCTATCACCTTTTTTATAGATGGGTATTGTGATAGAAGATTTCAAAGATTTTGGTATTTTTTGAGAGAATAGAATATCATCAAACATTATTAGCAAAATATCTGCCCATAGTTCGGGAAATTTCTTCAAGATCGCATTGGAAAGTCCATCTGGACCTGGAGCTCTTGAGGCGCTACTTTTGTTAATATAATATAATGTAATATGTCATCTCGATCATAGCAGATATTAAAGCAGGGTTCCTCCAATTGGCTAACCTCTGATGTCATAGAGAGTGGTAGGCAATAAAGATTTTTATAGTAATCAATCCAATCTTGCTCCTTAACCAAATTAGCTTGCACGGCTACTTGATTACCAGCTGATGTTTGATTTATTAGAGCCCATGTTAAGCTAGAGCTTTTGCTGGCTAAAGTTTCAACATATGACTGCCATCTTCATGATACATTTTGGACTTCATGGCCTTTATAAAATTCTTGTATCTAGTCCGGATTTGTCTTAATGTCTTCTCTCTGACATCTGAGGACAGTTTTAGAGCATCCCGCTTCATTTGTCTCATTTTTGATTTCATTTCTTTAATTCCTTGATTGAAGACATGTAAATACAGAGTTTGTTTAGGCTTCATCAATACTGAGGTCGATTGAAATTGCTGCATCAATTCCGGATATACAGTGCCGGAGTTATGCATTTCAAATTTGGTTTCAAGGCATGACTTGGTATAACAGTTTTTAAAAGCATGCAACGTCGACTCTGACCATATTAGTCTGTTATGAGTAGCATTGACAGTTGTCTTTCCTGAATATATTTCGCAAGGGATTATCTTATTCATATTATTACACTTCCATGTAACAGTTAGAGGATTATGATCACTTAACTCTGTGTGCCTCACTTCAAAAGTCGATAAATGCAAAAACAATGCTTGGTCAACATATATGAAGTCAATTATAGCAGAACTGGACCCTCTATGCCAGGTCGCTTTAGGCGGAATTTCTGAGGACAGGGATCTATTTAGCATGCACAAGTTTCTGGATCTCATCAAATTATTCCATTTGGATGATCTTTTTTTTCTAAAAATCTATTTGAATCCAGGCAATGTAAATTTAGATCACCTGCAAACCTGCAATGATTACATGACAATGGTTCTTTTCTTTAGCTATTCGATCCAGGGCTTCAGCCATGGTTTCCCGGAAACCTGTCATCAGTCACTCCACTCGGGTTCCAGTAGACATTTATTAGTGCATATGCAGTTCGTTCGAATCTCAGTTTGACCATTTGGAGAAAAGGGTTCGGTGTAAACCAGCTTTCTGCATTCAAATGTAAATCCTGTCTAATCGCTATAAGCAATCCAGAAGTTGGCCTTCCCAGTTTTGGTTTAATAGCAGGAACCAAGAATATTGCGTAATTATTCCAAAAAGGCGATGTAACCAGCCAAGTTTCTTGTAAGATGACAATATCATATTTAGTTAGTATGGTATCCTTATTATTTAGAAGGTGTTTATGACCTCTCGAGTTCCAGCTCATTAAGGATAGAGAATTGCAAACTTCTTTGGCTAGCTAATGATTATTGGCTACAACGCTACATTGACATGGTGAATAATTATTAGATTGGGGTTTCTCAACTTTCTTTCTCAAAATGGTCTCTTGGGGTGTGTGAATATTTGATTGATTCATTACATTATTAGGTCCTGTCAGGAGAATAAAAGCCTATGTCAAAGAGTTGTGATCTAACCGCCTAAAGAGTGTTAAGCACTACTCTTGAATTCAACCAGATTTTGACTGTAGTTCTTTTTGCGGGGTCCAGAAATTCGATTAGTTCCAAATCAATTGATCCAATGTCATCTAATGCTGGAAGTTCACTAAAGACAGCCAACACCGAAGCTCGATTAAGACAATATTGAGTACAAGGCAACGGGCGACATGCTAACGTAAGAGAATATAACGCAGGTTTTGTTTCTACTTGAGTCGTGAGTTTGGACCTTTGAGATGTCTTACTCACATTCTGTTTAGCTAATTCATTTTGTGATTTGCCTTCTTCCATCATTTTAGATACAGTTGTTTGGATTAATTGGGTCAAATCAAAGTCAGAAATAGAATTACTTATTACACTTTTTGGATCACAATCCGGTACTTGTTTCTGTAATTCTTCGGGAACATTCTTTACCTGTAAAGAGGGGGTACGTAAGATTGACTTGAGTTCTTGAACTTGAGGTAACCATTCAATTGCATGATTATTTACATTATTTTTCGAGTTCATAAGATTTTGATCAGTTGAACAAAATCTCAGAATTTTTTGGGCTGGGTGTGCAGACCTGTAGGTGTCCACCGCTTTCCATAATTCAATTCGATGCAGAGCCAATCCATCAGACTCCTTGATTTCCTGATTTGAGTCAATCAAGATAGGGTCTGATTCATCAGCTATTGTTGTAGCAGCTTTAATTAGATCATCTAAAGGTTGGTAGGAGTCGATCTTTTCCGTAGCACTTATTGCAGATGGTTGTTGTTTTAGCGCTGATTGCAACATATATTTTTTTGCGATAGCTTTAGAAGCTGTGATAGCAACTGATTTCGGATGAGTTAAGTTTTTAATGAATTTCTTCGATTGTGAAGATGATAGTCGTTTAACATTTTTCACATTTTGGGATTTTTTTGCTTGATCAGTGTTATTCTGCGTTCGTATGCTTTGTATATCTACACACTGATCAGCCTGCCCTGAGAACACAGGATAATTTATTTATAGCAAAAGGAGCTCTCTTATCCATGATGTTAACATCCACAACAGGCACAATAGTTTTGCACTGTTGCTCGAGAATTAGCTGTGGAATTGCTGGAAGTACTAGCGGTACATCATTTTCTCGTTGCGATTCTTGTATGCATGTTAACCATTTAAAGTTTTTGAAACACAAAACAAAACACCAAAAAAGGCTCTTTTCAGAGCCACCACATCCTCCCAAAGAAAAGTGCAATGGTTCTGACAGGGCAGCACTGGAAAGAGTTTAGAGGTCTGCGGACAGTCAGCGGAAAAATGCACAGGGCACTGCAGCATTTCATTGACACTTCTATTTTTAAACTGTGAAAGGTGGCTCTTAAAAGATCCTTTTTCTTTTTGTTTTTTGTTGTTTTATATTTTTTTTGTTTTTTTTTAAACACAACACACAAGGAAAAGATGGGAAAGGAGGGTAAAGAAGGGACACAAACCATGGTGATATGAAAGGGCAGGTGGATGGAAAAAGATGTAGGGTGGGCCTTATTCAGGTAGTGGGCAGTCCATCCCATGATCCTTAACAACAGCCTCAAAATCACTTTGAAGGTTCTCCCCCCTGCATAGTACTGCGTCCTTGAAAGGTAAGGGTCAACAGCATCACGTATGGCCTGCAAGGCAGCTGGAGAGATGTGCTGTCCGAAAGGAGTGTCTCTTGTGGTGGCACAGCGGACACAGAGGATGCTACATGGGGACTCAACCTACTACATTTATCTCAAGGTACAACCTTACAAATAGCCCCACTGTCGAACGACCTTAGGTGTCACTTCATTGATGTATTACCATAACTATAAAAACCAGGCTTGCCATGACTCAGCATCATCTGGCACTGAGTGCAGCGCACCTTGTTTGCTCGTGCTTTTGGTACTCCATCAAGAGTGGTAAATAACCTCCACACCCAAGATTCACAATTAGTGCTAGTAGTAGGGACTTCCACTACCTCATCCTCTTCATCCTCTTCATGACTCTCCTCTGCATCCTCACGCCTGTTCTCCTCTGCAGGCACTTGGGGAGGTGGTGGTGGTGGTGGGGGTGGTGCTGAAGCAGAAGTAGCACCAGTAATAGCAGCAGCAGCCATGGTTGCCATTTTCAATGGTTTCAGGATTCATAGCAAAGGCAGCAATTATCAGAATATAAAATTCAGCAGTGTCTGTCCTGGAACTCCAAAAACAGAATGAGGAGCAGTTCTGCGGTGTGGCCTTTCATAGGGGTGCTGGGGCATGCTCGTGGACACCTGCACTGTCCGCAAACACTTCAAACACCAAAAAAGGGTTCAAAAAGTTTCAAAAAGTATGCAGATCACCAGGGACATGGTCTGGGACATGTGCAAGGGTGAACCTTTCCAGAAAAATACCTTGGATTGCTCAAAAAATCACTTTTTCGGTCTCCTTAGCACGGGTGCGGTCACATGATGACGTTGTGGACACATTCACGAATGGTATGGCTGTCTGTAGAACACCAAATGTGCGGGGTCGGTTGTGTGCATGCGTGCGGGTGTTTTACGGACAGTGTTCCAGTTCCCGAACTATTAAACATGTGACACACATGCAGCAGACAGTTACGGACAGCCACCCTGTTTGTAGAACCCAAGAATTGGATAAGCATGCGCACGGGTGTTCTACGGACAGTGCTCATGTCTCCGAATAAAATAAATGAGCATCACAACTTTGCGGACAGGTGGATGGGATATGTGTTCTACGGACATATTCATTCTGTTTGCCGACATTGCGAACAGGGGGAATGTTCTTAGAACACCTTAATTTGAATAGTTACGTACATGTGGATGGATTTAGTGTCCTGCGGACACCCCATTTTGACTACACACAGTACAAACAGGTATAGTGTCCTTAGGACACACCCTTTTTGGTTAATTGCGGACAGGCAGACATCTTGTGTGTCCTAAGGACACTTGCATTTTAATTACAAACAGTACAAACAGGTATAGTGTCCTTAGGACACTCCCATTTTGGTTAATTACAGACAGGCGGACATGTTCTGTGTCCTAAGGACACCACCATTTTAATTACGAACAGTACGAACAGGTATAGTGTCCTTAGGAGACCCCCATTTTTGCTAAATGCGGACATCCCGGACATCTTGTGTGTTCTAAGGACACCTCAATTTTGATTGCGAACAGTATGAACAGTTATAGTGTCCTTAGGACACCCACATTTTGGCTAATTGTGGAGGGTATGAAGGGATGGAAGTCTCATCGTAACAATGTTCTTGCTGGGGAGGGTTTGGGGATAGTTGGCTGGGACATGGAGAGGGGGAACAGGTACATGTGGGACAGTGATATTAATTTTTTTCTTTTATTTGGTGCTCCACAAAGTGTTTTAAAATAATGATATTTTTCATTAGCATATCCATTTTTAGCTCCATTTGCTGCAGAGGATTTTCTAAAATTTCTCTTGGTATATTATTTTTAGTGTATGTATGGTCTGTTAAAAAAATGGTTAAGTACACATAAAGTAATGGTTATTAGTTGGCTTATATAGAGAAGTGTAGTGTCTACCATTAGTATCACTGTCTTCACTCATTTCATCCCCAGGGGAATTTTCTTCCAGCCATTCCAAAGTACTGGACATTTCTGTGTTAAAAAAATATATATATTACTTTTAGTGCACCTAATACAGAAAGTTTATAAATATTAATATAGGATCAACGGAAATTGATCTTATAAATAATCCAACAAACGTGATTACAAAACTAGAAATGTGGGATTGGATAAAAACTCAAGACACAGCATTTAAGTATAAATCTGCAGAGCACCTCCTACCAGCAAGCAGAAAACTGAACGATACAAGATCAGTCCCGACAAACTTTCATGAGAGCTCGTTTGAACATCATCGCAACAAATGAAATAAGAGCTATCAGAGGGATCTTGACCTCAAACTCATGTAGTTTTTGTGAGACGACGGACCAAAAGGAAACCATTAGACATCTGCTTTTGAACTGTAAAGGTTTGGAGAAAGAGAGAAGAGAGAATGATCCATATGATGCATCTGTTTAAAGATCTATCATACTACGATGAAGAGACTTGGTGGAGCCGCCTAATGGAGGGAGAGAGAACTACTGAGACCATCGCAGTGACTCCAATTCTGCAGAATATTGACCTTACAAAAACATAGAACTAATTGAAGTTGCCTTTGAAAAATCAAATGGCTTATTGTCAACTGACGTTGATGACAAACAAATGTAAACTTTTTCTCTCTTTTCAGGGACGTTCTAAATGAAGGATGTAAGAATTTTTATAAAAAAATGTGCGAACATTTTAAATAAAAAAAATATATATATTAATTGGGTACTCCTGTTTCTTTTTGCCAACCCCAGAATTCCCTAAAGAGAGCGGCACCTGAAAACAAAATTCCAAACTTCTCCCCAATCCACGGACACTGCCTTAAAGCAGAGGAGTTTCAAATCATAAGTGAATATCTGTGTTTGTGGCATAGGAAATGTGTCTTGCCAAAGTTAAAAAGATTGAAGTCACTGATTTAAAAGCAAATCTCTACAGAAAGTGAAAAAGGGACTTCTGATTGAAGAGAGAGTTTTAATTGTACAGGGTTGAAGGAAGAACGGTTCCATATATATGCAAATTGGTTGTTCTATAAAGTCTGCTGTGCTCCAATAGCATAAAGCATTGCCAGGCATGCAGTGAGATAAAAATGCAAATCGTTTTGTGTTTGAAATTGCTATTGCAAATAGAAAAGTGTTGCATATTATGTAAATTAAAGTTCATGTCATGTTTAGAGCTAAGTGTTTGATCCGGTCATGTTTCAAGGTGCTACAAATTATTAAATGTGAACCTCATGAAAAGTATTCTGTGCAATAAAATTGTTCTGTCAAGTCCAGGGTACTTCACAATGGTATGCATTAAAATTAATTTGTGACCCAGGTATTTGTAGCACCACATAGACCTAGGGTTCTATGTAACCTGGGAGGAAAGAACCCAAAGAAGGAATTCTACACATGAGGTTGAATTAAAGAGTCTGTGATCTTTGTGATTATAAACCAATTGGTGTTTTCAAATTGTGTACAAAGTGAATTGTTAAGAAAGAAGAGCATTTGTGCCTTTGACAAGACTTGTGATTTTGTAAATATATAAATGTTCCTGTTCAGTAATAAATATATAGTCTTTCTACCCACCGGCCTGATTCTTGCCATACCTGTGGGTAAAGGGTGAGGGACAGAAGTGTTATAATAAGGGTTATGTACAAGGCTAGAGTAAATTCTACAACAGGTATCTTGGTGTGGTGCTCTTGTTTCGGGTGTGGGGGGAAAGGATGCCCTACATTAATTATTACCCCATAGGTATCTCCTACATGCATGGGGGCTTGTCCGGGATCTAGCCTTCTGTTTTTGATTCATGACAAGTGCATTGTTAACAGGACAGTCATTTTAGTGCAACATCAGTGAGGTACATGCTGCTCCTAGTTACTTGACGGACACAATAAAAAGAAAAACATCTATTAGACCCATGAGACTCGCCAATTCCAATTGCCTGGTAGTACCCAGATTTAGACTTGCTAAAATCCGTGGCGCAAGCTTCCCTGTGAGAGCTGCCAACTTGTGGAACGCTTTGCCACCCAACCTAAGAGTAGACCAACCCTTCCCACACTTCAGAAGGAACTTCATCAAACACATTAACGCTAACAACGACTAGACACCAGTAATGAACCTTCACAAGTGTAGCCCTAATTAATGTACTCAGATGTGTGTAACCCTATGTTTATAACTGCTAACTCTGTATATTGCCAACTGTACATTCATGTAAATATTGCAACCGGTAATTGTACATTCATGTAATACTGTAATATTGTAATCTTATTCATGTAGGTTTGTAACATTGTAAGTCTCGCATATACTTGCTGCTGCGCCCGGTAACCTATGGGTCTGGAGCGCATTATAAATAAATAAACAAACAAACATGGCAGGTTATCAAGGCATTGTTAAAGTACCACTGTTGGCTTGAACCATGAGAATGAAGTAGGTTCACAGAGGAATAAGAGTTTGCAGAGTAATGCAAAAGTAATCTGATTTGGTATTGATTGTTGAAATCTAGCAGGAATAAAGTGCAAGGCTTTTGTTCCTTTCTAGAGAGTTTATAAGATTGTGAAAAGCCACCTTTAAAATGGGCACCATTGAAATGGAAGATGCCAGAAAACATTTCTTAGCCAAGCTGTTCATTAAGGGAAACTGACATGAGCAGGACGCTGGGTGCTGGCACTCTCGACTGGTACAAGAAATCACAGAATTAGGTACTGACATTTTGCAGGATGGTGGCCAGTTACATCAAGCTGTGTGCAAGTTTCACGTGACTCAAAATGCGCATGAGGAATGGACTAGCAAACTAATGCTTAGTTATATTTTCATTTGCAAGTAATAGAGATGCTAGTCTCCTAAAAGCCCAACAATCACTCACACAGCTAGAAGATACATCACAACAGAGCCACATTCTTGAAATAAAACACATAAAGGCTAACACTGAGAAAGACATGGAGTTTGCTGCACTGAAAGACACACACAAAGAGAGTATAGACACCATAAACCACCTCCAACATCAAATGAATGAACATACTGTTCACAATAGAGTATTGTTGGAAGACATTCTGGTATTCAAACAGTCCATGAAGGAGCTTAACATGATAAGAGCCAGTTACTTATAAAAGGGATTGACTCGCAAAACGAATTTGATAAGATGTTAAAACTTCTGAAACAACAGAAAATGCAACTGATTAAGGAAAAATGCATCAGGATCAAAGGGCCCTGTTACAAAAAAAGTTAATCAGAAGAACATGGATGTAGAAAAGGATCAACCTGATTCTCAGAATCTGACCAGAAGCAAAGAAAAAAATATAGGGAGTGTTTGCGACAAGCAGATGCTGACCTAGTGGAGGCAGTGTATAGTAGAAATTCTCAGGAGAGAGTGATAGTCATTTTAAAAGAAAAGCACCATCAACATGAGTGCATAGCACAAGGCACTCAGAGAGAAAATGAAATTCTTCAAGATGAATTACAAAAAATAAAAGATCATTGGCAGCTAAGAGAAGTGTGATTGAAGCAAGCCACACAGATGTGTCTCAGTTAAAAGTTCAACTCTCTGAATATAAGCAGGAAATCCTGGCAGTGAGAAACGCATGAGAAATTAAGGCCCTGATTCACAGAACGTTTTCCTATGCGTTTGCGCCATTATAAAACACTTCCATGAATAAGGCCCTAAATACCGAAATCCGAAAATATAAACAGGCAGTGAAACACCCTGATCAACCAGGGTATAGCATAGAGCCCTATGACCAAGGCGAGATGCCCCTCCCATCAAGGACCTCATACCAGTTATCTACTAACAGACTGGAACTGACCTCATGCATAACACTTATAGAGAACTGGGAAAAGTGAGGCAGTTGGCCTTGCCTATTCCTAGCCAACATGAGCAGAAAGGTCTTTCCTTATTTAAAATTGAGGAAGATGCACCCAGACCAAACAAAACGGAAGGTGGCCGGACCAGTGCATCATGAGACCAGAAATAGTCATGTGAGTACTTTGGCCTCTCTGAAAACTCATGTGATTTTCCTACATTTTGAAGCCACGAGCATGTATACTCCTACCAGCCCTGTTGTCCAATGAAGCTGCACCTCGCCCTGATGCATCAATATCTGCCTGCCTGCCTTTCATTCCACTAAGATGCAAAGTGATGAGCGCTTAAGATAAAAAAACGTGATTTATCATTTTTTTTTAAAGAAAAAAAACAAACAATTTCAATTCATTTAAATGAAAAGAAGGTGAATGTGCTTTTATTTTATCTTGATGCCCTTTATGCACTCTGATCACAGTGTTGGATTGGGGCGCTAGCATTGAGGCTGGGTCCTATCCATAACACATAAGTGCCACCACGCATGGCACCACGCAGAAACTCGAAGATGGCCACCACCTTCTTAATGCAATAGAAGTCCATCATCTGGTCGTCCTTGGGGCACCATTCCCTGATATCATCAGTCAACATGCCTCTGAGGATCAGATTTACACCTAATGCTCTGCCTGAATGTTTCTTCCCGACAGGCGCTATCAAGCGAGCACAGTGCATGCCTCAGCCTCTTTGAATCTCCTCTTCGCTGCCTTCCAAGTCTTCAACATTGCAATTGCCACATGTTACAAGGTAACCAGTTTTCTGCCTTCTCTCATCATGACTCACTGACCATGTACTGTACTGCCATGACGCAATCCCTGTGCCTCGCAAAATCTGTTTGCATGAAAACTGTTTAGCTGTGCCCCCTTCTGACACTGAAAGTGCCTGTTTGCTTGTAAATCGTTTCTACTTGTGCCCCCTTCTGACATTGAAAGTGCCCGTTTGCTTGCAAAACCGTTTTAACTTGTGCCCCCTTCCGACATTGATAGTGCCTGTTTGCTATGCAAATATCATTTTTACTTTTGCCCACTTCTGACAGATAGTGCCTGTTTGCTTTGCAAAATTCGGTTTTACTTGTTCCCCTTTCGACATTGAACGTGCCTGCTGCCTTTAAAATCGTGTTTACTTGTGCCCCCTTCCAACTTTGATAGTGCCTGTTGCCTCTAAAATCGTTTTTAGCTGTGCCCCCTTCTGACATTGAAAGTCTGTGTCTGCCTGAAATATCGTTTTTAGTTGTGCCCCGTTCTGACATTAAAAGTGCCTGTTTGCCTGGAAAATCGTTAATAGCTGTGCCCCCTTCCAACATTGAAAGTGCCTGCAAAATCGTTTTAGCTGTGTCCCTTTCTGACATTTAAACTGCCTGTTGCCTGTAAAATTCGGTTTTACTTGTTCCCCTTTCGACATTGAACGTGCCTGCTGCCTTTAAAATTGCCTGAAAAATCGTTTTTAGCAGTGCCTGTCTGCTGCATTTAAAGTCTGTGCTTGCTTGAAAAGCGTTTTTAGCGCAGTGACCCTTCCATGCATTGAAAGAGCCTGATTGTCGCACCATCTGTTCCCCCACCCCTTGTGTTTCTGCCCTGAATACCCCCTCCATGTGCCTCAGTACATCAGCCTGGTAAGTGTCCTACCATAATTGCAGCTAGTGATGTCATTATCTATATCTCCTATCCTGTCTAACTGCATCTCTATTTCCTATTCCTCGCCTATCACCAAATCTGGCTGGCAGAAACTTAAGAAGGACATTCTGGGATCCAACCCAAGCCTTCAATGTGCAGACACCTATGTCACGGCTTCCACGAGAGAGACTCTCACAGACATCCTCTTTGTTGTTACCTCACCCAACCTATGGACTCGATACATGGTAGCCTTTCTCTCTCCTATCACCTCTTTGCCCATAAATGGTGGCAGCCGCTGGGAGGTCCTCCTTGACCTTTCAGAGCAGGTGGATTGGCTGTTCGTGGACCATCCCCCCATCCAAGAAGAAGGAAGAATGAGGTGCCCTGACATACAAGCCTTTCATGCCAAGTCAGTGAGAAGTTGCTCTGACCTGCTTCCTTGGCCAATGGATTGGCTGCGAGTGGTTTAGCCTGCCATCCAGTTCAGGAAGAAGGAGGTGTCCATATATGCCAGCATCTCGTGTGATAGTAAGCATGAAGTGGTACTGTTCCTATGTCTATGTCCTTTCCCTTGGCCAGCAGATTGGTTTTGGGTGGTCCTACCCACATCCAGTAAGAAGGAAGAAGCTGGGGCCCAGATGCACTAAATTCTTGTTCCAAGTCTGTGCAAAGTCGCACTGTTCCTGCTGTTTCCATAATTCCCTGTGTAGCAGTGCAGCGATGTTGTTGTGGACTGACACATCACGGCCTGGAGCACCTCACATTGACCACAGGAAATGAATCGATAAAACAGCTAAGTTGCTCACTTAACAGGTGGAGAGTGGGGTGAAGTGAGAAATCACCTTACGCTATCCCAAATTGTTTTAAGAGGTGTCAAGACATTAACACTCAGTGATAGACTTCCAGTTAGTATAGTGCTTCATACCAGAGATCCAAGAAGAAGGAGAAACAAGAAGTCATGAATAGACCATACTCTGCAGAAAATGAATGCTACTTTTAATACCTGGTACCTGGTTATTGTTTATGCCCTTAGAAATTGGAAAGAGGAAAGCCCTTACAAGAATGTCCTGAATGCCAAAATCAAAGTAGGTGGTGGCTTTGAGTTCCTCTATCCTTGAAGCCAATGCTCTGATTTTAGAGATAGAAATGCTCCTAGATGATTATAGATATGAAGAGAAAGTTCCAGTACATTCTACTATGGGTACTTTTGTGGCTCCAATTGGTTTGATCATTGCCAAACACAAGACCATCTAAGAAAAAACACAGCTGAGAAGTCTAACAATGGGCAATTAGACAATCTTTCTCCCATACCTCCCTTTTGTGAAGGGGGCCGGTATTTTGTTCTCCCAGTGAAAGTCAATTCTCAAAATCACTCAATGATAATGCAATTGCACTGAGCCAAATGACAATGCCAAAGGTCAATGAATAGAGCACTTTAAAGGTGATCCATGAAAGGTACAACAGGTCCAGACAGATTGCTAAAGATGTGCCCCTGTATAACCAATAATAATAATAACTTGACATTTATATAGTACTTTTACCCAAAGCGTGTTACATACAATAATATTACCCAATCCAAATTGGTACTCACTTCATCAACTTCGAGAGGATGAAAGGCGGAGTTAACTTTACCAGGATTTAAACCTGTGATCTGCAGATCAAACATAGATGACAGAAATGAGCATTCAACCCACTAGCTATCTCACTTGCTCTGACTTACTTTTCTCATGACTTTGACTCCCCGGGGCAAAAAGAAGAGTCAATTGAGAAAGAAGAAGGGCACAGAAACGAGGTCATGGCAGTAGAACCAGAACATTCTCTAATGGCAATGGATACAGATTGTTTCACATCCGAATTCCAAAGTAGTACAGGCATCACCTCTATCCACCGACAAAATGTTATGGTTCCTAAAAAAGGTAACAACATTGCACAAACTGGTAAAGATGTCAAAAGCAATACGACCCGCTAATAAAATAACTACTGCTACCCATTGTAAGAAACCAGAGGGTAATCTCCCAAGCAGACCTCGAGAGCCCCTTATTCAGGTGGCCATGGAAGGGCTGGTGCTCTCAGATCCCAAACCTGGGGGTGGACGAGCAATGGATTTATGCACCCCCCAGTCTTGGCCCTTTCCCGTCACCAGCATGCTAAGTGATGGGAAAGGGTCAAGACTGGGGAGAAGAAATCCAGCATTCAGAAGGATGAAGGGTGAGTTGAACCTACCACCAGTACATATGTCTTTTCATCATTCATCTTAAGCCAGTTCTTGGTCATTCATGTACCGACAGCCTCCAGGCAATCCCTAAGCAGAGCAGCCATCTCAGGACGAGACTGATCCAGCCATAGAATGATCTGTGCATCATCGGCATAGGAATAGCACCGGAAGCCGTGGGAATGGATAAGAGCAAGGAGTGGCTGCATATAAATTTTGATCAAGGTGGAGGACAATGTGGAGCTTTGAGGAACTCCACAAGACAGCGAGACTGGTCGAGAAGAAAAGAGAGAATGAACATAGATTTTGTGTGTGACCCGAAAGAAACAAAGAGAACCGGGTAAGTACCTGTCATACAGACCTGCAGAAGAGATTTGGATTACAAGGGTCAGGCGGTAAATGGTGTCAAATGCAGCCAAAATATCTAATAAAAGTTTCTCCCCTTCCCCGCCATGGTCAAGCAGACATGCAATGTCAACCAGTACTGAAATACAAACCGATTCAGTACTGCTGCTAGGGCAAAGCCCAGACTGGAACGTGTGAAAGAAGGAAAAGTATTTGAGAAAAGAACCAAGAAGAGGAGAGACCAAAGATTTGAGGAGCTTCATAGGTAATGAGAGAAATGAGATATGATGGAAGTTAGACAGAAACACAGAATCTAGAGAGGATTTTTTAAGCAGGGGATAACAAGTGCATGCTTCAGATTATTAGGGATGTCACCAGACGAAAAAGAATCATTAACTGTAACTGTGATCATAGGAAATGATATCCAGTGAAATAGCTTTAACAATAGACAGGGGATATAGTCAAGAGGCAATGCAGATTTAAGCCTATTAATGGCAGATAAACTATCATTTGAAGAGAAAGTAGGAAAAGTAGACCAGGAGGCTTTAGGCCTAATGTCAGTACAAATGGAAGTAGGTGTAATATGATGAAAAAGGAACTGATGATTTTGCTCCGAATGGTAGTAATCTGTTTATGTTTATGAAATCTGTTTATGAAAGAAAGTGGACAGAGAGTCACACAGATCTTGTGAGGGGATAATACTGGAATGCAATTTGGTAGGTGAGGAAACCGACGAAATACAGCTTTAGGCTGGTTAATCACACTCTCCACTTGCATGCTATAAAATGCTTGCTCAGCAGACAGAATAGCCGTGTGATAGGTTCCTGTGGCAAGACAAAATATAGCCTTATCAGCCAGCGCATAGCCAGTTTTCCATTTCAGCTTGCCTACCTAAAAGCCTGAGAGATTTTAAATCGTCATTAAACCAGTGTTCTGAAGGACGATTTTTTGACATACAGCGTTAAAGAGGAGACATAGAATCGCTACATTAGTAAATGCCTGAGAGAGAGTTGTTAAGGTGCAAGGACTTCACTTTGGTGCAGTGGGTGGCAATGTGGGTTACTAGGGCCTGACTGGGGCCGGAATGCAAACCTTGTTCCAAATATTCTGTCTAGGTGCCGATATGGGAAAAGCCTCAAGAAAGATGGAGATTGGAACTGCTTAGTGGTCAGACCAAATGACAGGAAGTGGAGGGGAAACAGAGGCAGGCCACACCGGGGTAAATATAAGATCTTGGGCATCCCTGCAGTTTTTATTGTACATTAACGAGCTAGCCCTTCAGGTCCAAGAACCACATTGTTATTCCCCGATGATCGCTGATACTAGAATAAGCGCACTGCTTTATACTGACATTGTGGTGTTGATCTTGCAACATCATTCGGACATGAGCCAGCAGCTGAATACTCTGTCTATCACAGTTATGATGGCATATCACCAACCAAGTCAGAAATGGACTTTCTTAAGTTTAATGATAGCCTATCAAACAAGTTACCCATTTGAACTACCTTGGGTTGAGGTTGATGGCAAAATGTACGTGGGTAGACTAAACAGCCAGTAGATAAATATACCCTCTCCCAAACAGCAGGAGCCATTTTAAACTTTGTTCAAAGATTTAGTGACAAATTGATTTCCCCAAACCTAGCGGTCTACAAAGCTAAAGTGGGCAGCACAGTTGTGTGTGGGGCAGAGCTTTAGGGACATCCATTTGCAACGTAGTGAAAAATGCTTTCTGAAGAAAATGCTAGTGCTCCCTAATAGAGCCCATACGGTACCTTTGTAACTTCAACTCAGCCTTTGACCACTTGCCTATGAGGTGAGTCAAAGCCTATCACATTGGCAGAATGCTGTGTCTGATTTGATTTTCAACAGAAATGTGCTTTAGGAACAAGTCCAATCTATGGAGTGCCCA
Source organism: Ambystoma mexicanum (assembly GCF_040938575.1). Taxonomy (NCBI): domain Eukaryota; kingdom Metazoa; phylum Chordata; class Amphibia; order Caudata; family Ambystomatidae; genus Ambystoma; species Ambystoma mexicanum. The sequence continues at coordinate 693,439,147 of NC_090923.1, forward strand.
ATGTGGAGGTGCCTTGGGTTCATAAAGACTGTCTTGAAAGAGTTAGATTTGATGAGACTTTAGGACAAAGGTGCAATTAGTTTCACAGCCTCACAAAGCTAAAGTGGGCATCACTGTTGTGTATGGGGCAGAGCTTGAGGGACATTCGTTTGCAACTTAGTGAAAAATTCTTCCTGAATAAAATGCTAATGCTCCCTGATAGAGTCCATACGGTACCTTTGTAATGTTACGCTCACATGGTTCCCACAGGGGCGTAGATCGAACCCGGACAGCTGCGGCCTCCACCAGCGTGAAGCGTAGGGCAAAGATGACCGTCTGAACGGACCCCCTCAGTCTTGTAAGCTTGACTCGTAGAAATATTCTCCCGTAGATGGAGAAAGGTATTTAGCCCCGTGGGTGTGAATGCAGACCCCCTCCCTGCTCCCGTTCTCCCCACTTGCCACCTCCGATATTCCCAGTCAGTGTCCTCACCTTATGTTTTTGATTGGTGAGCTCTCCATCCTGCATGGCATACAGGGACACATAGATACCAGTTACTTTACTGGTTTTAGGTGTTGGGGTTCTGGACGATTATTGAGTCCGGAGTTTGCCAAGTTTTTAAAGAGTTCAAAATGTCCAAAATTCAGTCTTGCAATTCCCTGTTGATTTGCGCCGGCAAATTCTGTCTGGTGGTTGCTGGCGGCGTTCAGGTAAGAGTCTTTATTACCCAAACTATCCTGTAAAGGTGCGTGAGATTAGCTCACTGTCTTTTCCTTTTTTCCTAGATGCGGCGTATTGAAGGATAAAGCCTCCGGTGATAATCAGGTAAGTCTTGTAATATAAGTGATTGTCTTTTTAGTCTCTTTAGGCTCACCTTGCTTTTTCTTATCTTTTCCCCAGGTGTTGAAAATCACCAAAAAAGTGACGGAGATGCTGTGGGCTGGTGAAAATGGAGCGGCGCTGCAGCTGGGATGCGACGCGTGCCGGAAGAATGTCCCTTCAGGCTCGGAGTGAAGCAGGATCCGAAATCAGGTGAGGAATCAGATTAAAGTCTGTTTTCTAACCTTTTCTTCTATTTTCCTTTCTATCCTAGGGGCTCCGTGTTCGAGGCAGGCGTGGCAGAAGGCTGGATGCAGGTTTGCAGACATGGTGAGCGTTACGCTACTAACTGCAGAATAAAGCGAAACGTGTGTTGAAGATCGGGCGTGGCTTAAATAGCTTTGAAAGTAGTCCCAGGTAAGAAGTCCCTAGAACCACACCCAAGTGAAAAGTAGTCCTTGTGGAAAAATAGTCCCTCCAGGTCTCACGTTGGCCTGGATGCATGTGCAGCATGTTCTGCTTGAGGTAAGTGATGACTATAAGCGACTGATTTCTACTATGAGCCTGGCGCCTAATGCGCCAGGACTGAACCCAGATAGCCCCTAGCTGGGGCTTCTGAGGTTTAAACAAATGTCCGGATGCCTGCTTCCGGGGCGGATGGGCTTGGTCCAGTTGCCAGGGGGTAGGCATCATGACATGTAACTTCAACTCAGCCTTTGATCACTTGCCTATGAGGTGAGTCCAAAGCCTATTACACTGGCAGAATGCTCCGTCTGATTTGATTTTCAATAGAAATGTGCTTTAGGAACAAGTCCAATCTATGGAGTGTCAATGTGGAAGTGGCTTGGGTTCATAAAGACTGCCTTGAAAGAGTTAGATTTGATGAGACTTTAGGACAAAGGTGCAATTAGTTTCACAGACCCCTACAACATTGTAGTAGATAAGTTCAAAGTCAAAATTGAGGAAAACTGTTTAGCCGCAGAAGCAAAATCTGTAAGATTTTGAACAATTTCACAGCAATCCCCCATTCTGCCACCCCTGCATAGCAAAAAGAGGGGTGCATACCTTCTCGTGCCATCTCGCGAACCAAAATGTGCCGCCCAATGTTTTGCAAACTTAGCATGGGTAGAAAAGAGCAGTACAACGTTTCTTGTGCCGCTGAGAAACCCTACTACGAATCAATTAAAAAGCTGCATAGATTCTTGCGCTGTAGTGCGAACCTAGCGCGAATAGAAAAGAATGGCAGAAAGTTTCTTGTGCTGCTTCATGAACCTAACATGAATCGAACAAGAAGCTTTGCAAAATTTCTAGTGCACTGCACAAACCTAGCATGGTTCCAAAAAACCATGTGAAGTTTCTCATGCTGCAACGCAAAACTGGTACAAATCTAAAATAAGTCTGCATGAAGTTACTCATGTCTCTGCGAGAAACTAGCACAGAACATGGAAAACCGCATAAAGTTTCTCATGCTGCTCCACGAAACTATCACAGCAGAACATTTCTCATGCTGCTGCACAAAACTAGTATGGATCGTAAAAAGACCTGCACATAGTTTCTCATGTTGTACAGCTTGCACAGACCCACACAAACTTGTTTGTGATGCTGCACAAACCTAGCATGAATCAAAACAATTTGCAATGTTTCTTGTAGCACTGTGTGCAACTAGCAAGGTTTGGAAAAACCTGCACAACGGTTCTTGTGCTATTACATGAAACTAACATTGATCAAAAGAAAAGACTGTGCAAAGTTTCTTGTCACGCTACACAAAACTAAAAGGGGAACGAAACACCAGGCTCTGTACAAAATGGTACCAAACCCAACAAAATGTCAATGGCAGCAGAATCCTAATGTTGATTTCTTGGAACGGCAGAAGCGGATTCCAATGCGGATTCCATACTATTTGCTTCACGGGTGAAATGTTCACTCATCCGTACTCCTGACCTTGCAATATTCACCACAAAAAATGGGTTGGGCTGTGTGGGGAAATGTAATAGGGAAATACTTTTCCCTATTCTGAATTTCAACAAGGGTAGCTCGAAATGTCATCATCCACATTTCAGCAAAGGTCTGAATTTTAACTAGGGCCAAGGATGTGAGACTCATGTGTGTGACTCAAGGGTGTGAGACTGATCTAATAGATGTCAATATTGGGAATGCACAGAACACATGCTAGAAAATAATCACTTTGCTCCACAATACCACCGTTTTGGGCTGAGTTGCACTAACAATGCAACTAATCTGAAACTAACATACTAATTTACCTTATCCTTTTAACACATAACAGATCCCCATAGTAACATTTAATACAAATCAGTCCATGCCAGTTATATACATTTGGTGCAGACTGATGTAAATGCATTGTAGTTTGGAAATTAAATAATATAAATATGCAGGCTTAAAGCTGTGCTATGTCTGAACGGGGGGATAACAAATCAGAAGTGTGGAATGTGAGATCCATTCTGCTAAAGACATTGCATTGTTTAAAAAGCTTTCAAAGCAGGAAAACAGCCCTGTGATGTAGCTATTATGTCTGCTTCTAAGCAGTGGGGCTGGACATGGTGAGGACATTCTTGGATTGGCTGACTGACCAAGAGGGAGGTGGTCTTGAATGACACATGAGGTCTTAGAAAAGGCTTGCAGAGCAGAAAGGCTGAGATACTCACTCACACACTGGCTCGGGAGCTGGCAGCTGTCTAAAGAGGGCTCTGCTCAGGCACTCTTTTCCTCTCACTGACCTTGGGAGCAGAAAGGCTGGTTCCAGGCAAAAAGGAAGTGGACCAAATAAATAGTTCTTCTGTCCGACAACTAGTTTGGGGTCACAAGCAGTTCAAGACACACACATGATTAAATATTTCATTTGTAAGTTCAGTCAATTTGAGGAGTGTGCTGAAGAGTGAATGCTTGATATTAGATAGTATAGAGTGGGGAAGTCATTTCTTTTTTAGGTGCTTCACAATGACATTTTTTTTAACATCTTTTTATTAACATTTTTAAACTTCAACATTCCCAAGAGTCCCCCCTTCCCCCCCTTCTCCCTTGGACAAAAGAAAAAGAAACAAATAACCAGAATCAAACAAATCAGCCACAGCCAATATTCCTTAACCCTCCAAGTTAAGAACAAAGTCCCCCTCCACTCACAGTAAATCCAACAGTCTGAGATGCTGAGGGCACCAGGCAATCCTAAAATCGTCCCTAAGAAAAGCACCTCCCCCCAGTCATTCGCAAAGTTCTGTAGCGCATTGTTCATGGCGTATGTCGCCCATTCCACCTCAACTATTTCCCAGACTTTCCAATGCCAATCCTGGAAGGTTGGTATCGTCGGGCTTTTCCAGGGTTGGGCAACCAGGGATATGCCTGCGAGGGTGAGCAAGGCCTGCGCCCTAGCCCTAGCTCCCAAGGTCCCTTCTGCAGTCTCTTGCTGGATACCCAGCAGGATCATCTTCGGAGGTCTGCTTCCCCCAGGACCAAAAGCCATTTGCTGTGCCTTCTGTATCTCGTCCCAGAAGGGCGCAATTTTGGGACAAGCCCACCAAATGTGCTCAGCAGACCCCACTGCCCCACACCCTCTCCAGCAATCCCTCGATGACCCGGGGTAAAAACTGTGTAAACGAGCCGGAGTATAGTGCCACCGGTATAAAAATTTATACCAGGTTTCCTGGGTCTGGGAAGCCTTTGCCAATTTCGGGATCAGTCTCCAAAGATTCTCCCATTCTGTCTGCTCTATTTCCCTTCCCAGCACCTTTTCCCATTGACTCATGAAAGCCCAGCTTTGTCTCGGTTTGGCTTCTTCAAGAATTCTGTACAGGCGCGAGATTAGCCCCTTCGAGCCATCATTGGACAGTAAAAAATGTTCAAATGGGGTGGGATCTCTAGTGGCTGCTTCCCTATTTCCGGGATGCATCAGCCAGTGCCTCAGTTGATAATACCGCAATCTCTCCTCTTCCCCTAAAGCAAAGTCCCTTTTACAGTCACGGAAGGAACTAATCTCCTTTCCAATAAACATATCCCGCATACTTCTACACACCCCTTCCTGAAAGCCCCCCTCTCTAACCCTGGTGTAAAGTCCCCATTCTCAAATATTGGTGTGAATGGGGAAGGGAAGGTAGTAATGCCTCTTTGTCTGGCTAGCCTAGCCCTATTGTCTGCCATCAACTTGGAGATGGAACTCATATTCATGTGTTTTGGGCAATGGCTCTTCGGCAACCACAGTACCACATCCAAATCCTGCTTGGCCACTGCCCTATCCATTTTCGCCCAGAGTTTTGCTTCCCCTTGCTCTAGCCACTCCTTGATAATTCTCAACTTCGTCGCCTCATAGTACTGGCGAAAGTCAGGGAGGGCCTGCCCCCCTTCCCGTCTCGGGGAAGTAAGTAGCTGTCTGCTCACTCTAGCCTTCTCCCCCCCATATAAATTTGTTCGTTATTGTTTGAAACTCTCTGAAGAGGCATTCCGGGTCCACCTGGGGCACCGCTTGAAAAGGATACAGGAGACGCGGGAGTATGCCCATCTTAGTGGTTGCTGTTCTCCCCAGCCATGAGACACGGAGATGCTGCCATCTGCGGAGGTCTTTCTTAATGTTTTCCACTAACGGGGGGTAATTGGCCGCGTACCACCCAGGGAGTGTCGGTGTTATCCTCACCCCCAAAAACACTATCCCCCCGGGGCACCAAGAAAACGGAGAGGACCCCTTGAGCTCCGCCCGCTCCCCATTTCCCAGCTTCAGTGCCATCAATTCCGATTTGCCCATATTGATACGCAGACCCGACACCTCCCCAAATTCCTCGAGCAACGTTCTACTGGCCCGGCAAGAGTGGAGCAGATTCGTGAGGGTAAGCAACATGTCGTCAGCGAAGGCCACAACTTTATGCTGAATCCCCCCAAACGGAATACCCTGAATGTCCCCTGACTCCCGAACAGCTTGGAGGAGCGGCTCCAAGTAAATAGCAAACAGTAGAGGGGACAGGGAGCAACCCTGCTTCGTACCTCTCTGGAGATGGAAGAGTATAGATGCGGACCCATTAACCATTACCCTCGCCCGTGAATCCTTATAATTAGCTTTGACCATCCGGAGATATGTCCCGCCAAGACCCATGCGGTCCATGATCTTGAAGAGGAACAACCATTCCACTCGGTCGAACGCTTTCTCAGCGTCGAGCGAGAGAAGGACCACGCGGGTGTTCGTTTTCTCCACCTTTTCCAGCAAATCAGCGACCCTCCTGATATTATCTGCCGTTTTCCTGCCCTTAATAAAACCTGATTGATCCTGATGGATCAGCTTAGGGAGCAGCCCTTCCAGTCTATCCGCCAATATCTTAGTAAAAATGTTCGCGTCAACATTGATGAGGGCTATCGGCCTGTAGTAGGATCTCTCCAGCGGGTTCTTCCCCAGCTTACGGATCAGAGAGATTTTAGCCTCCTTCATAGAGGGGGTTATTTCCCCGGAGGTTTTGAAGGTATTAAATAGGAAGGTTAACTGTGGCACCAGCAGATCCGCAAACTGTTTATAGAAGGGTGCAGAAACGTAGTCGGGGCCGGGCGCCTTGCCTCGGGGCAACTTTCCTATCACCCCCTCACTTCGTCCTCCGTGATCTCTTGATTGAGGATGTCTTGTGCTTCGCGTCCTATGGCTGGCAGCTCAATGGCATCCAAGAAGGAGTCCTGACGGCAGCCCTGGGGACATTGAGACCCATAGAGAGACTCAAAGTACTCCGTCATAGTCTCCTGGTGATCTTCTAGCTGGGTGACTCTATCCCCCCCTCCCGTAAGGAGGGCTGTGAATGTATTTCCTGACTCCGTCCCCCAAAGAAGACGCGCCAGGAGAGTGCCCATCTTATTGGCCTTGGCATAACATTTTTGCCTTACCGACAGGAGGGCTCCTTCTGCCTTTTTGGTTCTCAATAAATTTAGTTGGCCCACCGCCCTCCTATAGTCCCTTTGATTGCGCCTACTGGGGGTCTCAGCAACCTTACCCCTCGCTACTTCCACCTCCCTTTCCAGCTGTGTCTCTAGCAGGAGGGTCTGTGCCCGATGCTGTGCTTTAGCCGCTATTATTTCTCCCCTTAACGTGGCTTTAAAGGCATCCCACCGAATATCTTCCCCCGTTTCCCCCCTTTTATTATTGTCGAAAAATTCCTGTATCTTACCCTCCATCTCACTACGAAAAACAGGGTCCCTGAATAAGTAATCCGGGTACTTCCAGCCCCACAGCCGCTTTCTCGAAATGCTTAACTCAAGCTGCATAGTAAGTATTCTGTCATCTGCTATACCCATGGGGCCCACTTCCACCTCCATCAGACTCTCCGAAACCCAACAGTAGTCTATTCTCGACTGTGAGCCGTGGACCTCTGAAAGGAAAGTAAACCCCTCTTCATCACCTTTTACCTCCCTCCAAACATCCCGCAGGCCTACATCTGACATTCTATCCCGCAGGGCCGGTGAAGCCTCAAGCCCCGCACCTCCAAGCCTGCCACCTGATATGTCCCTCGTCTTGTCCCAGGCAATGTTCAGGTCACCCATTAGGATTATTGGGCCCTTTGAATGATCTTCTATCCTCCGCAAAAGCTGCCTGAGGAACTTCACCTGGCCCACGTTCGGGGCGTATACCACAACTATTGTATAGTATCTCTCATCAGCAGATCCTATTACCATCAAGTATCTGCCCTCTTTGTCTTTAATCGCCTCCTCAAGTCTGAAATTAGCCATATTATGTATTGCCAGAGCCACCCCCCCTGATTTTGCCATTCCCGAAGCTTGTACTATTTGATCAAAGCCTCTCAATCGAAGCCTATGCTGGTCCCTTCGCAGTAAATGAGTTTCTTGCAAGCCTAAAAAGTCTGGCCGGTGTCGTTTCTTGAAAATCTCGAGCTTCTTCCTCTTTAAAGGGGAATTAAGTCCCCTGACGTTATGCGTGATCCACTTGAACTACATAACTTCTTCTAGCGCTCCCCTTTTGGGCAATACCATTGGGCCTGTCATCCCATTCTGCTGGTGGGCTTGCATTTCCACGTCCCCTTATTACTAGGAGGTCAAACACTGTGTGGCAAAAACCTAACACCCCCTTTTTCAAAACTCCCATCCTCCCCCCGTCCTCCCCCCTCCAAAGCCCATCGCCCCTCCCCCCCTAAGCACCTGCAGCTTGGGCCCACTATCCCGAACTCCTCCCCCAGGCCTCAACACCTTTATTGATTCCATAAGACTCGCTCCGCACCCCCTCCTCCCCATTGTAGTAACCCTATCGACCACCACCCCCTAATCAACAGAGTGCCTCATTTTACCCATTCACTTCCGCGTCCGGCCCAGAGACCCCCCCGCCTCTCCCAGAGGAGGGTCCCGCCTGTTTCGTCTCCTACATTTCTCCTTCCCCGCCGTAGACCATTCACACGGCCGCGCGCGGGGAACCTCTCTTGGATCCAGCGGTTGCCCCGGAGTAGCCATTCTCTGGTCTTGGTCTAAGTCCATCCGCAACAAAGCTGCCCCCTCCTGCAGGGTGGTGATCCTCCTCTGTGACCCCTCCCACTCGAACACGAGCCCGAATGGGAAGGTCCATTTATATTTGACGCCCTGCCCCTGAAGTCTTGCCAGCACTGGACCCATTTGTTTCCTCTTGAGCAACGTGCTGCTAGCGAGATCTTGGGAAACCTCAATTTTCTGGCCATTATAAATTACCGGCTCCTTGAGTCTTGCAGCCCTCAGCACTGCCTCCTTTTGCGCAAATCTCGAGAAAGCCGCAAGGACATCCCTTGGTCTCTGGTTCCAGGCGGTCTGGACTCTGTCTAGATCTATCGTATCAGGTGATACACCCTCCAGCAGAGCCGCAAATATTGATTGAACACATTTTTTCAAGTCCTTATCCAGGACCGTCTCGGGCAGTAGTTTTAGCCTTATGTTGATCCACCTGGAGCGGTTTTCCAAGTCCTGCATTGCTATCTCAAGGTTCCGAGTTGCCACGTCCAGCCGATCTATCGCTTCACTGTTCTCCGTGGTGTCCTTGCCGACCTCCTGTAAGCCCCTCTCCACGATATCTATCCTCTCCCCCAGTTGGTTAACTTCCCGTTTGATATCAGAGAGTGCCTGGTTTAGATCGGACCGTATCAGCTGAAACTGGTCCTGAAAGGTCTTCGCCAATGAGGCCTGCAGGGAGAGCAGTTCACCAAGCAAGTCTTGTCGAGTGATGTGGGGGGGTCTTCTGTGGCTCCTCTGGGTGAGTCATTTCGGAGGCCTCCTCCCGCCGGCCACCAGGCCCCTCCCTGTTCGCCCACATGGACAAGAGAGGGCCGGATGCCTCCATCTGTGGAGCCCCGCTCTTGGAGGGTCTGCCTTTATTCCTGGTAGCCATGTTATCTGAGCCCTGCATCAGGCCCTGTGGATCCCCGATCTGCTCCACACTGAATGCGCTCCTGGCCCTCGAGCCAGACCCCACTGGAGTTTTGCACAGTTGTTGGCCCAGGGGCGGACAACCTGAAAGGTAACGTGTGGGGATAAGCCGCGCCCGCTTGAAAGCCATGCGAGGAGGTGTCTCTGCGGCTTAAAATAGGAGGCCAGTCACCTCCAGTTTATTAATGTCCTAGACGTAGTAGGGTTCCCAGCTGCTGGACGGGAAGATTTCCCAGCGAACCTGCCACTCCTTCCAGGCTCCCCTGATACGGGCCCCCACCCCGGGCCCCCAGTGTGAGGGGGCACCCCACACCTGCCAAGATTTCTAGTCCGGAGGGCCCAAAGCTTCACCCGCCGGTCACCGCTGCAGTCAATGTCCCAGGCAGTATCAGTGAGGGGGCCGACCCTCCACTTCACTTTCTCCTTTACCCCAGCCGGGGCTTCACCGCAACGCCTCCCCCCGGACCCGCAGGCCCGAGCTCCCCCAATATCGTCTCCAGCGATATCTTCGGGCGTGACGGCAAGCTCGGGGTAGGGGGGCCCGGATCTCCGCGGGCCACCTCCACTTACTGCTCTGATGGTGCGCGGGAGGGCGCTTCGCTCCCCAGCCTCCCTCCAGGCCGGGCCCTCCGCAATGCAGGAGAAAGGGCACTGTCGGTCTCGTGGCCCCGGCTCCTCCCACGGCCGCCGGTGCACCGAGGTCCGGGGGACCAATGCCGGACTCCCCTCCCCCCTGGGGGCACCAGGGCTCCAGGGGCCTTGCCGGATCCGGGGTGCACCCCCAGGGACGGGCGCAACACAGTCAGGGTCCTCGGAAGGCTGCACAGTAGTGCGGCTCTCTCCACCGCCACAATCGCCGTCCACCACTCGGCCTCGCGGGCGCAGCTCCAGAAAACTCTGCATAGTCCAGCCGTGCCGAAATCCTCTCTCCCCTCACCAAAGCCCCACACGAAGCGAGCGGGAAAAAAGGGGCCCGCCACCAGGTCCCGAGCTGCGAGGGAGGGGGTGGTGGTATGCCTCGCAATCCCGGGGGTGAACGGAGCGCCGCCGACACACGTTTATCTAGTGTCGGCGGCCATCTTGGAATCCCACAATGACATTTTAAAATTGTATGTAAAGCTGTGTTCATGTTTCTCCAAATTTTGCTGCAATAAAACTCAGATGTGACAGAAGCCTGTGCTCTGACAATTTTTGTTGTGAAGTTCAAGGCCAATGTTGGCAGAATCCAGGGCATTATCACAAATCACATGTTTTGAATCCCATTGCAGTAAAGGCTTTGCTTATGTTTGAATTAAAATGTGGATTCACATTTCATTCTGTGTAACTTGCATATTTGTAACTTCTGATAAAGAATAACAATTCAAAAAAGGTGAATTAGCCTCAGGGTACTTATTCTGTGCTCAGATTTATTAGGTTGGCATACAGAGAGAATGTGTAGTAAAATATAAAAGCCAAGTTATTCATTGTAAATTGTGTTACTCTGAGAGGCCCTGAATGAATGATCGTGTTTCATTTACATGGTAAATGTAGTCTGAGATGCAAGCCAAAAGGGCATAATGTGGTATTGTAGATAAGATACCACGGAAATGGGATGAATTGTTTAGACGGTACTGAGTCTGGTATATGATAACCGTTAATTATTCCGGTAAGAGAACAATTATCAGGCGGTACTCTGAAGTTCACCATGATACCAAAAATACCACTATACCCCAAAAATACCATGAGATAGCAAAAATATAGCCAAAATGATCTCTAACATCTTGGTGTGTTAGCTGGGAAGTGGTAAAAAATTACTGGACATGGCTTTGCATCATAAAGCACATCCATATTGTGCACTCATTCTCTGAATTAGAGCAATGAGGTAGTGCAGTACGGTGTGCTAACTTATCTCTTTTTATAGTGTTATTGGCAATAGTACCGCCATGTCCCAGATTCAGGCTGAATTTTCTGAATTGTCATATTACCTCGAGGCAAAGCTTTATGCTCACAGAAACTGGTCATCTAAATATTTGACACCATTGAAATATAGGATTAGCACAGAAGTGCAAAAAGAGGCTTTTGAGGGTATTTTTGATGAAGGAAGTATTGTGCAGGTGTGTCTCCTTAGAATTTTCCGAGCAACGGAATGCATGTAGGAGAATAATTGCATCATCAAACTGTGTGCAAAGCTTTGGTTTCTGCTACACACATCCATAAACTTGCAAGGGAAAGACAGTGAGGTCATTAGCAAATGACAATGCAGTTTGGACAATGAATGTGATCAGTTGCAGCAACTGAAAGCAGAATTAAAGCAAAGAGAGCTAGACACAGAACTGCAAGCAAAATGCAGCAACCTTGATGCTCAATTGGCTCAGAGAGAGAAACAATTTAATAGGAGTGAGCAAAAAGTAACCTATGTAAAAACAATATTGGATGATATAAGACACGATAAAGATGTTGCAGTTTCTGAAATTCAAACCCTTACAAAGGATAACAGTGAGAAAGATAAGGAATGTCATGCCATGGAACAGGAGATATTTAAATTACTGGATGAACATGAAAGAAATGCTACAGCACATGATCATTGTCAGACACAGATCAACAAATTACAAGTAATAATCAGAATAGCTTCATGGACAGTGCAAAAACCTGGAACAGCAAATATTTAATCTCAAGTCTCACGAAAAGCGACAGTGTACTACATTCACTGGAGCTGAACTTAATACCAGCCCTAGCCCAGGAAATGTGCCAGCAGCTGTCCACATGGCTATACCTGGTTATAACTGAGTGCTAGGGTCTGAATCACCGGCAAATACTCACCCAGATTCTTGCCCACAATAGAACATGAATGAGTGTCAAAATTACATATACCAGAATGCACCATGTAGCTCTTTAAAAATGATGAAATCTATTAAGACTTTGATTTAACCTTTCAAAATGGGAGGGGGTTGTTGCATGGATGATCATTTGTAGGCAGTTCATGATTTATTAAAGGCTCTTCAAATTCGTAGGAAACACTATAGCCAGTAGTTTCACCTCACTCTAGATGCGTCTGTTTGTATTATTTGTGGTCTCAATGAACAGGAACATTTCTCATGGGCAGGCTTTGAAAAAGAGATTAGACACCAATTGTCACATTATCAGTCTATACAGGAAGCCGAGAAAGCTGCTTATAGTATGGTGGCACAGCAACATGAATCTCCTTGCCAGTTCTTTCAAAATTTAAAAAGACATTTTTTATATTTCATTGTGACCTTTAATCCTAACTCAGTAGAATTTCAAACGGCATACTTTTATGGGCTCCAAAAATAAAATTTTCCCCAATTAATCTGTGAATTGGACAGCGAAAAACCACTAGAATGTATAATAGAACAGGGGACCAAACTGTATGAAGTTATATTTGGTCAGAAAGAGGAGGGGCCAAGGAATATAGAGGCAAAACCAAAGTCTAAAGAATCCGAACCAGCGATTTTGGAAAACAGTCAGTAAAGATGGCGCTAGGATCAGCCCAAACTCAGGCAAAGAGCCACATGACACCTAATCAAAGGGGCGTGTATCCACAAAGGACAACATCCCAGACTCCTATGTTCCAATCCATTGATCCCAGCGGCAGAAGTTTTTACATTAGTCCTAGATACTTGGTAGTTCTCCCAGAGTGGGATTTCACCATGATATGCCAGGCCTAAATGACAGTCAAAATCAAATGTACAATGGCCTATACCTGTCAAGACGTGGGCTACCTCATGGACTAAAGTACCTCTGTCCCCAATTACCAGTCAGAGAGATAAGTGCTCACTCACTGATGGATTATTGGGACCACAGGTAGGTGGAACAACAGCACCGGGTTCCCAGGTAGCTGCAAGGAAAAAGAACAGTAATGCAATGATCAGGTACAGGTGAAGTAATTATAGGTAACACACCTAACAGTGGAAGGGCTAGGAACAGGGTCTGAAGTAGGGGGAGGTGCAGATTTCTGAGGCTAAGGAGGCAATCCCCTACTTGGTGTGGTGCAATGTTGTTGAGTAACAGGGTCCATCAACCAAGATGTTAACCCACAGGAAATGGTGCCTGAGAGGAGTTAACCAGAGAGGCAACATGAGTTATAAAGGGGTACTGGTGTACACTAGCAGAGAAGTTAAGATACAAGGAAAGTCCAAAACCAGTTCAGTATGCAGATATGAGGTTAAAGGCAAGGAGAACAATCCACAGGAAAAGGAAACAGGTTCACGTGGGTAAAGAAAGTCCAGAAACAAGTCTGTTGAAACGTAGCCGAGATCCAGCACCAAGAGGTAAAAAAACACATAGAACAGGAAGTAGGGAGAAAACCGCTAAACACCAGCCAGGAACACAGCTGAGAAGCGCTGTTACCTGTGCCGAGAATTCCTTTATGGCCGTAAGTTTGGTTACCGATCACATGACTTCCTGTGTGTCACGTGGTCAGACATTAGGGTTGTCTGCAGGTCCAATACTCTCCATGGCAACCTCCAGTGTGTCTGTGGCCGATGCTGCCAGTAATGCGACCTCTGTGCGAGGCCTGCACCCCCACCTTGATGATGTGCATGGAGAAGTGAGGGGCGTCTGCCATGCCCCTGGCCAGCCAGATCAAGGCGACCAACGGGTAAGCCAGCACCATTGGCGTAGTCGTGTCGGAGGCATGACAATCCCAGACACTAGGAGATCAGAGTAGATTTGACCATAATACACATTGAAAATGGAAATCAGAATATGAAACAGTTCCCACCAAATGAAAGACAAAATATGAATGATGTACATCCCCAATATAATCAGTCCACACCACAGGTTGACCATGGTCAAAGGATGGTCAATCCACGTTCTCCACCTCTGGATTCAGGGGTAACACAAATAGAAATCAATCTCCCGAAAGATATCAGAACAGGCCTAATCAGGGCGAGTTTAATCATTACCAGAAAACAAGGAGAGGAATTCAGACACATGGGCAGGTTTCAATGCTTTGAGGCCCAAGTCAAAATGTAGTCTGAACCGATAGGAACATCATGTGCAGTTCAAAAGCAACAGTCAAGTAAAGGTGCAGGAAAGTCATAGGAGTTATCTTGTACATAGCAACAAGTCACTAGCTAATCACCTCCACCTTGATGAAAACATAGATGCCCATGAATCGTCTTTGAATAAAAATACTTAATTGCTTAAAATCAAGAAAACAAATGAATGAAAATGAGACAGGGAATTATAAAACACACAAGCAGTATGGTTTAATTTGGAGTTGAACAAGTCTATTCAGTTGTGTGAAGATGACGAGCAAAAAAGGGAAAATTAACATGCAAAATTCAAAAAGCAGAGAAGCAGATTTAGAAAAGAATATCCAATGGGAAAATGAAACACAAAATGAAGAATTTGGATCAACAGATAAGTTGTCCTTACTTGATAATCAAAATACTGTTAATACACTTACAGAGCAAACAATTGAGCAAAAGGCACGTGCAGGTCAGTCACATGAGGAGTATTTGGAGCCACAGATGTACCAAGGGGCAGAAATGACAGGCTCCATACAAAATGCAGATACGTGGAATAGACAAAGAAATTCAAAATGAAGTGGGCAAAAAGGAGCGTAAAATGTAATAGCATATGCCGATTTGCCTAACAAAAGGTAAACATTACCTAAGAAAAGTATGCCCTGGAATTTGTAAACATTCACATTGTTTATGCATACTAGAAGAGGTTGAGGATAGGTACTATGCTCCTATCACTATTGAAGAAAAATGTAATGCATTTGCAATGATTGAGACTGGTGCCCAAGCAACAATAATGTCAAAAGAACTGGTGAAAAATATCAGTGAAGGAACAGCCCCACAAAACCATGCAAAGGTGATGCAAAGTGAAGGACCCGTGCACAATTTCAATGGGAGAAAAATACCTATCAAAGGTGTCACTGAGGTTGAAATAAAGATATGGAAGCATCGGCTGAGAAAGGAAGTGTTGGTCACACTCATTAGTTAAATACCCTTCCTCATAGGGACACATTGCCTGAGAGCATCACCACTCATTGATGGTGTAAATGGGGTATTGTGGTCCTTAGCTAAAAAGCCATCGAAACCTAAGAAAATAGTGACCTCAAGCAACAATGTAAAAGAATATCACACAGTTGCTAAATCAGAAAGTACAGTCGAAGTATATATTCACAGTGGCTGTGTGCCTAGTGTCACTGTCATTCTCATGTGTCAGGATGAAATGCGAGGAGAAAAAGAGAAACAGTCTTTGAAGATGTATTTGGACCCTGGAAACAACTGTCAAACAGAAATAGATCAAAACACGTTGCATTTTGATCTAAATGAAGAAAAATACAAACCAAATATTACCCCAAAGTTAAATCAGGAAAAGGACATTTCAACAATTGCAGAAATACACATGGGAGAAGGGCAGCCATGGATCCCTATGTGAATGGGCATTCAGAAATTATTGAAGGCACTTTGGCGCTTGAGCAGGAAATTAGTTTCTTTAGTAAAAATGTACTCCAGTAAATACTTGACAGAGAGGAGATCCCAAAGTTTAAAATAAAGAACCAACACATCTTTGCCCTAGATGACCCTGAACTGGGACAAATACATGTAGGAAGATACATGCTAAAGATTACAATTTGTTCTAAAAGCATTCATCACAATGTGTGGATCGTGAGCAGAACACAAAACAAATTCTATTTGGGAAATGACTTCATGCATAGAATGTGTATGTTATTATATTTTGTAAATCAAAAGGTCTGGTCCAGATTCGGTGGAGCCGCACCTACATTTGAAGACAAGAGACAAGCTTATCGTTGTGCCCAAATGACACCATATTCAATTGAGCTTCAAGTGAAAAAGGATGTTACCATTCCTGCATTTACCAGACAATTTACAGTGGCATTAGAATACAGGAAGGGACAACAGATAAAAGATTCTGATGCATTTGTGTGCCTAAATGAATGCATAAAGTAGCAAGGATTAGAACTCGAATAAACACCACTGATAGAGATTGGGGATGGACCCATTCAAATCCTGGTGGGCCATAAAGGGTGTTAAGACATTCATTTGGAAGAGAATACAGCATTAGGAATTGCAGTACAGAAATCTTACTACATTGTTGATTTTAGTAACCCAGTGATCAGGAATATCACTGAAAGCTATGTGACTGCACAGGGTGAATTACCAGAATCATTGGAGTCTAAGCCAAAGGGAATTTTTGAAGTTCATTCTGTGTACCCTCATGGGCCAAATGAAATGGTATGCTGTCATCAGAATGATTGTATCCTATTCTAATTAGGTGAATCTAGACGTGAAAATCAGCATATTGAATTGGATATCAATATTACAAAATATTTGAGTTTAGCGACTCTCCAAAGAGACACTGCCACACGGTTCTTGAACAGTACAGAGGTGCCTCCTTTGGAGGATTTCCAAGAGTTTTCTAAAATGGTAGAGGAGCAGATCCAAGCTGCAGATGTGCACACAAATGAAGAAGAAAAAGACCAATTGAGGACATATCAAAAAGGCTTTTAACAATGATGCCTGTGACTGTGGGCTGACCGATTTGCATGTTGCCACCCTACCGGAAGTAAAATGTAGGGAGCCAGTATTTGTGTGGCGATACATGTTGCCCCTGACATGTCTGTCGTCACTGGCTGACTGAAATAATCAAAAATTTAGAATCTAGAGGAATTATTAGGCCTATTCATAGTACATCAATACTCCTATATTAGGTGTGCTGAAACCCAATGGCCAATGTCACTTGTGTGCAGATCTACAGGAATTGAACAAAAAGGTACCCGTTTGTATTTGCATTTTCATTTGACAACTCACAATTTGCAAGGTCCCAGACCCCTTTTGGGTATGTCAATAGTGGGAGTGAGTTTGGGATATTCCTGAGTAAGGCACTCCTGCTTGCAGCTGAAAGAGGAACAATATTTTATGTGGATGATGTGCTAATCAAAAATGAAGATTAGAAAGGACATTTCAGTGAGATTAGATATGTACTCAGTCAGCTACAGAAGGTTGGGGTAAAGGTATCTTTACAGAAAGCACAGTGGTCCAGAAAAAGGGTACACTTCCTAGGCCATAAAGTGACAGTGCATGGATTTAACCCATGAAAGAAAAAGGTGGAAGCGATTCAGAAACTAGAAGATCCCACTAACTTGAAAAGTTTAAAGAATTTGTTAGGAATGACAAGTTACAGCAGAAGGTTAATTGAAAATTAGTCAGAGGTAATGCTCTTTGATAAGATTACTGAAGCAGGGTGTACCTTGGAAACTGGAAAAGGAATAAAGTGAGGCAGTACCATGCTAAAGCGATGTCTAGTGAAAGCACCATTTTTGGCATATCCAATGAAAAATGAGGATTTATTTGTAAAGATAAGATATACAGATCAATGTATGTCAACAGTGTTGTATCAAAAAAATGATGCAAATAACCAAACCATTTCATATGCTAGCAAGGCCCTGTCACAGTTAGAGATCACATTTTGTGAATGCGGAAAAATGCTTTTGACCACTGTCTGGGCAATACAACATTTCCGTCCCATAATTCAAGGGGAGCAGTGATTGTTGAAACAAATCACCAGCCTCTGCAATTTTTGCAAAGTATGAGGATCAGATATGGGAATTTGGCACAGTCAAGAATAACTTCATGGACATTGGCACTTCAAAGGTTTTCAGTAGAAGTGAGATATGGACAAAATAAAAACAGCCCAGTTGCTCAAGGGCTAGCGGAGTTGCATGACTGTGCAGCTGTCTGTCCGCCTGATGAAACAGAGCTAGAGACAAGTTTAAATGAACTTGCGCAATCCAGAAACAAGGTTGCAGATGAGCTTGCCGGCACACTTGTTTCCAGAACGGAAAACTCCTAATGAAGCCCCAGGTCTACAAATTCAACTTTAGAAACATGCCCTTCCTGGTTGGACAAATATAGGTTAACAAAATTGCCCCTCACTTCCAACATTCCCAATGCATTTCCAGTCCCTTCTCAATCTGGTCTGCGCACACTTTACACATAGATACTAAAGTCACAAACACACACAAATGCACATGCAAACACACTCACACATATGCACACACAGGCGCCCTCTGACATGCAAACACACACATGCACATGGCACAAACAGACATACGCTTATTCCCATGTGTGTACTCTGAGAAACACCCTCATGTACGCAATACACACATAGATGAACACACATACACACACAAACACTCATAAATGTGTCTTTTTCTTACCTACTCCCTTATAACTACAGTGCTTCTGTGACCAGTCTGTCTACCATGGCGGCTGTGCCCAGCAGGGTCAGACCGGTCGGGCACAGCGGCCATGGCAGGCAGACTCAGAGCCTGCCGATCTGGAAACAAGGGTGCCAATGAGCTTACCGCCACCCTTGTTTCCAGACCAGCAAACTCCTAATGAAGCCCCAGGTCTCAGACTCAGAGATACACCCATTTCCCTCATGTACGCAATACACCCATAGATGAACACACATACACAAACAAACACACATAAACGTGTCTTTTTCTTACCTCCTCCCTTACTACTACAGCAATGGATGCCCATCACCTCACACAGAGGATGTATAGATGGCGCATCCTATGCAATTTACAGCCATAAATCAGAAAACAGGGAGGGGTGTTGGTCAAACACTGCCTTCTGAATTCTGTTTTTTGGCATGAACAGCGAGTACAGAGCTCACCATCCCATAGGGTCCTTGTGCATGGGGATGACCAGGAGTGTCCACTAGACACTTTTTGGCCAATACGGCAGACTGTACTGCTAATGTGAAATTGAATGATGAAGAAGCAAAACAGCCCAGGTCTTGTATGGCATGTGGGATTTGTACAGCTTGGGTTCTCCAAGCCACAGTGAAACATAGTTTCCCTTAATCCAGTAGTGATTCCTTTTTCACTGGCCTTTGGCTTATCAATAATGGATGGCAGGTCCACGCCATGTCACTCATTATGGATATGCTCCCATGGTTGTTTGCTTATTTACATTGATTATATAATTAACAGTTTAATTATTTCTCTAGCTGGATATTCTCCTCAGTGCAATACACCACCACTGACAGGAACCGCAGATTGATAGTGTTAGGAGTACGCATTATAATTGTGTGTTACAGTAAACTAGGCTGCGTTGCGTTTGTTTCTTGTTGTTCTAGCTATTCATTGGATACATTACATTATATTACTTTACATTAATTTAAATAAAGGGCAAGCAAAAATAAAAGTAATAGTTTTTTTTTTAATGTTTCGGTCACACTGAACTATATGCATTTTATTTATGAAGATTGCTTCGGCATATTTTTATGTTAACCTTTCCTTACAACGACTGCACACAGGCAGGCATTTGCAAATAAGTAATGCAGCTAGTTCAATGATTGCCTTTCACTAGCTTATTTGCAATATGTAAGCATGATCGCATTGCAATGATCTGAACGTTCAGCTCTTTTTCTATCTGCTGGCTACTTAATCATGCTACTCAGTTTTGGAACCGCCTTCACAGATGTTGTCGTATGCTGATTTATTAACTCGCTATGTGTTTGTTAATATTACATTAGTTTTTAATTTGTCAATGTTTATCCGAGTCACTGATTAAAACAAATCCAAATGGTGATTTTAAGCTTCACATTTTATGATTGGAGTTGCTTTTTCGAGATATGATGACTGTTTTATACTGGTTTACAGCTGCATTCACAATTCATTAGAATTGGAGTAAAAAAAAATCGAACCCTGGTTTATAATTACTTTCAATCAGGTGAGGAGTCAATAGTGTGTCATTTCATGTGCGAAAACTAAACTGTGCCATGAGCTCTGATAGTACATGATATGATATTTTATTTGTATCGCGCTCGTACACAAGTGTTTCAGAGCGCTGTCCATTTTTCAATATGTTCTTTAATTCCTGAAAGGTGGTATGAATGCTCATGGCAGTATTCAGTTAAAAAAATCGGTCCTCTTTTATTTTATCTAAGAAAAAGTAAGAACAAATCCTAATCCTATTTTGCACGAAAATCAAAGTATTCCCACTTTATATCAAAACTATAAACGTTTTTCTAAAAAATAAAAGTTAAGATAGTTTAGATTCCTACTAAATTTTACATGTTACACATAACCTGAACTGTGTACTTGTTTTGGGGAGATACATATTCTGAACACGGATTTGCAGAATTAACAATCTATCTGAACAATGTAAATATCATGCTGTTAAGGAATCCGCTGAAAAAAATAACCCATGCAATATTTGAAAATGTATTTTTGTAGACTGCATAGCCATTCGTAGGTGTATGGTACATTTTGAGTGCAGACAAAGTGTGTATCCAAAAACCTAGTGTAGGGATTTTTTGCAAAATTACGAAAGCTTTGTTAAGCTTTGTGTGCAGTTTCATCAAATGTGGTGAGGGATAATTACCCAGTTTCACATAGGACTAGTAGTTACAGCTGGTAGTGAAATTCCAATCACTACAATACTTGGCAAGTAACGCCTCATGGTAAAATCTACTACTGTCACTCGTACAATAACTAACAGCAATAACCCTGTTTTTTTTAGAATACAATATTTCCAGACATAGCTAGTACCATAAAATCAGCTCTGGGCTGATTCTAATTACGGACAATGCCAGAAGTAGCTGCTGCTATTTAACTGCATGTTAAGTGTGGTCACCAAACACAGGTTTTGGCAAATGACCGAGCAGTACTGCAGATGAAACAACTCTACAATGTATACCTTTCATGACCATCTGCACTGTTTAACATAGGTAATGCTGTCTTTTAGTCATGGACGTCCTTTGGGGGTCACCAGGGGTCGCACCTGCAATCCCTGAGGTCTCCCTTTCTACTAAAGCGCCTGGTCTGTGGCCAGTGCCATGTGGCACTTTTTTCCTGGAATGGCTGGCTTTCTTGTTCATGCCTTCCACATGTGTAACACTTTGAGCAGTGACCCTAAATAAGAAAGAATAGGACTAACACATAATTTGTCTTTCTGGAATTCTTTACAATAAATTGTAAACTCATTAAAGGTTTATTTCAGGCAAACCTCAGGGGGTGAGTCACAGATTCAGTCTGTTCTTTAACACAACAAATTCACAATGCAGACAAAAAAACGTCCAAAAACCGTCTAGAGTACAAAAAACATCTATTTCAGACTATCTACTTTGTGTTTCGCAAGTTGCAGTTATAGCATGTTTCTTTCTGCCGTTGTCTCTGTTAGGATCATCACAAGACATTCCATCTTGGTGTCCTCTGTCACTTGACAACATCCTTGTGCCTAAAAGCATGTGCACAGTATAGACATGTTTGACCATAGCACAGAAAGTGGCCCTTGATTTAATTATGCCACAATTAATGCTTTGTTGCAATGTGTTTATCTTTCCTATCTCCATGGCATGCTGTTCATGATGTTGGTCTGCATGTATGAGGCTACGAGTACCCAGAGTACAGGATACCATGTGGGTGCACTGCTTTCCCTGTGCTACTCTAAATTCTTTAATACAGTTATGAACCCTCCCAATGGTATGTATTTTTCCAACCTCTGAAGCCTGAAAAGTAGATCCACGCAGGCCTGACATCTTGCCAATTCTGCACCAGACCTGCAGATGAACCTGCCTGCTGTTGAATCTCAGTTACCAGTTTAATGGTATCCACTACAGAGTGCAATGTTCTTTCTGACTTTGAGAACATTCAGACATGTAATTGCTCATGTTACTATATCCGGTAAAATATCTCTAGCCACTAAGATAGTTCAGTGGGTTGCAGGTTCGAATACTGGCAAGGCCAACTCAGCCTTTCATCTTTCTGAGGTTGATAAATGAGTACCAACACAGGTTGGGTGATATTGCATGTATATTTGTTCTAGATAAAATGCCTAAGCGTAAGTTGTATATAATAACTTATCATTTGGCACGTCTGCTTGCATTCACGGTAATTTGATAATATGGGCCTATGCATCAAATGTATATCCCATTAAAGTGATATAGTAAGCATATTTTTCTTAGTGCACTGGAACAATGCTATTTGATGCAACTTCCTGTTTTGTCAAGAGCTGAAAGGTTGTGTTTCTTTGCTTCCCATGAAATCACTTCGGGGTGGGGGTCACATTACATCACTTCCTGTGATGTCATCAGAGGTCAAGGGTCATTTGATATCACTTCCGCTACCCCAGGCATTTTGGTGAAATGACATCCCTGTCTTTAGTTCCTATAAATTATGCCAATTACAGAAGTTGTGTTCCACCACTATCACATATGCTGCTAGCAGTGTTTACCGATTTGGGTTATGTCACACACTTTCAGCACAAGGCAGTTACCATAACACAATGAATTGCTCGCATGAGAGCTGTAACTCGTGCGGGGCGTATTTCTTAATGGTTTAAGCAGAAGTGGTTTAAAAGACCGCTGGTTTAAAAAGTTTATAATTTATAATGCTGTACAAGCGAAATATTTTCAGCAATGTTTTGCACAAATCCATAATTCCTGAGAATTATGGATTTCAATCAAAGGGGAGTTTACAGCATCAATCTATTTAAATAAATAGTCTGTTCTCGAAGCACGACAATCAGTTTAAATAACCAGACATGGCCCATGGAATTGACTCTTAGTGTAAACAGCTGCTAATTGCTGTACAGTGTTAGCTGCATATTCCAGAGAACAACTATAAACCCTATATTTAATATACGTCCGGTCATACATATAGATTCGTTTTGGAGGACCATTCAAGTGATTCACCAGAATCACTATTTGAAACATTGCAAACATGTTTTCAATCTAGACAAAAGAAAAGGTTCCAGTCTTGCTGCGCCGACACACAATAATGCTACAGACTGCTACAATTGCAGATTTATTTTGTACTGAAACAGCCTGACACGTGTTTCGAGCAGTCCTTGCTCTTCATCTGAGGCTGATAGAATTAAAAAATAAAATAATAATTGGAAGTTTCTGACAAATAATGTTCCAAAAGACATTGTTAAACAAAAAGCAAAGAGAAAAGGGAAGGGGTAAGGGTTGGCATATTAGCACAACCCAATATCCATTAAAAATCAACGTCATTATGTAAAGGGAAAACCAAAAGGGGCAAGGCGACAAAAAAACACAACTATTTGCATGAGAAATTTCCACAACAAAATAACGCATTGTGACCAAAAGCCACCACCAATTGCATGAGAAGTTTCCACAACATGGTATCAGATTGCAAAAATAATACGTCATCAGTGTACATTGGTGAACGCATCACAGTGATTAAAATATTTATGCAAATAGAAAGAGAGTACCGTCAATTTATGATGTGGCATGGATAAGAAGTAATTTCAGTTGTTGAATCCCAGGTGGGATGAAGAAGAGATATAGAAAGAAGGCGAAGGTGAGGAACAAAGCAACAGAGTTAGTAAATTACTGATCTCACTACCAAATGATAGCGTGATGTACTGGGACCGAGTGAATTCCAATTCGAAATACTAAATTCTACCTTAAAATTGTTGAACAAGTGTCTTAGCTTCTGGGTGATGTATCTGTGAGGACGCAATGAGAGTATTAGCATGTTAACATGCTCACTACATAAGAACTGGTGCGCAGATAGCGCATGCACAGGAGATACAATAAAAAAAAGAAAATGTGCGTGGATACGAGCATACCTCATATAGTCAGATGCATCGCTGTTGCGGCATGTTCTTAAATTTAAGAGTCGGGCTGGACATATTCAATTTGGGAATTGACGAGGTGAAATACCCAAGAACAAAAACAAAAAGAAAGAAGGTAAGGTAAGTATGCAGCCATGCAGGCGTCCGCCTCTGGAAAATGCCTCAGCACTCGTAATTCAAAAGGACGGCCGCAGATCTGGCGTCCAAGGGAATGTAAAAAAGTTACTCACACTGGTGGTCTGCTGCACGGAACGAGACAAGCCCCTCACGCGCATCCGCTGTGGCTTCCTAATGTTGTTTGGTTCTGTTTGGGGAGGAGTGAAGATTCACAATCAGAAACTAGCATCTCCAAAATCCTCAGTGAGTTCGATATTGAACAACAGAATCTTCACATTAAAGAATTGAGAACAAAATCTAAATTCACACCTGTATTCAGTCAAGATAACATTATTGATACCTTCTATCAAGCCGTCATCAAGGACATCCACAAAACTATTGATCAGTCAAAACCAAAGGCCTTCAGACATGATAGTCGCTCTAATCTTAGTCAAGCAGAAATCACAGCCCTCAATGGGCTGGCGCAAAATCAACAATTGATAATCAAGGAAGCCGACAAGGGCGGAAACATCGTGATCATGAATAAAGCAGACTATATCAGCATTGGATCAACACATCTTGAACAAGAAGGTTGTTACCAGAAACTCTTGTCCAACCCAATAACTCAGATTAAATTTGAAATTAACCAAATGGTTCTGGAGTGGCACAAAAAAGGTGTCTTATCAGACACAGAAAAACAATTTCTCACAGTTGATGGCCCAACAATGGCCACAATCTATTTTTTACCTAAAATACACAAGAAATACACAAATATACCTGAAGGTAGACCCATTGTTAGCAGTAGAGGGGGTGTATTGGAACCCATGTCACTATACATCAATGAATGCCTGTTGCCCCCCATGCTCACAACACCAGCATATATAAGAGAAACCTTGCATGTACTTCAAATCTTAACAGAGGTAACCTTTCAACCTAATTTACTTATGGTCACTTAGATTTCAGGTCATTATATACCTCACTCAAGCATGATATGGCCATATCCAGTGTGGACTACATTTTTCGACAAGCCTCTGCCTCATTTTATGTGCATATCAAGATGCTTAAACAATTCTTATTGTTCACACTCCAAAATAACGTGTTCCTTTTCAATAACACTTACTACAAGCAACTTATCGGAATTGCTATGGGGGTGAGCTTCGCCCCAGCTCTGGCTAACATTTGTATGCATTATTTTGAACAGGAATTTGTTTACAGTAGCCATGCGTTTAAACCATTTATATACCTTTGGAAATGCTACATTAACAATGTTTTCATGCTTTGGACAGGCAGCACTCAACAATTGCTTTCATTTGTAAATCAACTTAACTGCAACTCATGGGGTATTCAATTCACCTGCTCATACTTTCTCAACTCTCATGCTGGACTTTCTTTGCATCTTGTATTGATGGTGGCCCTGAATCATGCTGTTCCCATCTTCATCTTGTATCCTGGCTTGCAACACTATGTGTTACTACTGACTTCTGCAATTGTATTCCCTCTCCACTCTTGCTTCTCCACTCTTTTTGACTGCTTACTCTCTTTTCTCTCCTCCTTTCCCTTCTCCCTTTTCTTATCTCCTCCTCTTACTTTCTTCTATGCACTTACTGTATCAGAATTGTCCCTGGACCTAATATGATAGCAACCTCGTTTGTTTCCTCCACCCACCCATTACTGTTTGTTTCTTCCCCACCACCCTTCCAGCACTATCTGAAATGTCGTCAGGCCTAGTATGATAGTCGCTTGTTTTGTTCCTCGCCTCCCTTTCTGCACCCCTCTCCCTCACCTTTTGTTTTTCTCCGGCTCTACCAGAAATGTCGTCAGGCCTAGTACGGTAGTCGCCTGTCAGTTTCCATTTCCTTCCCACTCTCCCCCTCCCTTCCCTATCTATGTCTTAGCTCTTGCACTATCTGAAATGTCATCAGGCCGAGTACGATAGTTAATTTCACATCCTTACTGTTCATGGCCTGTAAGAATGTGGTTGTATTTTCCATTGTTCCCTCCCTTGCCTTGAAGCGCTTTGAAACACATTATGTATAGGCGCTATATAAATAAACGATCATTTCATATCATATCATACAGCTTCAACATTATTGATTTTCTGGACCTTTCAATTAGTAATTCGGATTCTGGATTCTTAACTAAGACTTTTCGCAAAAGCACTTCAGTAAGTTCAGCTCTTCACGCAGATAGCTGCCATAAGAAACATGTCGTCACAAACATCCCCAAGGGAGAACTAATCAGAGCTCGGCGAAAATGCACAACTCGTAGAGATTTTGATTCTGAAAGTAAACTCATCCAAGGCAGGTTTGCACAAAGAGGTTACAATGTTAATCAGATGTCAGTTACAGCAGAACAGGTCAGCAGACTTGAAAGGAATGATCTACTTCACCCCAAAAATGTAACCAAGAGACCAGGAGCTTACAAGATTCGCCCGATCACCAGATACAATCAAGACAGTTAGATACTGTACAAGATCCTGAAAAGACATTGGCACCTTTTCCATCTGGATGTGGATATTACCAATTGGATTGACCCATTCCCTAACCTGACTTTCAGCAAAGGGATCAACCTTAAGAATACACTCAGTCCATCTTTCATGCACAATGAAGCATGCCCTTCGACTTGGCTAAACCAAGAGCAATTTAAAGGTTTTCACAAATGCAGCAGTTGTTCAATGTGCCCATACGCACTTGAGACTACAAACGTGGTATTTAATTCCAGGCAGACTCATCAGATCAAGACTTTCATGAATTGCAATACAAAATACATTGCCCATTGTATCATTTGTGTTTGCAACAAAAAATTTATCGGCAGCACGATCAGACCATTAAAGACCCGGATAAGAGAACATTTATCCACTATTGCCGGCCAGGACGCTAAATTCCCGCTTGCCAGCCACAGGCAGAAATATCATCAAATGGACCTCAAACAAAATATCAGATTCGTCGGGCTCACAAAAGCAGTCCTGCCCCCGTGAGGTGTAAACCTGACTTTGAGTCTGAGTAGACTTGAAGCCAGACTTATATGCAAATACAGGACTGTTTATAGCGGCCTCAATTCAGATCACAAACTATCAGTCTTCCTATAAACTGCAAACCAACCTATTTAATTTATTTTCATAAATCTGGTTTGGTGGCTCAGAAAACAAGAATGCTGCTTACTGCAAAGAACTCTCTTACTTTGAGTGGAAAGCTGCTACTACCTACCCGGCATTGCGAGCAGTCACAGGGCTCTTGCCTGCATCACCGCATCACTGCACTTCCTGGAGGAGGCGGGGCCACATCTGACACGTGTTCTGATCACGTGATCCTGGGCTCCTTCATAACACAGAGGCTGCCGCCCGCTCTGTGCGCTGCTTACTGCAAAGAACTCTCTTACTTTGAGTGGAAAGCTGCTACTACCTACCCGGCATTGCGAGCAGTCACAGGGCTCTTGCCGGCATCACCGCATCACCGCACTTCCTGGAGGAGGCGGTGCCACATCTGACACGTGTTCTGATCACGTGATCCTGGGCTCCTTCATAACACAGAGGCTGCCGCCCGCTCTGTGCGCTGCTTACTGCAAAGAACTCTCTTACTTTGAGTGGAAAGCTGCTACTAACTACTCAGCATTGCGAGCAGTCACAGGGCTCTTGCCGGCATCACCGCATCACTGCGCTTCCTGGAGGAGGCGGGGCCACATCTGACATGTGTTCTGATCATGTGATCCTGGGCTCCTTCATAACACAGAGGCTACCACCCTTGCAGCGTTAAGCCCGATAGGGGTAAAGGCCTGGAGGCTGTTGAGCGGCTGTTTGGCACTGGTGGCGTTTAAATCAAGGAGACTACGGAGGAATTACCTCTTTGATCCCTTCTGAGCGCCTACCTATTCTGTGTAGTGCGCACAGGCAATTCTGTGTGTTCTAGGCAGAGTCATGCACTAAACCAGTCTGTGCTAACTCACGGCTAGCCTCGTTGCACCCGTTGCAATGACTGCCCAATCTGGCCAGGGGGGCCCACAAACAAGGAGAAAAACGATTCAACAACGACAGATGCAGAATCCGTGGACAGCATTGAAGGCAGACGCGGCTTCGGACACCTTAAAGGTAAGAACTGCCTCACGGAAACGTGCGTCTAAAGTGCCACCTGAAATTGTCGATCTAATGGGAAAAAAGCAATCAGAGTCAGTCCTTGTGGCCACTTCTGAACCTTCTGCGATTCATCCCATACACGATAAATCTTTTGATGCTCTACCTACGAACACGTCGTGCTCATTGGGAAGCAACGAGGCATCAGAAAAAGTAACAAATGACTGTCGTTTGTCACCAGGAGAACTTGGAAATCCTCTTACCTCGCCAACTCTTGCCCTTACGAATCCTACTGCCTCTGCGCTACCACCCGTGCTGCTCGCATTACCACTACAAGCTGACAGAGAAGGACACATTATATCTGATTCCTCCACTGATGGGACAGTGGGGGTTGTAGGGTCCGAGGGGTCTGTGCCAGAGCTTGTGCCTAGGGAGGCCGATGCAAACACTTCATCCGAAGCTGGTGCCTTGTTAGACAAGGCCGTTCCACAAAATGCACCTTCACAAAGACCATTACTAACTCTTGACAACCTACTTCCGGTTGGCCTAAATTTGTCACAAACACTTTCATTTAATAATACATCTCAGGTCATGTTGAACCAGATTACTTCGGAAACTATTGACAACTCTTTTTCCCCTTTCGAACTTACGGACGCAGAAATAATGGAAGCTTCCCAGGACAAGGAAGGAAACGAATGTGTACTTGAACCCCATGAAATAATATTAACTTTGCAGTCTTCCGACACAGATCATGTGACTGCAAGAAACATCCCCGCAATTGTTGACTTGCCGCAGAGAGCTTTTCGGCTCCAACAAACAAAGGAACATATGAGGACAAATACCCTTCAGTCTTCCTATGGCTACATGAATGCAAATAGTAGTCAGCAACATACATTACATCAACACAGTCGCATTCATGACGACCATGCTGAATATCTTCACGGATCATGTGATATTATGGGATGCGTTCAGACGAGGCAAATCAATAAAACTCGCCCGTCATCACGCGACAAACGAAACCGCCGTGGAACAGGAGACAGTATCTCGAGCACACCCCACGTCAAGACTGGAGGACAAACATCTAATATGGATTCCTCCAAAAAATCGAGAAATGTGAACTCTAAGTTTACAACATCGGAACTTTCACAGGATATCCCTGTTACCACGGCCGTGATTTTGTCGCTGGTAAGCGACCCACATCTGGAGACCTCAAATAGTTCACATCTAGGTCTGTCAGACAAAACCAGCACCGAGTCAAAGCCAAGTTTGTCCTCAGCAGCTGCAATGCAGATCTATAATAATGTTTTGGCAGCTTCATCTGTGGCACTCCTTCCATTTTTGAAGATGTACGAGTCACTTCATGAGGCTTACAAAGACCAGACGTCACTCATAATAACTCTGAAAGAAAAGATGGACAAATTCGACTCTGTGACACATTTCCTGCAACTACATTTGACACAAGAAGCAGAACAAACAATAAGATGGCAAGAGCGTCTAAGTGACCTCGCATCACGTCATCACTGTCAGAACGGTTCTTTATCTGACGGTCTGCTTGAAGCCGTAAAATGGATGAGACATTCTTCAGCCATGATGAACCCAAGCTTCGAACCAACAATTTTCCAAGTGCCCTCATGAACGACCAAAGATTCTCACAAATTGCAACCTCAAACACAGAATACAAATGCCAATGTTCCAACCTTGAATCATATTGATGCAGCTTGTGAATCTCCCGCTATGACCGTCCAAGTAGAAGCTAGAAATCAGGTTGTGCAACTTTCAGAGTCCATTCCTGCGTCACTTCCGAACACTTCTGAAAACTGACTTCTGAAATATCTGCGGCCTCATTTGGAATTTTCGAAGGACCGGCAAAATCGATAAAGGTTGCCAAGAGGCAAGTCCAAACATCCCAGCAACTGAAAGGCAGGCAGTCACTGCCTGGGAAAAAACTGCCAGACCCAAAAAAACGTGTTCAACAATTAAAGTCACAAAAATTCATCAGAAACGTGACTCCCAACATTAGAGCTGGCTTATTCGGAAGAACAGAACAGCCAAAATGTGATGGCCAAAAAATTGTTCAAGAAGTTAACAATCCCAGTGGAGCAGGACGTCTCGTCGCTCCAGCAAGTAAGAGACAAAGAGTTGACTCTGACCACGAAAGTCTCATGAGTAAGTCATCGGGATCAGTAATTGATATATGCAATTTTTCTACTTACTCTGATGAAGTGACAGCCGATCAGTCTATCATCCCCTCTATTGTCGGCACTGATGACACTCAGCGAGAAAACAGGTCGACAAAGCCTGAGGACTGTTCGAATTTGCCTAAATGGCTAAACCCAAAAAATCCACGACATCAGAAAAAAAGCAGGTTCGCTACACTTCAAACGCCTCCTCATTTCGGAGATCTGGAGCGAGCTCCCCAAACTGCAAATTGAAACTACAAAATCTAAATCGGGAAGATCACGACCTGAACCTGAACCGCAAAAACGTATTGAAGTTATTGTCTTGCATTCCATCCCTTAGAACGATTTTGTCTGAGGATATACAAATAGTAGAGTACGCAACTGTAAGGTGTTGCGACCAGTTTCTGCTACATATCCTCTCAGTTTCAGTTCGAAACACAATTCTGAACGCTTCAGAGGAATTGTTAATGTTTGGATTCGATATATCGGTAGAACCGACGAGCTTCAGGTGTCCAATTCAAAGGACACCTTTAAAGGGATGCAAGATCAACGACGCGCTGAGCTTCGTAGAGAAATGGCAATTACAGAAAGCTCATGCTCAAACCGCAATTTTCCAGTGAAAAACAGCAGTCACACTGACACCCCTCATCGACGTTAGCCACCATTCAACAGCAATAAGTGTACTCGTGAATTTATCTCATGGAACACCAGGGGTTTCACCCACTTATTCAAAAATTTTGAGGCTGACCTGGAAAAGGTCTTTGTTATTTGTCTTCAGGAGACATGGTTATGCGAGTCCCCATCAAGGTATGGATACCTGAGTCTAATAAATCTGGCAATAAAAACCGCAAAGGGGCGACCTTCTTCTGGTTTGATAATCATGATCAAAATAAACACCAGGTGGCGCCTCGTTTATTTTTCCAGTCCCAATCCATTTGTGCAAAGTGCACTGCTCCAAACCACCAATGAAGACCAGGAAACAAGGAAACACCTGCTTATTCTAAATAGTTACTGGAACCCGGCCAAAATAAGCACTAAAAAATGTATAGATTCAATAACAACTTGTATTGATCAGACACTGTTAAACTACAAGAATCTATCAATAATCTGTGCAGGCGATTTGAATTGTTCTTGGTTCAAATAAGATCATGTAACCAATCAGTTCAAATTATTACGACATGATGAAGTAAAAAGTCGGGAGTCAAAATGGAGGCAGGCGCTACACATTCGAAATTGCATGGTAAACGGACATGTTCCGGGCGATCAACCTCCCCAAAAAACTTGGTCATCATCAAATGCTCAATCAATAATTGACTACTTTTGGGTTTCACAAAGTTTTTTTGAAACTGATTTGAGATTATCAGTAAGCCCCATGTCAAGTAGTGATCACATCCTTCTTCGGCTGGCCTGCACAGTGGAATGGACAACAGAGCCAATAAAATATGATTCCGCAATTTCCGTAAACAGTGCCGGAAACTGGCTGAAGATTAATAGACCAATGATCGAGGAAATAAGTCAGAGATTACGGCATAACACAGAACTGTCTGTAAATTATGCACCCTTACTCTTTGATTTTATTGCAATAAAAGCAGCCGATCGAATAATGGGCTTTAAACACAAACATCCTTCATCTTGATTCCTAAAGAAGTCTCGCAAATTTGCCAGCAACGTAATTGCAATCAAAAAAGCAATACGTTCACTTACAATACCGCAATTTGTTGAAATCGCAAAAATCGATTATTGAACAAGACAAAGCAGAGTACCTAATGAAGCATCTAGTCCAAAAGAATTCCCAAGAAATCTGGGCAATTTTAAATGCAGGAAATTTGAAGCACCAGTCATCCCCATCAAATGAGATCAAATGCAGACTCTTGGGAACAGCATTATGGTAACATCTTTTGCAAAGCATCTAAAGAGGACACTGGTAATTCTATACAAGATCTGACATCTTGGAAACTCCAAATAAAAGGGGAAGACATAAGAGCTGCCATACGATCCTTGAAAAACTCTCACGCAGCAGGCCCAGATTTAATGTCAAATATGATGTTGAAAAAGAACGTGGGGGAATGGGCCATTTTAATCGAACTCGTGTTCACCCGCGTGCTTACATCAGCAATGATACCTGATTCCTGGCAAGATGCGATCATTGTGCCGATTTACAAAAAGGGCAATCGGGCGGATCCAACCAACTATCACCCGATTGCCCTGCTGGACACCATAGTTAAAATCTTTGCCTCTTTCTTACGTCAAAGGCTAGATACGTGGTCTACGTCAGAGAAAATCTTCGACATCCGGCAAACAGGTTTTTCAAAAGGCGTGGGGGTGGAGGTGAACCTGATGCTCCTATATATTCTCAATTTAGAAAGCCAAAAGGCAAAGACAAGATTATTTCTCGCTTTCATAGATCTGAGAGGAGCTTTTGACAGTGTTAATCGTAGCAAACTATGGAAAAAAATGGAAAACTGGAATTGCCCTAGAAACCTCGTCGAGCCAATCAGAGCACTACATACACAAACCACCGTCAGCATAAGACTAAACAACCAAGGCACCCTGTCCAACCGGATACCAACAAACATAGGTGTGAAACAGGGATGCCCTTTAGCTACTGAACTCTTCAAATTGTTCATATCCGACATCCCAGCTCATCGTGAAGATGTGCGATGTTTTCCACCAAAACTGAATAACATCGAAATAGGATGCATAATATACGCCGACGACGTGGTTCTGCTGGACAGGACTCAGATAGGCCTGCAACGCCAATTAACAAACCTTCATGACTATCTGCTTAAAAACGACCTGGAGCTAAACACTGAAAAAACCAAGATCATTATCATATGCCAAAATCGTCCAAAAAGACAAAAAACCTTCAAATGGAAAATTGACGATAACTGTCTTGATAAAGTAAATTCAATTAGATACTTGGGAATCATTTTTAATAATTCAGTCCACGAACATCACTGGAAGGTTGACATGGTCAATCGAATGACTCAATTTGGCATTCAGGGACAGTTGTTGAACAGAAATTATGGCAAGTTCACTCTAGCTCCGGTCTTGAATTTCTATGCCCAAAAAGTAGTCCCTGCAATCACTTTCAGATCAGAATCCGGTTGGAACATAGACGTTTCGTTCTGGCAAAAGTTGGAAGGAATCTTCTGGCGGCGTGTTTTGAAGCTTCCCACCTAAATATCAATGACTTAAATCAGATATTAACTTTCACTAAATTCTCTACTCTCTCATGTAATGTGGAAATCTTTAACAGTAATGCGAAAGATGAACCTGTCTCCAACAGTTCCTGCTTTTCAAATCTTCTCCGTAATAAACAAAATAGGGCACTCAAAACTTCTCGATGAGTGGAAACAAATCATGCTATCAATTTTAGCCACTGCTGATCTCACCTTGAATGATTTACTGATGAGACCACAATCAGCAAAAAAAAAGTTCGAACAATGGTGTTGGAATTCGAATAACGATTTACAGCTTTTGAAGCCGACCACCTTAGATGCTGGAATTGGGGAACACAAGCTAAACGTTACAAGCAACTACTTAAAAAACTGCCCGTCTCAACATCACCGTGAGCAGTTTTTAAAGCTTCGTCTAAATGCTGTAAGAACAAAAGACATGATGTGGAGCCGTCACTTTAAAGAAGTGAGAGATAACATATGCCGCTTCTGTCACTCTGAAATCGAAACGTCTGAACATCTCCTCACTAGATGCAAAGAAACCATTGCTAAACGGACGACGCATCTGGGAGGATATATTCCAGTCGTCTGTAATAGTAGAGACTGGTGGTCAAATGCGGCAGCTGGACATTGTATAAAATTAAGGTGTGCCGTAGTTGATTACATGGACTCATTAAGACTCGACACAAACTTCAACTGAAACAAACATTGCAACCAGGACTTTCGAAGCGACGTTTATAGTTTCACGGAACCTTACTCCAGAGAACCTTGTTTTGATAGATATGGTTACATTGTAGCAATAGTCCGATGTCTCAATGCTTGCATTGAAGTATGTCGGACTGGTGTTTCAATAAAAAAATAAAAAAACAAAAAAAAAAAACATTTTTCACATATCCAACTGGATTTTTTCATTTTTTTTCCAAATTATCTCCTTTTTCTCTTCGCAACTCTGCATTTTACCTCTTAATATGACTATCCACCGACCATAATGCTATCTGTGCCCTTAATGGGAACACCCACAGTAACCAATTAGCCCCTTACCACGTTAGGTATTTGCACCACATGCATAGAGTAGGGAGCACAGCCACAGAGATCACAGAATATCGCAGAGACTATGGTCATTACTTTATATCCTCAGCCATTCGGGCGTAAACCTGAGGTTTTGCTTCAAGCCAACCATTAGTGCTAACCGCAATTTCAATTCGGGCATGGTTTCGTAATTTTTCAAATACAATTTTTTCCCCGCCTCCTTTATTTCAATATTCAAATCGTATCTTTTTCAACAAAACCGGGTTTAAAAAACCTTCTGCTTCCCAATACAGCTCAATTTAATACCTTTAATATTCTCTGATCTCGGGGCACTCTGGGGAAAAAGCACTTTTGCAACAATTACTAATGTTTCCTTTGCAAGACCGCACTGCCCCACGTTAATAGTTTAGCCACTCCAAGATGGTGGCCCTTCCAGTGAACGCTTCCCGCGTCTAGGCTCCTCCCCAAACAAAGCCAAACAACATTAGAAAGCCGGAACGGACGCGCGTGAGGGGCTCGTCTCGTTCCGTGCAACAGACCACCAGTGTGAGTAACTTTTTTACATTCCCTTGAACGGCCACCAGATCTGCGGCCGTCCTTTTGAATTGCGAGTGCTTGAGGCATTTTCCAGAGGCGGACGCCTGCATGGCTGCATACTTACCTTACCTTCTTTCATTTTTTTTGTTCTTGGGTATTTCACCTCGTCAATTCCCAAATTGAATATGTCCAGCCCGACTCTTTCATTTAAGAGCATGCCACAACAGCGATGCATCTGACTATATGAGGTGTGCTCGTATCCACACACTTTTTCTTCTTTTTTATTGTATCTCCGGTGCATGCGCTATCTGTGCACCATTTCTTATGTAGTATGCATGTTAACATGCTAATACTCTCATTGCGTCCTCACAGATATATCTCCCAGAAGCTAAGACACTTGTTCAACAATTTTAAGGTACAATTTAGTATTTCGAATTGGAATTCACTCGGTCCCAGTACATCACGCTATCATTTGGTAGTGAGATCAGTAATTTACTAACTCTGTTGCTTTGTTCCTCACTCTCGCCTTCTTTCTATATCTCTTCTTCATCCCACCTGGGATTCAACAACTGAAATTACTTCTGATCCATCCCACATCATAAATTGACAGTACTCTCTTTCTATTTGCATAAATATTTTAATCACTGTGATGCGTTTACCAATGTACATTGATGACATGTGTTATTTTTGCAATGTGATACCATGTTGTGGAAACTTCTCATGCAATTGGTGGTGGTTTTTGGTCACAATGCGTTATTTTGTTGTGGAAATTTCACATGCAAATGGTTGTGTTTTTTTGACGCCTTGCCCCTTTTGGTTTGCTCTTTACATAATGACCTTGATATTTAATGGATATTGGGTTGTGCCTATATGCCAACCCTTTCCCCTTCCCTTTTCTCTTTACTTTTTGTTTAACAATGTCTTTTGGAACATTATTTGTCCGAAACTTCCAATTATTATTTTATTTTTTAATTCTATCAGCCTCAGATGAAGAGCAAGGACTGCTCGAAAAACATGTCAGGCTGTTTCAGTACAAAATAAATCTGCAATTGTAGCAGTGTGTAGCATTATTGTGTGTCGGTGCAGCAAGACTGGAACCTTTTCTTTTGTCTTGACATTACGGTGGTATACCTGGGCAAGGTACCCACAAACCCCAGTCCACTGCAGCCCTCTGTTCACCTATTGCATGTTACAAGCGCTTTGTTCTAATTTAGGTTTGCTTTGCCCATATCTTTTCAGACGTTTTCAATCTATTTGAATGAGTAAAACACCAAAACAGCTCATTTGAGATGGGATTAGAACTGCCACTTAAAATATAGAGATGTGAATTGGCATGTAGTGGTTTGAATCAGATTTAATTAAGATTAAAGATGATTCTTTCCTTATAAAGTCTTGTAGGACAGTTATACTCCTGTTATTTACAGGTACTCTTTATTACTCCTAGTCCTACTATACATCATCGCAGTACTTACTTGTGTGGTCCGTGACCTCCATTTTATGAATCCATTTCATCTTTTGACTAACCCACATACCTGCACCACTCCTCCACAGAGACTACAATACTCCCCCACAGTATGTTAGTTTCATGTTAGTTTCAATACCTCCTAACACATCATGGAAGGTTTTCACACTGCACCAGGACGGTCAAGGAGGGTCATAAGTACTATGACAAGGATGAATGGGGCTAGGAGTAATGAAGATTACTGTT
The DNA here is from genome assembly GCF_040938575.1 of Ambystoma mexicanum. NCBI lineage: Eukaryota > Metazoa > Chordata > Amphibia > Caudata > Ambystomatidae > Ambystoma > Ambystoma mexicanum. The sequence continues at coordinate 693,475,710 of NC_090923.1, forward strand.
AAGTAACTTGATCAGTACCCCCATGTCCCTCTTCCATGTCCCAATACTTACTTGTGAGGTATACCAAAAACAGCAGTGAACAATGGATCCGACCAGAGTGGAGTGGCAACACCTCATCACCAACTTTATTCTAAAACACCACACCAAATCACCCTTGAGGAGCAGTTCAGCACTCAACATCCATTTCCCAAAGGAGGAAGACCCTTGCATGTGCAAATTGAGGCAACAGTATCTGGTGAATTTATTTGGGTTGGCCCAGATAGCCACCCTGCATATATCCTGAATCGTCACTCTCTTTACCTATGCCCAAAACGCCACAATGCCACTGATAGAGAGACCTTGAACAGAAGACAGCAGAGAGACTGTCATCTAGAATATGCTAAGGCAATATATTGCTAAAGCTAATGGTTAATCATAGGCCCTGATGCCTTCAAGCCATATTTCAACCCCCAAAATATACTGTTTGACTGTCGAAAGGATGTCGTTGTGTCAAGCTAAGACAAGATAGGCCTTTAAACATCCAATGTATGCCACTGCTCCTCCTCAGGAGAGGTGGCCCTGGAAAAGAAGGAAGGAAGCACAATATCCTGTGCCTGATGGAACTTCGAAATTACTTTAGAAAGGAAACTTGGATCACATCTGAGAACCAAGAAATCTGAGAGGAATCACAGGAACGCAGGCATGCATAGCAATGCTCCAATTCTCTCCAGCCTCTTCAATAAGGTAATGGCCACCAAGCACACCGTCATCCATGTAAGAAACCTCATATCAAAAAGCTCTACTGGTTCAAATAGACAGTTCTGTAAAGAGCACAATGCCAGGAGAATGTCCCGAGGAGGCACAAAAGCACACACCAAAGGGTTAGACAAGAGGGATCTTTTCAACAGCCGAGAGATCAATGGCTCACACCTGGAACGTAGAAACCAGTGCTCCCTGAAAGCCTGGCGTGCTGTCCACTGGGCCCGAAGAGATGACATTGACAGACACATGTCCCAGCCATCCTGCAGGAACTTCAAAATCAATGGCACAGAACAGTTCAGAGCCCACACAGACTGCCAAGTGCACCGCAGTGCAAAGTTCTTTCAATGTGTCTCATGTACCTTCAGTGTCCAGGGACGTCTGGGCTTCTGAATCACCATTGCCAACTGTGCAGTTAAGCCTTGTCTGCACAAACCCTTCTTCTCAACTTCCAAACCCCAAATTAGAAATCATAGAGGGTGAATGACCCAGCCCCATCAAGACCGTGCACAGGAATGAGGGCAGGAACCACCCTGGAGCTACAGTCAGGTCTGTAGTAAGAATGTGAGTGAAGGGGTGACCCAACAGGAAACCTCATAACCAATGCTGCATAGCCTGCAACAGGGGAGCACAACCCCCCCTTCCTCCACAAGCTCAGCCAACTTTCCAAAACCACACATAGCAGTCTCAGCCATGTAGTAAGCATACATTGAAGTCCGAAAGGCCATATGTGCCCCGGCGCAAGATCTTTGTAGGGCTGAATCCACATTTCTGTCCACAGCATCCCGGATGGCCACCTCCTCTGCCCCCATCGATGAGTGACCCATCATGCTTAACAGGATAGTTTCCAACTGAATCCCCTGCAGAAGCGTACCCTCCTTTCCATATAAGGGATAAAACCTGGTCATAAAGCAAAGTATAGGCACCTTCTCAGGCTGTGTCAGTCATTAAGGACTATTTCCTGGATCTGAGGAAGCAACAGCAGTCTCACCCTAAAAGTATGTTTAAACTGGAATGGGCGATGCCTGGATCTGGACACCACATTAGGCACGGGGTGGCTGATGATAGCCCATGTATTCCTCCACCTGTAGAAGCACTGCAGTTAGTGCCTCTTTATCCAGATACTTCCCTTTAGGATCCTCAGCGTTGACCAGCACCTCAGAGAAAGACGAGGAGGACCCCCATCAGAAGCTGAAGGAGATGACAGCACAAGAGTCCTGGATCACCTGTACTTCTTACACACACCAGCCTCTCTCCTGAAGTCCTTCCAGTAAATGTGGACCAACAACTTATCCGACAGTGTAGGAGCCCTCTTAAGCCTGAAGGAGACACACTGGTCAGATTCTGTAGAGGAAGAGAGTGAGCTTGCTGCGTTGCCCTCAACCGGAACTTGCTTCAGTTAATGCTGTCTTTTGTCAGCAGCCACGGCAGGTCAGTACACTAAGAAGAAACACTTCAGGAAAAACCTCCATAAACTCAGCAGCACAGATCAATAAAAACTGCAACAGAGCAATTTCAAGAGCAGGGCACCAGGCAACACATAGCAAAAGACCAGAACCCAAAACAATTGAAGATCGCCTTACAGCAAGGCTGCAACGGTGAAGCAGGTGCAACCAATTCCTATTAGGCCAGCACATGGTTTGGCTGCACTTCCATTCACCTGAGAGAGGCATGTGACCAGCTGACCCACTCAGGAAGTCGTGGAATGTGCAATAGCCCATCATAAAAGAGTTTGCCAAGCCTGTCCGGTGATATCCACAAACACAGCCAACACCTCACCTGCTCTAGATGCTTGCTACAACTTACTGAGCGGCATGATTTTATTTATTAATGTAATGTTTTATTTATTTTAAAATGTTGCAGAAAAAAAAGCATGACCTCCTGGAGGCCCTGTCCATACCCTGCAAGTTAGATCAACAATCCGGAATGCCTGTAGAGGCAGCCATGCACCATGTAGTTCTGCCCATGTCTCAGTGCAAAGAAAAACAGCATTGGAAATGGGGACAGGAGCCCTAGGGATGCATGCAATCCATACACTGCTAAGGCTAACACCCAGGACATCAATATATAATATAAACGCTTATCTTCATGTATAGAAATGATTGGTGTGTTTGAGGCCTGCTTATTGCCCCATGTATATGCACCATGAAGTTTCTGACTCTCAGTGAACAAAACCACCTGGCTTACATGTGTCAGTGAACAAAGACAAGTGGCCCAGATATGTGATGTCGTCAGTGATGTCATCAATGACATTTGTGATGTCATCTTTAATGTCCTGGGTGTTAGTTTTAGCAGTGCGCTATGGTGGCGCAAGTTATGGTTGCTTAGCTTACCATAAATGGTGAATTTCTGAGGTGTTTCGATTTTACATGTAACCATAGTATCCCTTTAACACCGTTTTCCACTGAATTTGATATGTTTTTATTAGTGCAATTTATCCATAACGTCCCTTTACAAAGTTTGTTCACTGAATTTCATGGGTTTTTACCAGGATACCCTTATTTTGTCTACATGACCCTTACATCATACTGACACCTCCTGCCCCAACATGATAGCTGTAAAGTCAGCGGACAGAGTTCATGTCCGCAGACTTTGGGCAGCATTCACACTTCCCAAAAGCACAGGGGTTACCTTACATTGTTATGGCATGCAAGGAACAAACAGAAAATGTTTAAAGGGCAACACATATATGTAGCACAATAAAAAATAAAAAATTAAGTATGTCTACAAACTCTACTTATGAAAGCAGAAGTGCAATTACATGCGTTGTGCAACATAATGGAATGCAGCAAGCACAAAGTGACCTGTGCATCTAACACTATTACCTCAGTGCAGCCTTGTTTACACAGTCAGAAGCAAGTCTCACAAGCAAGGCCAACCTACTAAGAAGAAACCCATACAAAAAGTAGTAAGTACACTATGGGGCTGATTTATGGAATTATCTGCGATGAAAAACTGGCGTTTTGTGCACCATTCTGCCCGCAAATCCCCATTTGTTAAACAGGGATTTGCGGGCAGAATGGCGCACAAATCCCCATTTTTCGGCGCAAATAATTCCATGAATCAGCCCCTATATTTCTTACTGAAACATTGGAGTTTGTTGTATGTACATGAGTTGTAAGAAGTATGGTTTTCTTTGCACAGAAATAGCAAGCACCCTGGAGTGGCTAGATGAAAATTTCCCCCACAATGAAATGAGTGACAGAAGTAACTCTAATGTTACACAATAACATTTTCAAAAAGTAGGAAAAGTAATGTCACTGAAACATGTTTTTTTTTGTAACAGTACAAAGTGCAAATGAAGAAAGTGGGCCGGAATTACCACCAAATATGCAATAAGATGGGCACAGGCAGTCCCAAAATGTAAATGTTGGAAATTAACTAATAAGGAAAGGCATATTACAGACAATATTAAATACCACTGCCCCACTTGTACCTGTGCCCATTCCCCCCTCCCAGCCAATCATGCACACCAAATCCCTTTAATCAACAATTTTGTGATGATACCTCAATCCCTTCCCCCCTGATGAACCGCCTGTGCAAAACACCAATTCCCCATATCCCCTATATATGTTTCCCATTCTGCTACCCCCTCCCTTTCCTCATTAAGTGAATGTGTGTGTCAATATATTTCTATGTGTTTAATGTTGCTGTGTGTGTGTGTTTTTATAAAGAAAAGCCCCATTAGGAGTCCACGGACAGCGCGACTGTCGGCCTGTTTGTAATCAAAATGGAGGTACCCCAAGAACAGCACGCTTGTCTGGACATGTCCGCCAAATCAGGATGCACCTATATGATTAGGGGAGCCAGAGGCTGTCCTGCGGACACCTGGGTGCATTCGCATCTGATCCCATGTGTCCTCCGAACACTGCCCCTGTCTGCAGATGTCCGTAAACTTGTGGCATACTTTTAATTAGTTTGGGGGTCCTGCCCTTGTCCAACTGACACCTTGGCGCATGCGCATCTGATCCCCTGTATCCTCCGAACACAGATGTCCATAAAGTTGTTACATACTTTAAATTAGTTCTGGGGTCCCACCACTGTCCTAGGGACACCTGGGCGCATGCGCCTCTGATCTCCTGTCCCCCCGGAACACCTTGCCTGTCTGCAGATGTCCGTAAAGTTGTGGCATACTTTTAATTAGTTTGGGGGTCCCGCCCATGTCCTATGGACAACTGGGCGCATGCACATCTGATCCCCTGTGCTCTCCGAACACTGTGCCTGTCCGGAACTGTTTGCTGCACGTGTTACACTTTTAATTAGTTCAGGGATCCCGCCCTTGTCCTACAGACAACTAGGTGCATGGGCACATCGCAATCCGGCTCAATAGAAGTCCTGCGGACAGTTGTTCTATCCGCGGACATCCGTGGATGTCACCATGTGACCGCACATGCGCTGAGTGTCAGGCCTATCCGCGGACACTGTCCTTATTCTGGGACAGTTTGAAAGTGCATTTTTGGCGAATCCCGGGTGTTTTAAGCTTAAACATCACCCTTAAAGAGGTCCCAGAAAATAACCTGGTTGATCTAGAGACTTTTTGTAACTTGTCCGCACAGCGCACAACTGTCCATAGAGCGCACCCCTATAAAAGGACACACCCCAGTGCTGCTCCTCATTCTGTTTTAGGCTGACCAGGACAGAGCACTTGCTGAGATTGGTGTTGCTGGAATCCTACTATTCCATACACTGGCATCCATGGCTGCTGCTGTCTCAAAACCACCACCACCTTCAGGAGGGCCTGGAGAGGAGAACAGTTGTGGTGATGCAGAAGGGGATCAAGAATAGGAAGAGGATTAGGTAGTGGAAGTCCCTACTACTAGCTGCAAGTGTGAGTCATAGGTGTAGGGGCTATTTACCAGCATTGTTACTCAGTCGTGGAAAGCCTGGGCTGTACAGCTACGGGACCACCTCCATGCAGCGACACCTGAGGTCTAATCACAAGGCAGCAGTTCAGAAGGTCATCCCTTTCAAAGGCGGTAGCAGGTTGACTTCCTCTATTGCATTCCTCTACATCTGCTCCTGTGACCACAAGAGACACTCCTGTGAGGCAGCAGATCCCTGAACATGTCTCACAGGCCATACTTAATGCAGTCGACCATTGCCTTTCGAGGGTCACTATACTTTGTATGTACTGTGACATAGTTCTCGGCAGGTGGAACAGTTGCAAACTGGTTTCAAGGCTACAGTCTGAGAGCACGAGAAACAGTGCCCCCTACCTAAGTAAGGCCCACCCAACATATTCTTATCTAAACTTGCCCCTTCGTCCCTGTTGTTGGTACCTTTTCTCTACCCTCCCTTCCCTTCCCTTCCTTGTGTGTCCTGTATAAAAATACCCAAAAAATTAAAAATAAAAAATAAAATAAAAAATAAAATGGTTCTTTTCAGAGCCAGCTTTCACAGTTCAAAAATAGAAGTACCAAAAAATGGTGCAGGCCCCTGCGCAGCATGCGAATTCCACGGACAGCGTGGTAGTCAGTGGACGTCCAAATAAATTTGGGTGGTGGCAGCATCTAAACCATTGCACTGTTTTGCAGGGAAAAGTGGTGGCTCTGAAAATAGCCTTTTTGTGTTGTTTTTTTGGTTTATCAAAGGTTTTTTTCAAGGTTTAGAATAAAGTAGGCAACACCAACTGTAAAATGCTAGCTGTATTTGCAAAATGGGCAGCAAACCATTTAGGATATTTCGCAAAAAAACTGATTACCGGCATCAGTAAGATGTACTCCATCTCTGTGAAAGATATTGGTGAAATGTAATGTTCTCATTATGGAAAGACGTCATTCCAACATCTCTCAAATATGTACAAAGAGCCTTGTTGACAAATACACCTTCCTTTCTTAATTTGCAGACCAAATTAACTGGAGCGCGGCCACATCTGTCTCTTGGCTATGCGAGAAAAAATTACTTGGGAGTTTGGAAACTTGTCCATCATTTTCCCAAATGTCTCCTTCATTGCAAACTGCAGTGAAATTCTTGTTACTTGGCCTAAACTGTTCCCTCCACAATGAACAATAATAATGGCTGGATGATGGCGTGTCACCAAAGTGGTATAAGGAACAGGTACTTCGAACACATCGAAGAGCAGCTTTAGGGCACACTTTGCGCAATATAATTGTAAAGCAATATGATAACAGAATTTAGTTTGTCAGTTTCCAAGTTATGAAAAGGTATTTTTTACTTGTTTTAGGAAAACAAAATGTAGTAATTCTTAAAAAGTTGATAACAAAAAGGCATACTCAAATGGTTCTTTACATGTACATTTCATTAATAGTTGATATAAGTTAGTGCATTGTTTTCACAGACACATGTACATCAACAAAACATTCATTGGTGTCTTTATCTTTATGTCACATCAATTTAGTACTCAAAGTTTTGCTTGTCCAGATATCTCAATGGATAGGTGTTACAGTTCTTGTAGAGATTAATTCTCTCAGACTGACATCTCCTATAGTTACTACGCATTTAGTGCTGAATAGCCCTTCTTCAGGTAAGGGTATCTTGGGATGTAGTTAAATTCTAAATGTAACAATAAAGACAATTTGGTATCAGTGTGGTTAAAACACTCAAAGTTCATGTTATTGATGTTTTCTGATTGTAGTTCAATCGATCCATGCATCTCTAGTCACTGACCTTAAAACTTGTGGTAGTATGGATTGTGATGTCCTTAACATATACAGGGAAATTCCTTTGCTAGTTCTGTGGGTGAAAAACATAGTTTTTCTAGTATGAAAAGTATGTCTGTAGGGTAGACAAGTCGGTCTCTTGTGGGATGAGTCGCTTAGAAACAGCACTGGGTCCCACATTGAGGCTGGCAATATTTCAACATTGTGGCATGTCTCATTTGTTTCAATGTGATTAACATTAACTCACCTCGTTTCCATTCCATGGGATGGAGTACGAGAACTGAATTTAATGATCTTCCTGTCAAGGAAATCAGCAACAGCTCTGCCTTTGTTTGCAGAGGTTCAATACAGAATGTTTGTGGGCAAGTGGCTGCATTAAATATGGTATTCGCTTATTGCAGTAGTCATTAAGTTCAAAGTTACTATTATCTTTGTACAAAGTGGCACAAAGTGGGAACACGTTCACACACTTCATACCGCGAAATCCATACCACTGCATATCAACATGATCAAATCCAAGATGTGCAGCCACTCCAGACTGTTCTACATACAGCTTCAATCAATGGAACCAAGAGTCCCCCAAAATCCACACACTCTGCCTCCTGATAAACATAGCCATAGCCATAGCAATCTGCACTCTTCCCAGCAAACAGACCTTCTGCCACACTCTCTCCTCGCATAATACGCCCAGGAAATCTTATTGGCCAATCCCCTGAGCTCCACAGTCTCATTTCCATGCCTGCCATTGTCAATAGACCTGGATGTGCCTTGTGATGTTGGCGGACAACCGTGGTGTCTGTGGACAGATCGTCCAATTCGAGGGGGTTTGGGAGAGACATTAAACAAAATGTAAGATATTTACTCTTTAGTGGTTGCTCTGAAAAGAGCCTTTTTATTTTTTATTTTATTTTTGGAAGATGCTTGTAGGTGTTTGTAAAAAAACACCATTTTCAAACTTTCTTTCGGCCTTTTCTCTTCTTTTCTTCCTTACAGGTTTACATGAACCTCTTCAAAGCATCCCTTACATTGTAAAGGAAAATGGCATTTCCAATGTTGGACAAAGAAATGTCATCTGGAGTAAAAAGCTTCACACTCAGAGAATTAATGTTCTCATTCTGGAAAGAGAACATCCCAGCACTGCACAAAAAAGAAGACATGCCTCTGTTCACAAGACACCTTCCTGCATCTTGCTGAGGACAGAAGACATAGGGGTTGCTCCATACTGCTCTAGATGATACGTGTGAAAAACACCTTTGAATTTGGAAAAGGCAGCATCAGTGCCTTCACCAAGTCTTTCAGTGCACTCAGCAAACTTACTGCACTGATATAATCCAAATGGACTCCTCGACAGTGCACCAGAAGAACTTCAGGTGTATTGAAAGTGGCCATATCTCTACAAAGTGAAAACAGTCCTTGCAAATTGGGGCCATGCACACCACACCACAAAGCTTCCACTCCCTGAAATCCAAGATTGGCAGAAATGCCACTTCCCTCTGCATATCTCTGCAGATCACTCACAAAAGAATCTCCCACCATCCACACACTAACTCTCTCCATCTCTGAAATCACAGCCATCTTCACTATACACAGCAATGATAAAATGTATTACGCTCTCTTCCTATATAGCATACCCAGAACACCTGATTGGCTAATCCTCACAGTTCCCTTTCCATGCCAGTCATCCTTAGAAGACTGGGATGTGGCACGCCCTGTACATAGACTACCGAAGTGTCGGCAGACCCCCTTTCCACTTCACTCTTTGTAGCACTCCCTCATTGGCTACTGTTAAGCAGTCACACACCCATTCACCAATCACAGCCAAGAACTCTACAGCTAACTCTATCATCTCAGTTCAACACTGCAGATATACTGTTCAACACTTAGAGTGCAGGCCTCCTGTGATTCTCAAGCACCTGCATCAAAAAGTACTGTAAAAGTCTCCAAGAGTTCTACTTCCAGATTCATCCACACCTGCATCTAGCAATACAAAGTACAGGTATGCAGATATTTTGTGAAGTGAATTTCCAACTCGCTTACAAATGCATATAAACAGGGTTCCTGCCACTTACCCTACATAACCTACTCAATAATCCTACTGTCATTTCTCCCATCTCCTGACATCAAGTGGCAGTTACCTACAATATTGTCTGCTCAGAAAGTTTTCTTTTAAGGACTTTCATAACAGTTTCAAAACACACATGTCAATTTCAGCATCACTGTCTGTGTTTTTTTTTTGTTTGTAACAGAAAAGAAATCCACATTTGAAATGTTTCCATAGCATGTTTAAGTGCCAGATTCTATGTGAAACTTCAATATATTACCACAATATACATGCATGCCCATATCACCTATTCTAATGTGGGAACTGTTATGTTCTTCTTTTCTTCTGTCACTTTTAAAACCACTTCTCCCACTAACACACCCGCAGTCAAACTTCCACAATGCACACTGAAAACGAAAACTTAATGTATGTTACCAAAGCATGCCATGTACATGGATTACAAAATGACAATTTGCACTGTGTTTACAACTACTCATTTCAGCACCATTTGAAGGAAACTAAATGAATGCATGTGCACATTTACAGCATTGAATAAATGAAAGGAAGTGGAAAGGATTTATCCAACATACTGCAATAGCACTCATGTACCAAGCGTCCATGTGTTGGAAACTTAATGAAAGTTAATGAAATTGCACACACTAACATTTTTCTTTCTAATCTGTATGTCTTTCTTGGCTTCCCCATTTTTCTCAGCCTACTAGCTCTTGCAGTACTCCATTTCCAATACAAATAGGGCAAAAACAGCTCCCACACTTTGGAAACTGCAGCCCCGTAGGGCATACTTATCATGAGACCACCGGCCCCGATAACACAGATTATTGTGCTCCCAAGTCTCCCTTCCCAAACGGAGCTATACAATTGCACACCCCTAGAGAGTGCCATTTTCCAACACATGACTTTCCAGGACAACAGGGCCTGTAATATCCTAGTGACACTGGGAAGCTACCTCCACAACAAGTATTACAAATCTGGTGGCAACCTGTCTGCACCAATAGCAGTGTTAGAACCATACTTGTAATCACATGCACTGTCACTAACTCTTCTTCCTAACAAATCTGCCTACAGTGTATAATAATGTGCTCTTCTACTAATTTTCTTATTTCCCAATTGCAGTGAAGAACAGGCCTCCTGAAAGACAGAAATGTATCTACTAGAAGATGAAACCCGGAAGAAGTCTACTCTTCACATCCAACAAAGTGAGTACAGTAGTGTAGTAGTATTCTTTCTATTACTCATACAGTGCAGTGTAGCCATATAGAAGCCTACAACATTCTATCCATTGCAACACCATTTGCTTCACTCGTACTCATTGCAACTCAGCAGGTACACTCTTTGTAGTCTTATCTGAACACCAGTATCATAACACCCACTAGCATCGTGAAAACATTGTAATGTCCTTACTTATTCATGCACAGTACACTGGCATACACACTGCGGCAAGCCCTTCACGCATCTACACACACTGCTACTATTACAACCTTCCCAACCAGAACTAACTTCCCATTGCACAATGAAATAAAACAGCCCTCTATTTATGCCCGACCTGATTTTCAGACACTCATGCACAGTGCACGCAAATACATTGCACAACTTTCAAACCTGCATTTTCCTTTTTTCTCCAACAGATAGAAGAGAATGCCTACTAAAAAGCAACTCGGCAGAAAACCACAAAACAATAGAGCAGCTAACACTAAAAGCATACACAATAGTCATCCACCTCTAGCAGAGTTTGTAGCAAATGCTCAAACAAAACAGCTAATACAGTCACTCGACAAAACAGAACCAGCTTGCAAGAAAAATGTATGGCCCCACTTCCAAAAAGTAAAAATAAAAAGAAATGTATTAAGAAGAATACAACTACCAATAGTGCTAGCACTGCATCTACCAATGTTAACATAGCCACAGTTAAGCATTCCCCAAAAAGTATTTTACAAAAAGAAAATTCTACCATTGAGTAATTCAGAATCAGGCAAAAACAGCAGAGAAATCAGGCTAAACCCTTACAACTTACTGCAGAAGACTAATCCTGGAAGCGCAAAAGAAAATTGTTTAGATTAATTTTAATCAGAATTAAAAAAAACTACAAAAATTCATCATAAACCTCAAAAAGTACTTCACGACATGCGCAATGTCAACATAGATTTGAAAACTTCTGTGCAGGTGAGTAGATTCACACAACCAGCTCAAAACCATATTTCAATGAAGAGGCATACAAACAAGAGTAGACATAGCCAATTGCCATACATAGCAGTGGCCGAGGGTATGAAATAGAAGACAACACCATTATGGCAGAAGAATCCCTCATTGAAAGAATGTTCCCAACAAACTTACAATCAACTCCCCATTCCACCAAACCAATCTGTCCATTCTACAAATGGCCTGCACCTCAATGTGTAACGTATGAAAGCAATCTTTCAAATCTTTCTGGCAATTCCTCAATCACTATGTGAAAGTAAAAGAGAAAATGTCCAGTGCACAATTACACAGGACTGCAAGGACATTCATTAGCTTGCATTTTTTCCGGACCTGCTTGCAAAAGCACCTTCCACCGCATCTAAATGTTATTGAGACACCATTCATGTATACAGAATCTTGTCTAGAGAGTGTACTATGCAAAAAGTCCTGCTTTAGAACTGGAACATGTTAATGACATTCTCCTACATGGCACAGCCAAAGAACTCCTGGAAGGAATAGACCACATCCAAAGCAAATATTTTAGAAGTGAAGATCACTTAGAAAATTCAGTAACTTTAGAGAAGAGTAGCAAAAACCTAACAAATGGCAACCTTCTAATAGACATGTACAAAAAGAAATAGCAATGTTTAAAAGCACATCTGCTGAAGTACCAAAGTATGTGTGTGTTGTTGCAGAACTGTTTGTATATTGTTTGTTATATAATTTGTATACAAAGAGCACCATTTATACAAAGAGCACATACAGCCTCTGGCCATGCACTCAAGAATCTGGCCACTGGCCACAACCCACAGACAACAATTTGCCTTAACTTCCCAATTTAAACACCATCTGCAGATATTAAAGTAGACTGCCAACCCTATTTGACACCAATGGCAATATCAGCATATAATTCCGACCCCACTCCCCTACTGTAAGAACCCCTCTTGCAGTCATGGAATAAGCCCAAACATGTACTCCAACTGCTCACCAAACACTACCTACTGCAAAGGTTGTGGGTACATTCTTAGTTGCATGGCTGTATCATATTGCAGAAGTTGTGCCAGTGCCTAGATTCTTGGGTGCATTGCCTTTTTTTAACCTATATGAATATCCTCATATCATCTACATTCCATTTCCTGCCCTAATGAAGCCTGCCTTCATTCACCAGATAACCAGCCCACCCAAGGTCCTGTCTGCAAACTACTGCAGTGTCCGCGGACTGCCTCTCACTGCGCGCTCTTCTTCCACCTAAACAAATACATGATATCAACCATCTTTCACTCCCCCACCCTTCCAAGCACCTCTTACCAACATATGATGCCCCAAAACATGTTTCCCAGCCATGTTCTCTACCACACTATCCATTGACAGCCATGCCTGTCCGCAGATAGAACATGGCAGGCGTCTCTGAAAAATATTACGCACATCATGCTTTTCACCAGCCAATCAGTAGGCTCATTGAGTGTCCGTGGACATCACAGTGCCCTCCGGACCAACCAGAGTCCTGTCGAGTGGATGCCGGATATCACACATTCTTTTGGACCTACATTTTGCCTGTTTTAAAGAAAACTACTGGACTGATTTACACAAATTTACAAAGAAAATTAGGTCACGCCTACAGGCCAAACCGCTGGATATATTTTTACTAAATGTGTGTTAGGAGTGACGACTTGGTCCTGAAAGCATTCTTTTGTAAATGTGGTGTAAATTCATCCAGTATTTATTTTTAAAAACAACCAAATAGTAGCTAAAAATAAAATAGTGATATCTGGGTCTGAGGACTAGTTTCCTGATTCGGAGTCTGCAGGCCCCACTCGACCAAGCAGACAGCGGTGTGATGTTCATGGACATCATACTCACCTGTTGATTGGATGTTCAAAAATGTGAGTAGCGTCAATTTTTTGGAAATGGTTGGCATGTTGGATCCGCAGACAGCTGCCATTGTTCACGGCTAGCACTGTGAGGAAAACTTTGAGAAAACATATTTGGGTTTATTTGGTGGCCGAAAGAGGGGCCGGTAAGGGTGGGAAATGGAATAGAGTTCTTATGGAGCTGTTTGTATAGGTGACAAAAGGGTTTGCAGAGGTGCCGCTGAGTCACCGGACATCGCCATTGACCGCGAACGAGGCGGTTAGAAAAAAGTAATGAAAACGCATTTGGGGTTATTTGGTGACCGTAAGAGGGGCTGGAGAGAGACAGGGAGTGGAATAAAGTTGATCTGGAGATGTTTTTTTAGGTGACAAAGGGGTTAGCAGGTGCCGCCAAGTCCACAGTCAATTTTAGTGTCCGCGGATATCATTTGGATTGCAGGGGTTTGAGGGCGAGTCTTGTTATTTGAAGGTGTATTGTATATACTTGTTCTATGGTTTAAATCTATTGTGGTGGATGTGGCCACCAGCAACATATATTGTATTAATATATGTTTAGTAATTACAGGTACTATAGGGGTGTATATAGTAATTGTAATATGGTATAATGTTATAATTGAAGTGTATATGTTATTTATGATTGTAGTACAATAGAGGATAATGATTATGACATATGTATTTGTTTCGTTACAAAGATAACAAATAGGATAATGCTTGGTATGGTTAATTAGTTGCTTACGGTAATAAAGCTGGAATGTTTAGTCCTTTTTTTGTTAAACAAACCAAATGATTTGTTAATTGGGATAGTTTAAAACCTAATTTCATGCAATTGTACAAATACATTTACTTTTTTGACCCTCATAAACAGTACATTCGATATAGTACGTTTGGTACAACATTAGTGTGTCCTACACTGTTGTTGAATTGACATGAAATAATCATTGGGTCATTGGGAAAAAAATCGAAAGAGGATGTAAATAACTTATAATTATGTGAATGGACACATTGGCATGCAGCATGAGCACAGTGACATGATGACTTCCTTGGAGTGTCTGTGGAGGAGGTGGGCGTCCATGGACATCGGCAGGAGATGCTGGGCGCATGAGTGGGTATGTTCACAACCGGGCATGTTGTCTGTGGACTAATTTCCAGTGCAAGACCAGACATGCACGACACGGGAGCGATGTCCGCGGACCCTCCATTAAGCAAATGGACCCTCCGAATGGTCGAGATGTTCACGGACTACTGATTAGGGTTTTGAAAAAGAAATAAAAATGTATTACACAATAAAATACAAGATGTTTATAATAGAACACATACATATATTTATCAAAGGAATGGGTTAACTTAATGGTAAACATAAATGGGAGAGTTTGGAATTTAATAAAGTTATCAGCTGGGCAGGGAGGGAGAGAAGGTTCATGAAACCGTGTTTGATTTATGTTTTGTGAATTTGATTGGGGTGAGGGTTCAGGGCAAGGGGGACAGGTACAAGAAGGAGAGTGATAATCAATGTTTTGTAATAAAAATATGTTTACATCATGTAATAGTTCTTTAAAGTTATTGCTAAGTTTACTGAATTTTAAAAACAAGATCATTATTTTAGCCTGTACAGTTGGGGTTGGCACTGTGTTGGTGTTTGTTGGGATTCAGTATAATTAATGTGTTGTAGGTTTTATGTACACTATGTACTATAAGAAAATAACAAATTATGATTTCATTGAGCTGTCCATAAATTATAATATTTGGTAATATTGAAAGATGTATTGTTTACCATTAGAGCATGTATCTTCATGCATTTCTTCTTTGGGAAAGTTTTCTTCTACCCACTGAAGTGTGTTTGCCATTTCTGTTCAAATACAAAATGGTGATCTTTTTTTTTTTATTTTGTTTGTTTTGTTTTTGTTATAAGCTGTCATAAACAAAACAAGTTTTGATGTGATCAATAACATTTGTAATGTTATATTTGATGTCCTGGGTGTTAGTGGTAGCAGTCACGTTTGTGGCTTGAGTTATGGTTGCTTAGCTTACCATGACTGGTGAATGTCTGGGGTTTTTCAGTTTTACTTGCAATCATAACGCACATTTAACAAAGGTTTTTCACTGAATTTGATAGGTTTCTATTAGTGCAACTTAACCATAATGTCCCTTTAACAAAGCTTTTTAACAAAATTACAGGGCCTCGGTAGTGGCCCTGTAGTTATGGTGAAGTTGCACAAATCATAGAAAGAACACTTTTTGGGTGTCTTATAACTTTGTACCCGCCTCTCTGGACAAATCCTCACCAACTGTGCAAAATACCTATATTGCTAGGCCCTGAGGACCCTCGCGCATGGAAACAAGGCACAATCACCATACATGAACTGATACGCCAGACAAAAGGATCAATTCCCAAAAGCTAGGGTTTATTTCAAAGTAAATAGTCTCAGTCGGCCGACTGGATCTCATGTCTCGCAATGTGTGTCACCCAGACCTCGTGAGACACAAGAGAGCGAGCATTCTACAACAGCACCATATAGGTTATGTTAGCAGTACTTGTATAGCGCACCGTCACCAATAGAATTGGTCCCCAGGCGCTGTGGCGGATCTGTAAACAGGAAGGGTGGGTAGGGTTAGTTGGGAGGAGGAGAGAAGGAGAATGGGAGAAGTGGTGTGTTGTTGGCAGCTTCAGCTCGGTATACACCGAGTGCTGGGCTTTGGTGCTAGTATCGGATCGGATGAAGGCCTCGAGTGCTGTGGGTGAAGTTTATGTGTTGTTGATGGGGTGTGGTAAAGTGCATGCGGATTGCTGGGAGAGAGATGGTTGTGTGGTTTTGTGTGGCTTTAAGTATGCAGAAGATTGAGGGTTGGGTTAGTGGGGTCTGTATCCTGGTTCAGGTACTTATGATTCAGTTACAGTTGTAAACCTGTGGGTTCAGATGTTGCTGGTTCTTCGAGGGCCGACTTGTTTTGGTGGTAATGCACTGATCCACCTGTATCCTATTGAGTATAGTTTGGATTTGTGGGTGCGTCTGAACCTAATCAAATATATACAAAAGGACAATCATTCTATCAGTTTGTGACACATCAAAACTGCCCATAAGGTATCTTCTTGAGCTAGGGTTCGGTGATTGACAATTATGACAAATATGACACCTTCTGAAATGTTTCTTTGTTAATCTATATTCCTTGATTTAGCAACAGTTGCAGTTTGCAGGACACAGACAGGATTCTTTGTTACAGAGAACATAATGCACTTGTTTAGTGAACAGACCATGTTCGTAGGAGAGACACATTCCAACGCATGATATCTTGTAGTTTCTATTCGTGAACTAAGGGTCAGTCTGATCTAAGCGGGCCCAAAGTAGGGGGGCCGTAAGGAGAGTATAATTCATGCCTTTAACGGTCTGTTGTATAGCTTCAGCGAGACCAGCTGGCACCTGGCCCAGTGATTAAATGCCTCTCAGCTCGCCTTCAAGGACTTGTGAGTGAGGAAAATAATGTATTTCTGTCTGGGCTGGTCTCTCAACATGTAACTTGTGGCCTTGCTCTATGCAGGAGCAGAATGAAATATAATTCATTTTTGCAAAGCGTTTGAACAGAAAAGCAAGAGAAAGCAAAATGGCGGATTCTGTGAGCACAAAATGGATGCTCTACGGTTATGCTGACGATTCTGTACTGGCGATGCTGGGCATATGATGCGATTAGCTTTCGGCCAACATAATATACCATCTATGCTACGATAGGGTATTTTCTAGACTAACAATATGGCCCACTCAGAATGATTCCCTGAAGTTTGGTGGGGTTTTGTTGAGGGGAAGCAAAGCTATAATGGGGGTTCCAAAATGTGTGGAAATCCTCAAATGTAATGGCAAAAAAATGTTGCCTGCAGCCCAAACCGCTGTATGGATGTTCATGGAATGTGTGCCGGGAGTGTCAGCTTGGTCCTGAAAGTGTGCATTTGTCAATTTGTTGTAAATCCATCCAGTAGTTTTTTATTTTTTAAAAACAGCAAAAAAGTAGGTAGAAAGAAAACTGGGATATCGGAGTCTGGTCTGTACACATACTTCCCTATTTGGGGTCACCAGACACCTCTCTTCCATTCAGGGGGCAGCAAGGCATTAGTGGACATTGTATGCACCCATTGATTGGATGTTCAAAAGCGTGAGGTGCGTAACATTGTTTTGAAACAGTAGCCATGTTACATCCATGGACAGCCTAGATGTTTTGGGATAGAATGTTGGGGGTAAGTGTCAGAACCACTTTTGGGGTTATTTGGTGGCTGAAAGAGGAGCTGGAAAGGATGGGGAAGTGTAATAAAGGTGGCATGGCGCTGTTTTATAGGCAAAAAAAGGTGCGCTGGTGCCGCTGTGTCTGCTGATATGTCTGCTAACTGCAGAGAGAGCGGTGAGAAAAAAGTCTGAAAAACACGTTTGGAGTTATTTGTTTCCCGAAAAAGAAGCTGGAATGGGTAGGGGGGTGGAATAAACTTGTCATGGAACTGTGCAGGTGCTGCTGAGTCCGTGGTCACTTTTGGTGTCCACGGACATCATTTGGATTGCAGGGGGATCAGGGTGTGAGTTTTGTATTTGAAGGTGTATTGTACGTACTTGTTATATGGTTTAATACTATTGTTGTTGTTGTGGCCAGTGTGCAGATTCTTGGGGGCTGAAAGTGTTTTCTTTGTTGTGTGTATTGACAATGGCTATAACTGTGAAGAAGCAGTATGTGTGGATGGTGGGAGATTCCTGGAACCATTAATTGAACATTTAAAGTGAATCTCGTGGCATCTCTGCTAATATTGGATTGGATGAAGTGGAAGTTTTGTGGTATGCAGATTGTGGGTTAAACTAGGTACTCTTATTAGCATTCTGTGAGAGGGTGGCTCACTGTAAACTTCCAGATATTATTGTTGGGCATTGTGGAGGCAACAGTTGGGTTATGTGACTCCAGGATCTTTGCAGGTTGCACTGAAGGATATGTTGAGAACCCTAATAGAACTGTTTCCAGCTGCAAAGATATTTTTTTCTGAAATCAATCAAAGACTAATATGGAGATGTCCTCAGATGAAGCTTGTGAATGAACGGAGCAGTGTGTGCTTTTTGATATGCTTCAGGAATGGCACCTTTTCACAATAAAAATATCAAGTTGGATGATGTAAATTATTTTGAAGGAGATGAAGTGAATTTGACTGATGTCGGAAATCAGATTTTTCTTTTCAATATCCTAAATGGACTGAAACAATTTTTGTGAACTTGTGAAATATGTCGTTAAGTATTTTTTTTAGTAATTGTAGTAAATATTAAACAAAAACATAAAACAAATTAGAAGCAGTTTTTTGAAAGTTGGAAAAAATAAATAAGTTCACTAAAGCATGTGTTAGTACAGTAAATAAACCCACCAAAAATGGTTGTTTTAAGAGCCACCATTTTTTAGCATATAACTATTAAAATGATTTTAATTCCCCCACCTCACTCTTGGAATTTTCCAGGTGTCAGCATACTATTGCAGTGTCTCTGGACAATACAGGCTGTAATCATTCCTGTGTATGTAATTTTTTGATTATATTGTTTACTAGGAAACGTGGCTCCTAAAGGAACATTTATTTTTGTGTTTCTGGCTTTTATATACATTTTGGGGATTGTACTGTGTTTGTAATATGGTGTAATAATATAATTAAAGTGTAAATGGTATTTTTCATTATAGGAGAATTTAGGATAGTGCTCATTGATCTCTCCTCCACCTTTAATACAGGGAACTATTCTATGATTATTGAACACCTCCATGATACCTTTGGCTTCACATACCGGGGACTGGTCTGGCTGTCCTCTTTGCTGTTCTCTTTGCTGACTAACTGCCCCTTTCCATTGTAACTGGGCCGTTTGAGCTCCACCACCTCCATTTCTACATACAGAGTCTACCAGGGTCCTATCCTATCGCTGTGGCTCTTTAATATGTGTCTCGCCCTCTGGTTCACCTCATCTATTCCTCCACTCCTAATTGCCAGTGTTATGGTGATGATACACAGCTTGACGTTATGACCACCAGTGATGTCATCATTATGGCCATAGGCTGTGCAACAGGGGGGGTGAAGTTAAGGTGGCTTTAGCTGAATTTGAGGGGTTTTGTTGTGTTAAGTTATTGCCTTAATGTCCCTGCAACTAAAGATTTTCTCTTGAATTACAAAGGTTTTGTCACATTCTTTTGCTCACCTTAATGTCCTTGCCACTAAAGATTTGTCCTTGAATTTCAAGGGTTTTGTTATTCCATAGATTTTTAGAACACTACCAGACCACTAGCCATGGCCTTAAGCCATGGTCAGTGGGCCCAGCCTTTGGCCGTGCCCATCGTCCATTTTAAAACACTACCAGGCCACTAGCCATGACCTCTGGCCACACTATATTTTAAAACGCTTGCAACCATTCGGCCAAAGACTTTCATCGATCACAAACTGATTGTGACCTGTTTTGACAGTGGTATAGTTGGTATAAAAGATTGCAGGCTTTAAAAACTCACAAGGTTTTTAGGCAATGCATAGTGCGATTAAATAATTTGCCATGGACCAAACACTTTGGTTAAGCAGCGTGCTCTAAGCCTCTTTTCCATGGCCAGTCTCTTGGGAAATGTTGTGATACATCGCACAACCCCAACTAACCAAATTTAAGCAGCACACAAAAGGGAAAAAAAATGACTGCTGCAAGAATAACATATGCCCAGGTACTTTTGTCCCCTCAGCAAAAATCAAAAGCTGGCACCCATGAATGCAAACACAGTAAGTGAACATATATCTTAAAAGTGAAGTAAACAATGTAGTTTATTTGACCTTTCCCTTACAAAAAAGTGTGCAAGACAAAATATCATTGGACATTCAAAAAGCTAATGAACACCAGAAAAATAAACTGAGAGAGGACATTTTCCTATAAATGTGCTGGCAAAGTATAAAAGGTGCTCACCATTCAAACCCAACATTCTGTCAAGAAATATTCCCTAGTAAACAAAATCTCAATATGAAGCTAGTGCTTGTGGACTTGTGGATAAGCATATGCACTGGGAACATGACAACCTGAGAAAAATCTTGGTAGCCAAATACAAAAATAGAGGGTTCTTACGCTCTCATCCCTCGTGTGTCCTTTACTTGTTCCCTAAAAAACAACCACAATCAGGTGAGAATACCTGCCCCAGTGTCCAGGATTACAAACTTGTTTGCCACATTGGGGAACATACTTATGACTTACTTGCCGTTTCATAATTTCCCCTTCTCACCCCCATGTCCGGTTTCAACAATACTATGCTTTATAAAATTGCACATTACATAGTGCCACTTAAATATATACATCCTTCTTGAACTAAAAGTGTACAATTATGGCATTATTCCACCCATCTTGACTGAGAGACTACAAGTACCAGAATGCAATTCAGAAAAAAATGCAAAATAATGGTCTCTGAGTGCAATACTTTCAAGCACTGACAGCATGGTTTATAAAATAAAATACAGATGCTGTGTCTTTACTATGTGTGTTATGAGATATTTAAAATGAAGGGCACCCGACTGTGGACTGTCTCTCATCCATGCAGTAACCACGACCAACCCTTCTGAGCTTAAACGTGAGGCAGGACCCGTCCCCAAAAGGCCATGTTGCTCTAAGTGGTCTTTTAACGTGGGGTCACTTATTATTCAACATGGCATGAGGGGTTTGGCTTTTTCATCACTTTGACACATTGTCAAATGTCGTCAATGATATTTGTGATGTCATCTTTTGGTCTCTGCAATAAACACCCATCACCCTGTGCAAAATGGAGATAGTCTTGAAATGCCACCCCTCCCTGGAAACCAAAATAAGCAGGAGTGAAAGTAAAATACTAAGAACTAAATAGTCATGATGGGTTCTTCCCTTGCAAAAATATGACTGCACTGCAGCATCCCACATGGACCAGAGTTAAAATCTCCTTACACTTGACTGCAGGTCCTGTCCTTAACCAACCTTTAAGGGCCCCAATAAAACATAAATTATGCCTGGGGGTCACTTGAGAGCAAGCTTAGTGTGATTGCCACACCTGCGCTGCCCCTAAAGTTTCTATTGTCTCTCGATACATCAGGTTATTTCCCTTTCTTTGTATCTTTTAATTGCGGACAACCTTTAGTGAAAGAGCTTCATGCTTGTCTCCTCTGTTGCCCCTTTATCCTGTTGGGTTTTCTCCCATTTTATTTCATAATTGTAGGTTTGACTGGAGTCCACAAATGTCTTTGATTCCCTGTATGTAATGTCCCACTATACAGGTTTGATTGATGAGCCTTTAGCTTCTAGGATGCCCCTCATGTGAAAAAGCTTTGTTTAATGTCCAAGTCTACTGTGAACTGTCTAGCCTGGTCTGTCGCTATGTTTCATTCTGTGACATGGACCCCTCGTCACCCGGTGTAAGAGGCATACTGGGGTGTATGCAACGTGCCAGTCCTACACCAGAGGCGGGACCAAGGAAGTAGAGAGGGGCGGGCTCAGTCCCTGCATCTCATGAGTGTGCTCTGTGTATGACTACTTGTACTGCTGTCCGTTCCACAGTACCCATCGGCCTCTTTTCTAGCAGTTGTTTTACCTTTCTAAAAGCGCTACTCTGAGAATGCACCCAGGAACAACCAAGAAAACCGACTGAAAGCGGTGGAGTTGCATTCAGACGGGATAGTAATGGACTTGGATTTCCCTTACCCAAAAGGGACAAGGCACTGTGATGAATGCAGGGGCTATGCCCTTCCTCCCCAAGGGTAATCCACCACAGGCAGGTGAGCTGCTCATCTTGCACCCCTTAGGGGACTGGGCTAGCCCGATCCCACTGCGGGTGACTCCCCCTTGCTGAAGGAGTTCAGAGAAAGGTATTATATTAATTCTTCCATCTGTGAAAAGTGCATGTGTTGGCTGGATGGGGATTGAGCAATATCCAGCCTACCTCTGCAGGAGTCTGTCGTGATAAATTCTGGTTTCACCATCACCGTCTTGTGGCCAATGCTGAATTTGACTTTTATGTACTTCATTGATTCACAGTGCTTCACCCTTTCTCATCTCTCATGCTGGACCTCCTTTGCACCTTGTACTCATGGTGGCCGTGATTCATGCTGCTCCCATCTTTATCTTGTACCCTGGCTCGCAACATTATGTGTTGCTACTAACTTCTGCAATTGTATTCGCTCTGCCCTCTTGCTTCGCCACACTTTTTGACTGCTTACTCTTGGTTCTCTCATCCTCTCCCTTTCTCCCTTTTCCTATCTCCTCCCCTTACTTTCTTCTATGCAATTACTCTATCAGAATTGTCCCTGGACCTAGTATGATAGCAACCTCATCTGTCTTCTCCCCCATCCCCTTACTGTTTTCCCCCACCACCCCTAGGACTATCTGAAATGTTGTCAGGCCTAGTACGATAGTCGTTTGTTTTGTTCCTCCCCTCGCTGCCTGCATCCCTCTCCCTCACCTTTTGTTTTTATCTAGCTCTACCAGAAATGTCATCAGGCCTATTAGGGTAGTCACCTGTCTGTTTCCATTTCCTTCCTACTCTCCCCCTCCCTTCCTTATCTATGGCTTAGCTCTTGCACTATCTGAAATGTCAGGCTGAGAACGATAGTTCATGTCACATCCTTACTGTTCATGGCCTGTAAGAATGTAATGGTATTTTCCCTTGCTCCCTCCCTTTCCTTGAAGCACTTTGAAACACATTGTGTATAGGTACAATATGAATAAACTATCATATCATATCATATCATTTTACCAAAATTAATTTCACATTTGATGTCATCAGTGATGTCATCAATTACATTTGGGATGTCATCTTTGATGTCCTGGTTGTTAGTCTTAGCAGTGCACGGTGGTGGTACGAGTTACTGTTGCTTAGCTTAGCTTAACCAGTGAATTTCTTGGGTTTTTCGTTTTTAGTCGTAACCATAATGTCCCTTTAACAAAGTGTTTTCACTGAATTTGATAGGTTTTTATTAGTGCAATTTAACCATAGCATCTCTTTAACAATGTTTTTACACTGAATTTCATGGGTTTTTATCAGTGCACCCAAATTTGCTATAGCTACCTAATATCATACTTACCCCTAATACAGCAACATGTTTGGCCTATCTAGACATTGTTAACTTAAAACTGTGCCATTCCTCACCTCCTCAAAATATTTTTAACACTTCTATGAACTTTCTACAACTTTTTGCACCATTTTTTGTTCGCCGAAGGTCCCGGACCTCTGACATCATTGCAGACTTTCCAAACAGTGTCACATAACCATGCTTGCATGCGCCTTGATGAAGTGTTACCGAAAGGGTCCATGTTTCGCGAATGGGTCCGTGCTTAGCGAACATTTCAAAACTGCATTTTCAGCTCATCTAGGAAGTTTCAAGCTGAAAATGTACCCTTGCACAGTTCCTAGACCTACTCTTACGGATTTTCTATCTGCAATCCAGGCAAGAGCTCATGCTCGGAGCGATATTAGCACAACTCTTATTTAACTTAAAAAACTGCACCAGCCATGACCATCCCTCCTCCCCAGGAGCCACCACAACCACCACAAGCTGCAGGGCCTGGACAATGGAAAAAGTGCAATGACGCAGAAAAGAATCAAGAGGTCCAGGAAGATCAGATGGAGGACAATCATGGATGTGGTGGTTCTTTACCACTGTTGGGGGTGTACCGAAGGCTAAGGCTACCAAGATGAAATGCACTTAAAGCAACATTGTACTCAGTTGCAAAAACCTTGGTAGGACCCCTATGGGACCACCTCCATGCGCCACCACACCAAATCCAACCCCTGGGATCCTATGAGAAAGGCTATTCCTTTCTCAGAAAGAAGTATGCTCTCTTATTCTACCTCATCTTCCTCAACCAATACTGCCACCACAGAGGCTCCTCCTGTGGGGCAGAAAATCCCACCATCTACATTGCATGCCATAAAAGAGGCTGTTGATCCATATCTTTCCAAGACAACAGTGTTCGCTATTTACTGCAACACACTAATCTGCCTGAAAAAGAGAACATACCAAATCAAAAAACACCAAAAAAAGGTTCCTTTAGGAACCACCTTTCATATTAGATCTAAAAAAAATAACTTAATAGAATCCATCTGCTTTGCATTTTTCAGTAAATGAGTTAGACTCAATAAGATTCTCCAACATTCCCATTAGCATTTTCCACTATGCTAATGGAAATAATGGACAATTATATAATAGAGAAAAAGAAAAAAAAATAACAGAATACATTTTCAAAACAGACATCTATCCACCAACCACTTCCAAAAACTCTACATATAACCATATCAACATATTAAACGTCCACACACCAACTGCCACTTAACATTGTTCTAGAAATCTTTTGCATCTGCTTTTCCCTTGCTTAGCCAAATACATTGTACACACTGCTGCTACAAATGCACATATGCACTTTGCAGTAAGAGAAGTGCATGAATGGAAAGGGGAGCAGGGATTGCCTAGTGCTTACTGGAGCCCTGAAGGAAAGTATCAAGAGATGCTAAGGTGGGAGGTCACTGGCTAAGTGCTGAGGCAGAGGAGTCCCAAGTTTGGGGTAAACAGCCACCAGGAAGGGCAGTGCTAATAGGGCGGGGGGGGGGGTGTAATGGGGTCAACTAGATACAGGGCATGGAACCTGACAGGTTCATGAGTGACCAGGCCAGCAGTCTCTGTTGCTGTGGTATCAATTAGCAGGGAAGGGATTACATAAAACAGGAAGAGAAAAACACACTTTTCAGAAGTGTCTGTAACTTAAGGAAGTCCAGCTCAAGTATAGCAGGTGCAGGAAGGCTGATCCAAAGTGAGGGACTGGCCTAAAAGAGAGACATGCCTCCGGCTTTATTTTTTGAAAAGTGTTTGACAAGCAGAAGTTAGAGGAGTGGATGGCTCTAGTGCGGGAGTATTTAGGGAGACAACGTTGGAGATAGTGTAGTTCCAGGCACCAGAAAACCTTGTCAATTATACAGATAATCTTCATTGTCATCATTTCAGCCATCAGAAGCCAATGTACACATTTTAGGGCTGCATTGATATGATCCCTGATCTTGAGACCAGGGATTAGTTATGCAACCCTATTAAGGGGAACTTGAGGAAGAGGCTGTTGGAGCAGTTCAGCCTACAGAAGATCAGGGCTCTAGAGACATTGAGCTTCTAGGGGATGCTGAGAGATGGTAGAATGCCTATAGAGAGGTGAAGCTCAAAGTGGGCCTTCTTTACAAGCTCCAAAATGTAAGGAGTAAAGGAGCAAGATGACTTAAAGATGACCCCAAGGTTTTTAGCCTCACAGGATGCTGAGAGTAGAGGGCCCAAAGAGAGTGGCTAGAGGGTAGGAGGAAAACTGAGCAGGAGTGTCACAGTAAGAACGATATCCATCTTACTGGCATTGAGACAGAGATTGTTAGCCACACACAATGCCTGGATAGTGGTCAGACAATTAGGGATGAAAAACGAGGAGATGAAATTAATAGAGGGAAGTTTAAGAAAAGCTCTATGTCATTAACAGAACACTGGAAATAAGAAAAGAAGAAGGACATCGGGTGAGCCAGAAGGACTAAATAGATATTGAAGAACCACAATGATATGATAGAACCCTGGGGTATGCTGCAGGTACAGAGTTAGGTGGTGTAGTAGAAACAGCCCAGTTTCAGCTGGCAAGGGCAATTAGTGATGAAAACAGGTCAGCCAGTCCATTACTGGTCCATGATGCTAAAGATATCATGTATCCATTTAATGAGGATAGAATGGTTGACCATGTGAAAGGCGGCATAGACAACAATTGTCCTTCTACCATAAATACCATATACACTTCAATTATATAATTATATAATTCCACAATATTATAAATACAGTATAATCCCCTATGGTACCTATAAATCCATGCACATACTACAATACGGTATGTGGCCAGTGGCCTATGGCCATGCATACAAGAATCTGGCCACTGGCCACAACCACCACAATACAATTAAACCCTATAAGTATGTACAATACATCTTCAAATAACAAGACTTGCCCTACATCCCCAGAAATCTAAATGATGTCCACGGACTCCCCAGCACCTGTACACCTTTTTTTTAGCTATAAAAAACAGCTTCATGGCAATTTTATTTCACTCCCCCACCCTTTTCAGACCCTCTTTTGGCCACCAACTAACCCCATATTAGTTTTCCAGAATTTTTTCTCACTGCGCTGTTCGCGGTCAACAGCGATGTCCAGGGACTTAGCGGCACGTGCAAACCCTGGACATTATAACAAGACTCACCGAGACCCTGCACCCCCCAATCCCAATAGTGTCCGCAGACAAATAAATTAACGGCAGATACGGCAGCGCCTGTACAGATTTTTTTCACCTAGAAAAAGAGCTCTATATCAACTTCTTTTCACTCCCGACCCTTTCCAATTCAATTTTCCAGACTTCTTTTCCTCACTGCGCTGTCCGCAGATAAAGGCCATGATCAGCCCATCCAATATGGCAACCATTTCTGAAATGATGATGCACCTCATATTTTCAAACATCCAATCAGCATACACCTCTCTGCAGACTTTGGTGACCATTCGTCAAACGACACCAAAGTTACAAACTGCCAAAAAGTACTCTTTCTATTTGTTCAGCAAAGGAAACAAAGATATTATTACCCTTCATTATATAAACATTTCTCATAAACAAATATCACAATGTTTTATTTTAAAGGAAATGCCAAACACACTTCAGTGGCTAGACAAAACATTTCCCAAAGAAGAAATGAGTGAAGATAGCATCTCTAATGGTAAACAATACATCTTTCAATTTTAACAAATATTATAATTCATGGACAACTCATTGACATAATAATTTCTTCTTTTCTTATGGTTCATAGTTTACATTAAAAAAAAAACTACACCCCAGATTAATTATACAGAATCCCAACAATCACAACCCCCAACTGTACAGAATTAAATAATGATCTTGTCTTTAAAATACAATAAACTTCACAATAACTTTAAAGAAATATTAGATTATGTTTAAAATCATTTTATTGCAAAATATTGATTATCACTCTTCTACTTGTACCTGTCCCTCTTTCCCCATCACTCACCCCAATCAAATTCACAAAACATAAATCAAACACGGTTTGATGAATCTTCACTCGTTCCCTACCAAGATGATAACTTTATTGAAATTCCAAACTCTCCCATGTAGGTTTGCCATTCTGATACCCCATCCTTTCATGAATACATTTATTTTTCATACTATAAATATCTTGTATATTTGTGTGTAATGAAATCATAATTATTTTTTAAAACCCCAATCAATAGTCTGCAAACATCTCAACCATTCTGAGGGGCCATTTGTGTAATGGGGTGTCCGCAGACATTGCACCCTTTTTGTGTATTTCTGGTCTTACATGATGCATTTTAAATGAGTCCACAGACAACACACCTGTTTTCGAACATCCCCATACATGCGCCAGCCTCTCCCGTCCGCCGATGTCTGCAGACACCCGCGGCCACTGTGGATGCTCCACAGACGTCAAATCACCGCTCTCATGCAGCATGCCAATGTGTCCACTCACCTAATTATAATAGTTTTATTTTTAATCCTCTATGGGTTTTTTTTTCCCAACGACCTAATGGTTATTTCATGTCAATACAACAATAGTGTAGCACACACTAATGTTGTACCAAACATAGTACATAGGATGCACTGTTTATGAGGGTCAAACAAGTAAATGTATATGTGAAATTGTATGCAATTAAAGCATTTAAGATATCCTGCTTAACAAACTATGATGTTTTTTTTCCACAGAAAAGGAAACAGGCATCCCAGCCTTATTACTGTATACAACTAAGTAACTATACCACATGTTATCCTCCTTGTTAACTTCATAATGAAACAAATACATATTCCATAAGCACTATTCTCAATTGCACTACAGTGATGAATACTGTATACACTTCAATGATATCAATCCACAATATTACAAATACTGTATACACTGCTAAAATACCTATACACATATTACTATACTATGTGTTGCAGGTGGCCAAATTCATGGGGGAATGGCCTACGACCATGCCCTAAAGTATCTGGCCACTCGCCACAACCACCACAATAGGATTTACCGACACCTGAAAACTCTTTTTCACCTCTAAAAACAGATCTATATCAACTTTATTCCACTCCCCCACCTTTTTCAACCCCTCTTTGGCCACCAAATATCCCTAAATGTGATTTCCAGACTTTTTCCTCACCACGCTATCCACGGACACCGTGGCTGTCCATGTATCCAACATGGTGACAGTTTCAATAAATCTGACACCTGACACAACTCAAATCTTTTAACATCCAATCAGCGGGCGTGTATGATGTCCACGAACATCACACTGCTCTCTGATTGGTCCAGAGGCGTCTTCCGAACTCTGAATCAGGAAATAAGTCCACAGACCGGGCCCAGATATCACTCATTTGTTTACCTATTTTTTGACCATTTAAAAAAAAAAAAATCGACTGGCCAGATTAACACCAAATTTACAAAAGCACGCTCTCAGGACCAAGCCGCTGCTCCTAGCACACATTTGGTAAACATCCATTCAGCTTTTTGCGTCTATAATGATTTCCACACATTTTGGTTAGGTTGGTTAAGTTGCTCAACCCACAGGAACAGAACATTTTAGTCAGCTTATAACTTAGTCCCCCCCTCCATGAATCCTCACCAATATTTGCAAAAAAAGTATATGGCCCCCAACACCCAAGCAGGTAAGGATGCAGCCGGGTGAGCTGCACGGTCACTACATTTGCAGCCTGATTCATGGAATTATCTGCACATAAAATGCAGATTTATGCGCCATTCTACCCGAAAATCCCTGTTTGAGATATGGGGATTTTCAGGCAGAATAGCGCGCAAATATGCGTTTTACGTTTAAATAATTCCACGAATCAGGGGCATGGTGTAGTCCACATTATTTTTTTTAAAGATCTGAACATTAAAGGTAAAGCATTTAATGATGTTGCTATAGTTTATAGGAGATCCTTATAACGTTATGCATTTTGACATTATTCACCATGCCCCTCAATCCAGTTCAATGGATTAACTGACCCAGATAAAACCTGGATTATGAATTCATATTCTTTTTTATCATTACCTTATAGGTGAAATGTATTATGATGAATTCATACACAAACCATTTGGGTTTTGTTCATTACTTTTTCACATGGGCATTTCTTCTAAAGTAGGCAGGTAACATGGGCACCTATTTTTCTTCATATGTTGACTAAGTGATGCAGACACTCACAATGACATGGATTCATTTTTATTTATATTGTTTTGTCTCATGTTCCTTTGCGTGTTCACTAACATTGGGTTTGCATCTTTGCATTCACTATCATGCATTTTGTCTACATGGCTGTAATGATATGGTTTTTATGTTATTCAAACACACTCATTATTGTTTAGAAGACGGACGTGGGCCCGAAATGCATTGACTTTTTTATGATACCTGCTGGATCCACACTGCCTTGCTTGAAGACATACAATATTGAAAAAGAATTATGGTTTACAGTTTTTGATGATTTAGAAATATAACAATTAATACTATTGTTAAATGTCAAAGACCTTGTGCAACTTGTTCATAGGGCATCACAAGAGTGCATGCTAAGTTTCAGCTACATACAAACCAAGCACTTCTTTTTTGACATATGCAGTATAGTTCCCTGAAGTGGTTGTGTCAACTTGTGAAGGTTTTCTTGCCAAGAGATACTTCTCCATGTGTGAAAATTGCAAGCTTACAGTTATTTTGGTAACATCTGCATTGTATCTAAGATGCAAGTTGGTGAAATGGAATGGATTGGCAATTTGGTATGGATATATATACAAGTCGTTGATTAGGGATGTGCTCTTGGGAAGCATGATTGCAGAGAGTGCATATATGTTTCTAGGTTTTTGAAATCTGGAAGATTTCATTTATAGACATGTTTTTTGTTTTCCAGTACTTGCAGTAAGTACATTAGGAATTCTTGAGGATCCTCTTGTGAGTTTACAGTACATTTTACCAACCCTGCACAGTAGTCTAATTCTTACCTTACACTTGAGACACTGAAAGTGCAGTCAGGGTTATTTGTGGCATTTCAATGAAGGACGAGCATTTCCAAACACAACTGTTCTGAGTTGTTTATGTAACTATTTTGAACAATTGATGGCAATTGAAAGAGAAGATTGATTATTACATTTGCATAGCAATTTACTTCAATTATGTTGCTGAATTTAAATGGACCAGAGAGTTGTGTGTCTGCATCTTTTGATAGGTCTGCAGATGTATGGGGAGAAGGGATACAGCTTTATAGATGTTGAGCCTTTTCTGATGGACATACAGTTAAGTGTGTAGTAGACAAATTTGTGGTTGTATTATTTTATGGAGAAGGAGTTGGTCGTTGTTCTTTAGCGATATTGTTGGGAGATCTATTGTAGATTCTGTTTGCATTATGGTTTTATTTTTTGAGGTACAGGGTACATATCTAGATGGGGGTGTATAGTGCACGTAGCCTGTTGTATTCTAGGATGCAAGGAATGTCAGCCTTGACTTTTTTTGCATCAAAGTTGACTAGTGATAGACCTTTGAGTGTACTTAGACGTGAAAGTGCTACGTAACTCATAACTTCTTTAAAGACTGTGCTGCCATTATCAATCAATGGGTGATCTAGGGTTAGACCTTGCGAATTGTGAATAGTGAAAACGTATGGAAGAGATAGGAATGCGAAAAATGAAGATCCTCAACTGCATACAACAGCCATATTTAGTGATTGAGGGAGCGAAATATGTAAACAGCGTCAGTTGTTGATCTGAAGGACTCCTGGGGTATTAAGAGAAAACAGTGGCATTCATGTGAAAAACCTGTGCACAAATATGGACGGAACACGTCATAAAATTGACTTGGATTGAAGCGATAGAAAAGCCAGTGAAAGCGCACCAAGAGGAAAACTATGAGCTGTGCTTCCACAGCGAAGGATCTGTCTTTGATGGCTCCAATCAGCGATACAACAGATCACTACTGATTCCAGACCTGAAGAGAGGGACGGCAGCCTTAATGGACTACTACTGGGTTTGTGGCCAACACGCGTACTTGCACCTCCCAACATCATGGAGGGGGCTTTTGTTCGCTGGCCACGCTACACTCAGCACTTCTAGTTGTCTCAGAAGAACACCTGAGAGGTGGTGGATTCTTTACGAAACACCAACAGTCGCCCCAGCAGTAGAAGAACAAAATTCACTGTCACCGCCAGAATTGGCAAGAGCAAATATGACTAACTACGAAGAAAAAAGAGAGCATCAAACTATCTATCAAAAGGCTCATCCGCTCTCCTTGAATAAATACCAGAAGAATATCGACTGTTTAGCTCTGCAGAGACTCTCTTTGCATCACTTTTGTTTTCCAGCATACAAGCACAAGCCAATGCTAAGTGGCTGCAGATTGAATGTTGGGAACTGGTCCAGCTGGCGAATGACACTGAACAACGGTTCAACGTGATGAAGGTTAAGCTGTGTGCTGATTACGATGCAGAACTGCTATGTTATGGATATGTTGACGGCAATGGAAGGAGGCATGTGCAAAAAGATTGGGTATTCATGTTGCAAATTTGTACCGAAGATGCAGGAAATGGATTGTTGGCCCACATAGTGGCAGCAATGCATGACCTAGGGGTGTGCATGTAAAAGGAAGCTGGTATCCAAGGAGGTGATTGGTTTGATACAATTTATGACTCAGCACCATCCTGGCTGGGAGCCCTTGTGAAGATGCTGGTTCCTGTCATCATGTTCATCCTGGTTATTTTCTGTGCATGCTAAATGGGACTTTGCTGTTGTTCCAAAGCAGTACCTTGTAGCGCAATGATGATGGTTTCAATTGGCATTTCAAAATTGCCTCATAATACAAAAGAGCTAGAAATACAAACTCACCACTCTATCCCCCTATCCCATGCATGGTCCCCATACCCTATGGAAATGAGGTAGATAGATCATACCAAACCATTATTGTTCCTCCCCTGACCCTGAGAATTATAGATTTAGCAGGGTGTGGGGGATGTATCTATATGACATGCACTCCTGAAGAGTATCCACAAGAGGGATAAAGCCTGTGGGATATATGTAGGGCATGGATGCCAATAAAGGGAAGGAATTTGTTACTGTAAAAGTAATGAAAAGGGGGAATGTTGGGAAGGAAATTAACCTTTCCCACCCCCTAGGTGCTTTAGAGTGAGGCCAGTCACATAGATCGACGTGCAATGTACCGGGGGGAGAGAGCCGCGCTAAGAAACTCTGCACAAACACAATATTGCATGAATTGTAGACATATAGACTTAGTGCGTGCATATAAAGAGACGCCATTTTGTAGTTATGGTAGACACGTTCAGTCCTTCAAGGTCACGCGGTAAATGTAGGCTCGATGAAAAAACCTGAACGGGCCCAAGCACTGATGGTAGAAAGACCTGCACTGCTAATTCCCACACAAGCCTCCATGTTTTCCTTAACTGTTGCAATTACTTGTTATCCCAATGAGGATTGTGCCCTGCAAGTCCACAAGACAGCACCAGGCTCCTGGCTTCACACTTGCATCACAGCCAGACCTCCAGCAGACCTCCAACCCCCACCCAGACCACCAGGAGTAATGGAACCCACAACTGACACAGTCCATGATCCCTGAATTCTGCGATAGTAGGAGACCTTTTACCACCAACCATTAAACAAGTGGTCATAAAAGATCTGAACAAACACAACCGTTTCACCTTATCCCATAATGACACACTTTGTAGTACGAGGTACAGGGAGCAATACATTACAGCCCAAAGTGAGAGTGAAAGCCGTGGGTGCACAGAGTGTGATATGAACTGAAAAAAGAATGTGTGGGTCAGCATGATCATGTTCCTCCCCCGTTCCTCTCCGTGTGCCATTCCTGTGTTTCCTAGGCACATGCCATAATAATAGAGTAGCATTATCTTGCAATAGTAACTCTGTAATAGCAACCTATGAGTAGCATGACCTTCAGTCCCTGGAGGGATTAACCCAGCTGACCACACTTGATGGAAGACGGACGGACGAGGCTGGGACCAACCGCAGCCTGGCATTCCCTATGGAGCAGGCCCACGTATAGAGTCTCACCAACCAGCCACACAGGTTTTTTACTGTAAAGTGATGATGATGTGTTGCCTTATACGCTTCTGTGTGTACCAATTTCTTTGGCAGAATGTTCTCAAGCAGCAGAGTTCTTTGCGTGCACCCTTATTTGTGTGTGATTAAAACTTGTTATCCTTGCAAGAAATCTCTTTCCCTTTTTTCTATTTATTCCATGTTTATCCTTCCTCAAAACTCTGATAAATTACCATTCATTATTTTACTATCCAAAAATTACCAGATAAAAAATATTCTACTTCTAAAGTGCATGCTCCAGCCATTGCCTATATGTATGTATGATTAGATTCCTGTATTTACAACAACACTCTGATATTAAGTTTTGTTCAGATAAGTACATGGTTTAATACATTCGGAGGTAATTCACAGATTTCAGCGCGGAAGCAGCGCACGCGAGCAGCGCATAGAGGGAACATGAGCCAGCGTGCGCCAGCTGTGTGCGCTAAACAGCGTTCAAGCGCACCGCGTATTCATGGAATTCCGAAGCCATTTTGAATGCTGGTGCAGAGAACATCCCGCAGCGCCAGTTACGCCCCCAAGAACGCCCTTGCACAAGGAAAAGGCATTGAAATCCCAAATGCAGCCTAAAGGGCCGCACTAACCCTGCACCAGTTAACAGGGCCGGTACACTGTAATCGCGTGAAAATACTATGCGCACCCCGCTTGTGTGAGTGGGGTACATGTATTAGTGGGGTACGCGGGGAGTTTCACACATGATAGGCCATGTGCGAGCGGGGTACCTGTATTTGTGGGGTATGCAGGGAGTTTCACACGCGATAGGGCTTGTGCGAGCGGGGTACATGTATTTGGGGGGTACGCGGGTAGTTTCAAATGCGATAGGCCTTGTGTGAGCAGGGTACGTGTATTTGGGGGGTATGTGGGTAGTTTCACACGCGATAGGCCTTCTGCGAGCGGGGTACGTGTATTTGGGGGGTGCGCAGGAAGTTTCACACGCGATAGGGTTTGTGCGAGCGGGGTACAGGTATAAGTGGGGTACGCAGGGAGTTTCATACACGATAGGCCCTGTGCGAGCGGGGTACGTGTATTTGTGGGGGTACGTGGGCAGTTTCACATGTGATAGGGCTTGTGTGAGCGGGGTACATGTATTTGGGGGTACGCGGGTAGTTTCACATGCGATAGGCCTTGTTCGGGTGGGGTACGTGTATTTGGGGGTACGTGGGTAGTTTCACACGCGTTAGGCCTTATAAGAGTGGGGTACGTGTATTTGGGGGTACGCAAGAAGTTTCACACGCGATAGGGCTTGTGCGAGTGGGGTGTGTGTATTAGTGGGGTACATGGGGAGTTTCACACGTGATACACCAGGCAAAAGCGGGATACGTGTATTTCGGGGGTACGCAGAAAGTTTCACACGCGATAGGCCTTGTGTGAGCGTGCTATATGTATTTGGGGGGTACGTGGGAAGTTTCACACGCAATAGGCCTTGTGTGAGCGGGCTACGTGTATTTGGGGGGTACGCGGGAAGTTGCACACGCGATAGGCCTTGTGTGAGAGGGGTACGTGTATTCTGAGGGGTGCGTGGGGAGTTTTACACGCGATTTCACTAGCGCGAGAGGGGTACGTGTATTCTGACGGGTGCGCAGGGAGTTTCACACGTGATTTCGTCAGCGCGAGAGGGGGATACATGTATTCTGAGGGGTGCGCAGGGAGTTTTACATGTGATTTCGCTAGCGCGAGAGGGGTATGTGTATTCTGAGGGGTGCGCAGGGAGTTTTACATGCGATTTGTCAGTGTGGGTCCTCCCGGGTGTGCACGTTCCCCAGGCCATGCAGGAAGCCCACACCACAGGGGACTACCCTACACCCCTGGCCATGCCCTGCAGGCAGCTCATCCTCCCTGGCAATGCCCCGCAGGCAGCCCACATGGAATCATGCACTTGTGAGCCCCAACACATGTCCCACCCACCCAGCATAGATGGGCACCTGCCAGCAGGCCCAGACTCATGTTCCCCTGCTCCCCCACCCACCCAGCATTGACGGGCACCTGCCAGCAGGCCCCGACTCATGTCCCGCTGCACCCTCACCCACCCAGCATTGACAGGCACCTGCCAGCATGCCCCGACTCATGTCCCCCTGCACCCCCACCCACCCAGCATTGACGGGCACCTGCCAGCAGGCCCCGACTCATGTCCCACAAACAACATTATCCTAACAATACAGACTCATGTCCCTAAAGCCAACCCTAATCCCCCTTGCCCCCCAATCCAAGCATGCAACCATCCACAGAACCAATTCCCAAATTACCCATGCCATGATAGTCTAAATGAACCACCAAGCCCATGCAGGAATGCACAACGGAGCCACACAGTGGAAACACGTGACTGAGGAAATGTTCAATGAGACATGCACAAAACCAATGACAGAACACAACACCAATTTAGAAGATAGAAAAAATGTATTAAAAACATAATGAACTGACTTGGAGGAATATTAAAATGAAAATCAATGTGCAATGACAGATTTAGAAAAGAAATTGCAAATCCAATGAAGTTAAAAAAAAAAAAATCATGTACTATAAAAAAGTGGTCCATTGTCAATGTCCATAATAAAAACATAATCCAAATAAAAACTTTTTTTAAAAAAATTGACGCAATGGAATATAAAAAAAGAAAGTATGTACACGTCTTCAACTATATACAAAGGAAGTCCAAATTGCCCATGATCCAGAAACAAAAGGAAACCTACCAAAAAGTCCCATTAAGAAAAAACGATATACATGAAGTGGAGCAATGTCCATTAACTCCAAAATAAAAGAAAAAGAAAGGAAACCTAAGACTAATTAACTGTATACAATGGCGGTGGGCAAGTCCTACAGCTCAGTCTGTGATGTTCTGGGCCGGGGCATCATCGAACTCCACGTCGATGTCCTGGGCCTCTTCCCTGTCCTCGAGGTCTCGCAGGGATGCAGTCGTGGCCTGTTCCAACTCCCTACGAGTTGCCTCAAGGCACTCAGCCCGCCTCAATGCCCTGCGCATGGAGTTCTCTGCCCTGACCATAGCGAGCCGTGCCTCCTCTGCCCGACGCCGCTCTGCATCTATCCGCTATCCCAACTGCTGCCACACTGAAGACACTCCCATTCCAGCGTCCTCCTTCCCTCCGGCCATGCCTGCCCCTCTGATGTTGATGGTCCCGAGCCATGATGCCTCCCACTTTGAGCCTGCCGCTGTCTCCGACGCAACTTCCTCTGCCAGCACAATGGCATCCGGGCTGATGGAATCCACCGGTGCTGTCGTGCATGTGCCCTGACTGATATTGCTGGCACATCCTCCATCTGCTGGGGTCCAGTTGCTGGGGTGTCCACCCCTGCTGGACCTCCGACTCCCGACTCTGGCAGGGATGGGATCTCCACCGAGCTGGCTGCATTGGTCGGGGCAGGACCACAGGGGGCCCTGGTGGCATCTGGGCCGGAATATGGCATGGAGAACAACTGGCGCATAGTCTGCACAGAGGAAGAGAGGGCCGCCAGAGTGCCCAACACATGTAGGAATCCCCCCACCATGGCCCCTCCCAACTGGGCCATGTTGGCACGCAGCTCTTTGTGATTACGTGCATGGTCCTCCCAGGAAGCACGCACGTTATCACAAATGTCATGCGTGCACAACGCGACACCAATCAGGAAGGACTCCATACGGTCACGGGTCCCCTCGTCCGCAGGACGGGCCTAGGATGGGGCATCCCTGCTGGTGCATGGTGGTGCAGTCACAGTGTCAGGGACAGTGACATGCACAGGTCCCTCCAAGGTGACCTGTGCTACCTCCTGCCCCTGCCCCAGACTGCGCCGCTTGCACCTGTGGTACCACCCCCACTGGGCCCCAAGTGCGGCTCAGTAGCGGCCTCCTCCTCCTCTGTGCACACCACCAACCTGGATGGCTCCACACCATCTTCTGCAGTTGCAAGCCCCCGTGGGGGCTCACCCGCCCCTTCCGCTGCAGCCGTAGTGGCAGACCGGTAATAAAAGAGGAAAAGGTCAGCCTTAGAAACAGTGATGGTGCTCTAGTTGGATATTATTGATCAGGTTGACACTTGAAAAAGAGTTTGAGATGCTGCAACTGAGGGATGCCATAGAGGCTGACCTGGGCTCGGAAAACTTGAGAGGAAAAAAGCCCCCCTGTCGCGCTTCTCAAAATTAGGTAATGACACTAATAGTAGATTTCAAAGAGATATTTAATTTGAAGTTATCAGATTCAAGTATAGATAAGACAAAAAAGCCTTAATACGGTGGCGAAAGCAAAAGGTAAAACACAAACAGAAGGGCTCTTATAGGAGTATTTTTTCCATACACTAGTATGGGATGCTGATACTGTATCGAAATCCAGTTGGTTTCCAAAATAAAGTGCCCTTAGTTGCTTTCACTAAGTGTTGAGATAATGATCCTGGTTTCAAGAAAAAAACTAAAAAATGTTATTTATTGGAGATGATTGAGGCTTAGACCGTCCTAAATTGCTGGAGCTAAATCTTCAAAGTAGATTGCACATTGGCTGAAACTTTAAATGTACTTAGTTGCCATCACTAAGTTCACTGGTGTTTTGATGAGATCCAGTTAGTTTCCAAATTATAGTATCCTTAGTTGTGTGCACTAATATAGGATGGAGCAAAAGCAAGGTGC
Organism: Ambystoma mexicanum; assembly: GCF_040938575.1. Lineage (NCBI taxonomy): Eukaryota > Metazoa > Chordata > Amphibia > Caudata > Ambystomatidae > Ambystoma > Ambystoma mexicanum. The sequence goes on from NC_090923.1 coordinate 693,513,938, forward strand.
TTTGATGAGATCCAGTTAGTTTCCAGGTTGTAGTATCCTTGGTTGTATATACTGATGTGAAACAGAACAAAAGCCAAATAGTTCCTCTATTCGTGTGCACTAGGTGTTGAAATAATACTCTTAGTTTCAAAAAGAAAATGTGTAGTTATAGTTGAGGCTTGAAACGTCCTTCAAAATAAATTTCACATTAGCTGAAACTTTAGTTGTACTTAGTTGTCGTCACTAAGTTCACTGATAGGTCCAACTTAACGATGTAGAACAGAGCAAAGCAAGATGGTTCCTCTAACAATGTAGAACAGAGCAAAGCAAGATGGTTCCTCAACACGTGTTTCCCCACCGCTAATAAGCAGCGGTTCTTTCAGGAGGATTGTGGTATAGAGCAATGATTTTTTAGAATTTATGTGTAGGGTCAATGGTGTTGATATAAAGGTTACCACTCTATATAAGAGTGCGTAGTTTGGTCTGTAGCTCAGGTTCTTTTCCATAAATGGATGGAGGTCCTGCCCGTTTGGATGCTGCTGCCATGTAGTGGCAGACCGGCACCAGTCCCCTCGCTCCCGGAAGATGGTAATTCCTGGAAGGGTGACTGGGACTTACATCGCCGGCCAGTGGAGGCATCCCTGACGCTTTGCTCCACAGCGCCTTCTCCGCCCTCTTCTTCACCCGCTGCTGTGTAGAGGGAGACATAGAACACAAGCATCAGGGTACTGTACAATAGTCCCCTAGACAGGAAGCAATAGCACATGAGTGGCACTGTCAAACGTCACTTCCATCATGTCCCTCCACAACACATGGGTCAGTGCAGGCAACACACATGCAGAAAGAGACATGGCGCATGCAATGAACATTTGCATCCATGTCCAAGGAACTGTTGAAACATACAATGGTGGTTTGAAACTCACTTGCCTCATGGGTCATACTAATCACATGCACACACATCACTGTAATTTCATGCATCTGCCCTCGTGCACCCCAGACACAGTGGATACAAGAATGACTAGGCAGCATCAGTGAATCAACACATCGTCACGCAGATTTGTCATGCATCCATGCCGTTTACAAGTCACACACACGCTACTCAGACACACAGACATGTACAACATACATGTCCATTACAGCAGCACCCATCTCTCACACCTCAACCATGTCCATGAACAGAGACAGGCATGCATTCATGTGTGCATTCTGCATGCTGCTCCGCATGTTGCATAGCAACACATACACCATCCATGTGGTTCACGCATGACTAGTCTCACATGCAGCACCATCATGTCCCTGCACACACACATCCATACATGGCCCATGCAACACATACAGGCAAGTAGCTAACTACCAGCACACTGCAACATGCCCTGTTTTTCACAGCAATGCATGGGCACTTACTGCTCGACTCCAGACGGGCCTGAATCCTGAGGATCTGGTGGTGAAGCACTGGGCAAATGCGCTCCAGGACCCTCATCTGCTGGTTGGTAAGCTGGCCCTGGCGCCCCACTGCATCCCCTGGTCTAAGAGACTCCGGGCCTTCTTGAGGGTCCCAGCGCTTCTGGACTTGTTTGATGTCGCGGGGTGCCACCCCCTCCACGTAGATGGCACCCACTATGTCCGTCCAGATCCTCCTCTGTCCTTCCCTGTCGGCGCACAATGGTTTGAAGATGGCATCATAATGCCCCGGGACTTGCTCCACAAGGATGCCAACTTCATTGGCACTGAAGCTGGCAGCCCTCTGCCGCTCTGCTGGGGGGTTGCCACTGGTGCCAGATGGTGTTGTGTCGGACATGGCAACCCCCGAGGCAGGTGTGGGTGGGCAACTGGGTCCTGTGCTGGGCTGTGGAGCGATGGAATACCATTCGGGAGTCTTCTGTTCGAGCAGGGTTGGTCACAGCAACTGGACCCCAGCAGATGGCTGATGTGCAGGCACCAAATAGCAGGGCACGTGGCCAGCAGGCAGGCAGGCAGCAGCAGATGGCAGGTGGGAGCGTGCTTGGGGCATTGGGGGGCAGGAAAATGGCCTTCTGGGCAGGAGCGTGGTCTCCGTTTGTTGTTGCGTTGCCAGCTTGATACGGCACGTGAAAAAACTGCACGTCAGAGTGTAATTTGAGGAAAGGCCCTTAGCGCGTAAGCGCGTCTGTGACGTGATGCGCAAGGGTGTTTTCTTCAACACGGATGCATGTTCATTGTACACATGCAAAAACTGCACGTCCGGGTGTTACTGCGGGTAATTGGAGGAAAGGCCCTTAGCCCTGGGGGCAGCAATGTCATCTGCTGCCCCAAGTAGCCAGGGTGAGGAGGCTGCAGGGGCAGCTGCAGCTCAATCCACTCCAGCTCCGAGTCTCCCAGCCGGGACAGTGTTGGTCCAAGTCCATCACACCGAGGTTGGTCCTGCCAACATCACTCAGCAGCCAATGCCTGCAGTGAGACTTTTGGTCATAGTGCCTTTGGCTACTTTCAGTGCCCAGTCCATCTGCGCTTCAGCCCTACCAATCAGAGAGCGGCGTAAGCCACTCAGGGTCCGCACCACCTTCCAAGAGGAAGAAGGGTGCTCTTGCGGTACAGGCTGGGGCCCCAGACAAGGCTACCCACTCCGGCACATCAAGGAAGCATAGTTTCAATGATGCAGAACTAGACGCACTTGTGGGGTACGTGTCAGCACATGGCCTCAAAATGTTGGGGACTGTAGGGTGCAAGACTACAACTGCTCAATGTAGGGCCCACTGGCAGTGCAGCGCGGACCAGATTAGTTCCCTTGGATTTGTGAGGCACACAGATGATGATTGCTCTAAGCGGTGGAATGACCTCAAACGCAGAGCAAAGAACAAGCTGGCTTCCAATCATGCCTCTACTCGGGTGACTGGCAGTGGGCCTCCACCATAGGAGGAAGTACTCACAGAACATGAGTCTATCGCGGAGGCTTCATCACAGAGGATCAGATCCAAGGCATGGGAGACCTACCAGATCTTGAGGCAATGTCTGGTAAATGGCTATGCATGTGTGTCCAAACCATGTGTATGTTGCTTGGATGATGTGTTCTGATTGAGTGGCAGATGAGGCATGTGTAGTCATGACTACTATGGGTCACCCATGTGGTGCCTCCAAACCATACCCCGCCTTGGGTTTGGATTTTCAAGTATCCCTTCTGACAGCAGTAGACAATTTGCACCAGATTAATGAACTTGCCCTTCAACTGCCATCTTGCCACAACATTGTTCATACTATTTTCCTATCCATTCTGCCAGATTGATGAAATAGTTAGCATATTTACAACACATTTTTGTGCCGTTCTGCCCCAAATGTAACATACTTCAAACATAGATTACACCCCACAATGGCCCACATTTCTTACCTTATTATGGGAATGATTTCACCAATCAGGCTGATTGAGTAATGTGCACCTACATATGGCCTGCACACAATCACTTCGGGGCCCTGTTTGAATCTTCAACATGACAATTGTCTTCTGTCATGTCGAAGTGACCAACCATTGATGTATCCATGTGCCTGCCATCACTGAATAAGTGAACACTGGCTTTGTTGTAGCGTGTGGCACATGTGTGTTTTGTCACACCTTTTTGCATGTTGAATTTCATGATGTGCATCTCACATTGATGGGTGACAGTACTGATTTGCTGCCATCTGGGTGTCCTTGTGAAATCTGCCATGGCTATGCTACGTCACATCTGTGTGCTGGCATGTGTCATGTATGTGGATTGTCCATGCCACTCACAGGCTAATGTGTGATGCCAGTGTAATCCAGCATGCAGCACATGTGTTGCTTTTCAATCTTGGAGTCCTCAGTGTATGCTTTTTGCCCCCTTCCAACTCATTGCCAGTGCATGCATGCCAGACTTATTGTCATGTGTGACATGTGTCATTTATGTACTGGATGTGTGCCTCGTCATGCCTATGTGTGGGGGCTATGGTGCTCATGCCTGTTTTAATTACTTTTATTTTATGTTTTTGCAGGTGATGAGGCACTTGATGCTCTTCAGGAGGAGGAGATGGCGCAGAGGCAGGAGTACTCACAGCCACAACCAGGCACCAGTGGAGGACGTGGGGTGGTGGTGGGTGACAATCCATTCCTCCTACAGACCATACTGTCCACGGGTGTCTCTGGGTACAACTCCGGAGACCTCTATGAATCAGGTGCTGAATCAGACATTGAGACATATGTCCCGTCGCAGGTGAGTGTTTCTGGCAGGGATGCTGTTCTGTCCAACCCACCTGCACTGGCGGTAAACCCCTCTATGGGGCATTCAGTGTTGAAAAGTCCGCCTGTAGCAGTTACGGATGCAGGGTCACAATCCACAATATTTTCTCCTGTTCCTGGGCCAGCAGATCAAAGGAGGAATGCAGTCCTGCAGCCTCAGGTAGTGCCAGCACAGCAAGGTGCACATCACCTTGCCCCAAACAGGTTTGGTGCCCGCCAACGCGGTGGCAGTGCACCACCTGGCAATACTGTGTGGGATAACTCTGTGTACACTATAGCAGCATAACAGGGGGCATTGTGTGAGATGATGGCTCAGGCCGTGGATAGGGTGGCCATTTCCATTCTCCCCCTGAAAGGCAGGTGGAGCTCCAGCAGCAGGCAACAGAGTCCATTTGCCACTCACAAAGGGAAGACATGTTGGCGTCCGACAGGGACTGATGGGCTGGACTGGAGACTCGGCGCATAGCCATATTTGCTGAGTCACAGGCCCACAGGGATGCCCTGAGGTTAGAACACAGGTCCCTCAGAGATACTTTGTGTGAACCTGATGTGTCCCAGAGTACAAGGTCAGAACAGCAGCTGGAGCAGCTGACACGCACACTCTCAGCTGACCTCCAGGCAACCCGTGAGGAGATCCGGGCATCACGCGAGGCCATGCAGGCAGAAATGCATGCTACCCATGAGGTGCTGCATGGGGATCTCCGTACCATCATCCTGCAGAACCAAACCTTTCAGACCTGCATGCTTCCTGCCATGGAGGAGCCTGCCAGGGCTTTGTGCGGTCTGCCTCCCATATCACGCCCACCTTCAGATGTAGCACCAGAGGGTGATGACAGCGATGGCAGTTCTCCCACTGTAGCGTAGCCGTGCAGGCCATGAGCCCATGGAGGTTGTTTTTTTTTTCTCAACATCCACGCATGTGGGTGTAGGGGTGCACCCTGTATCTCGTCCCTCCTCGGTGGCCTCCCCCGGTCCACACATGGCCATTTTTGATTAATTTTTTTGTTTAGGTTTTTTCACATTTCATTCCGATTTGCTAAATGAAAATAGTATTCCATTCATGTGTTATCTTTATTTCTTCTTCTTATCTTTTCAAATTTTAATTTATTTTATTTTCTATCTTGATTTCTTATTTTCATTTTCATGCATTTATTTTTATTTTGTTATGCTTCTGATTTTTACTTTCTTATTTTAATTTGTTTGTTTTACTTTACATTTACTTTTGCTTTTTCTAGGTTGCATTTCCATTTACATCTTTGTTCATAACCATTTTCTTTAAGATTGTTAATTAATGTTACAGTGTGTTGCATTGTGTGTCTCCCGTAGGCATCCACTGTGTATTCCAGCTGGGCACTTGCAGGCTTGTCCTGTCTTTGGGTTACAAACTTCGGTTCCTGACACACACACCCCTCTTGCTTCCCCTTTCCATGGGCTTGCAAAGGGTGTGACCAAGTGACAGTAACTTACACAGAGACATTGGGGTCCCATAAATTGTGTGGGCAGTCTGTAGTCCAAACTGTGTATCCCTAGTGGGGATTGTTGTTCATTTCTCCACTGCATGGTGGATTTATATATGGTTTTACATCTAGGCGTTTTTCCTTATATACATGTAGCTTGTTCATGTCTTAACAAGCCCGTCTCCTTTGCAGATGCAGTTCATGTTGTATGCAGTACACTGCCACATTTGCCTACCAGCAACACACTGCAGTTGGAAGGGGACGATGTGCTGCCTTAGTCAGGTTTTGACACTTGCACTACTTTCATTTTTTACTGTCATATGTTGCCACTGTTGGCTCCTGTACTGATGTTTTGTCTTGCTGGTAAGTATTTGTCAATGTGTGTTGTTTTTTTATTCATTACTGAGAGGAAATTGTCTGTGGCATGTTTCCATTTGGGACAGTGCACATTGTGACACTTGTGTCATGTGTTGTGCATTCATTTGGAAGCTTTCACATTTCATGCCATGCCATGGTGTGTTGGGTAGCTGAGATGGGGAGCGGTGGGATGACATGCCACTATTTGGATATAGTATTTTGCAAGGGGTTAGTCCTTCATGCTGCATTAATGTGTGCCTTTTTCTGTCACAGCATTGGGTGTGTTTAAGTAACTATGGATGCACTCAATGTAGCACTTCCAGGTGAACAATCTCAGGGTGGTATGGTTGTGACAGTTGACTGTCCCTTTTGTCATCGTCATTGATTGTCAGCAAGTATGTGCCAGGCCTGTGTGCACTCCGGAGGTGAAGTAATTTGCCACAAGCTGGGTACGGGCTGCCTCACCACATGCCTTTTTACCTCCCATGCTCAGCGGCCGTGCATGTGGTTGGGGATATGAGGGCACCACCATGTCCACCGGCATGCCCAGCCGGGTTGCAACATTGTGCAGGGCACATGCTGCCACTATGATCCTGCACACTACTGGGGGCGCATATATCAGCTTCCCACCAGAGCGGTCAAGGGAGCGAAAGCATGACTTCAGCACTCAGAATGTGTGCTCCCCTATGCCCCGGGTTGCAATATGGGCTGTGTTGTATCTTACCTCGGGTGGTGTGGTGGGGTTCCGAATTGGCGTCATCATGTAGGTGCTCAGATGGTAGGCACTGTAGGATGAGATGGTAGGATGAGTGTGACAATCAATGGGTTATTAAAAAATTGTCTATCCCATTAGATGCCACATGAGTTGTTTGAAAGAGAAAAATTGATCCTCTTTATCTTCCTGGGTGAACTCTCTTTTTCCTTTCCCCTTGTTTTACTGGTAGTCTCCTCCGATTCAAGTCAATCTGGAAGAGCGTGGGTTGGGACTCTCAAGGTTGAATGCATTACACACCACAGAAGTGGTAAATTCATTCTTATTCTGTCACTATTAGACAGGCGTTGTAACACTGCAACCTAGTTGAGAGTGCACAGTAGGCAGGGATAGTACCTTTGTTTCGCTCTATCCTTCTGTCTTCAGCCAAAACCTTGTTCTATTCCTTACTTTTTATGAATAGACTTGAGTCCACCCCACAGTAACTTTTTGGGCTTGGTTTTATTAACTGGACCTTGTCTTGGGATCTCTGTTAGCTGCTAGTAGCTTTTACACAGTTGAGTGTTGCCTAATCCTTTTTTTTTAAGGAAACCTGTACCTCCCATACACCTGGTCATCAGGCATCCCAAAAAGGCTGCGCCTGGGTAAGAAAATACGGGGCCTGGCTATCCTCTTCCTCCTGTGGTGTCCCACAACCACTGCTGCGAGGAACATTATATTCATCGTAGCGTATGAGCTTGTTTGTTGTTTGTGCGCACTTTTATGCTGCGCGGGGCCGCTTACGCCTGCTTCCTGCTGGCGTACGTGTTTCCGGATTAGCGCGTCTTTTTGGCGCACGGGTTTCCCCTGTTCGATTCCATGAATACGTGTTGTTAGCGCGCGTATGGGTGTTACAGGTATTTACCTCCTGTACTTCCCCCGTAACGCCCACATTTTCATTCATTGTTCCCCATTCTGCGTGTTACGCCCCGTGTTCCACCCACTTTTCTTGTGTGCGCTACATGATGTGCACTTTCCCTGTGCGTGTCGCACACGCGGTTTAGTGACTTGTGCGCCCACATGCACCACCCACGGATTTGGCACACATCCCAGGTTTTACAAGCGCAGCGCATTCCATGAATCAATGAACGGCTGCGTGTGCGGCTTTTGCACGCGTGTGCTGCAATTTTCACGCTTGTGCTCCCCTTTTCGGCACACATTTATTCCATGAATTTCCCTGCAAGTAGTTCATGATAGGTCTCCCAATCACCTCTGACATCTTGTTACTAACATTATAAACACAACCCATTTTAGAGACATTTTTATCAAAATTAATTTAACTTGAGATGTCATCAGAGATGTCATCAATGGCATTTGTGATGTCATCAGAGATGTCCATAGGTGTTAGTCTTAGCAGAGCATGGGGGTGGCGCTATTTATAGTTGCTAAGTGTACCGTAACTGGCACATTTCAAGTGTTTTTCAGTTTTACTTGTAACCATAACATGCCTTTAAGAATGTTTTTTTTTTCACTGAACTTCATGGGTTTTTGTTAGTGTAACTTAGCATAAAATCCCTTTAACAAAGTTTTTTCTGTGAATTTCATAGGTTTTTGTTTGTAAAGCTTAACCTTATCATCCATTTAACAAAGTTCATTGAGTGAATTTGATGGGTTTTTACTAGAACACCTTGAATCTGCTGCAAGTTACTTGTTTTATACCCCCCCCATGTGGCATATATGGAGTCCGCGGACAGTGTGACAGTCGGTGGACATCGGACAGCATTCTCAAGTCTCAAAATCATAGGGCAGAATTTTCACAACAAGCAAATATACCTTTTTGTACAAACACTTTAAAAAATATGATTTTTTAAACTCATTTAACACACATAACAATGGAATGGACCAATCACAAACCATAACTGTACACCTCATATAATCTCCTCACTACAACTCTGCCTACCGATTGCAAAACACCAGGTGCTTATTGGACAACAAATTCTCACTAAATAGTAAGTGCATTGTATTTTTTCTTTATTAGTAGCTTTAATTATATAAACATGTGTCATAAGACAGAACACTTTTTTTTTCTCTCAAAGAAATGACAAGCATACTTGAGTGGTTAGATGAGAACTTCCCAAAAGAACAAATGAGTGACAATGACAACTTCAACGGTATAAAATACAAAGTTTAATATACACAAATAATGTATTTTGGACACGTACGCACCTTAATAAAATATTAATTTCTGTTTTCTTACATTACATAGTTCTCATGAAGAAACCACGCCCCATTTAATTATCTAAAATCTGCAGAATCACAAAGAGAATCCCTATCCCCAACCGTAAATCATCAAACTTGTCTAAAAAATTCAAGGAACTAAGTCCTGATTTTATAGAACTTTTAGAGTTTGTGAAAAATCATGTCATTAAAAAATGTCCCTATCACTGTTGTTCTTGCACCTGTCCCCTTTTCCCCCACCAATCATCCCCATAAAATGCTGAACATTTTAATCAAATAGGCTTTGATGAAACCTCACTCCCTTCCTCCCCTCATGATTATTGTACAAAAGTTTCAAATTCTGACATTTATATTTCCCATTCTGATACCCCATCCCTTGTTTGAAGAAATATTGTTTTATACTATAAACATTTTGTATATTGTTGTGTGAAATTGTTTGTTTTTTTACAACTTCAATTAAGAGTCCACGGAAACCTGGACCGTCCAGGGTGTCTGCACTCAAAATGGAGGTGCCCCCAACTAGGCACGAATTCCGGACATGTCCGGTTTTGCATGATGCACTTTTAATTAGTCTGCACACACCGTGCCGGTTCTACGGACACCCATGCACATGCACCCTGTGATTTCCACCCGATTGGAGTCTGCGGACGGCCATCAGGGCCGCTGACAGCCATGGATAGCATCATGTGACCACACCAGTGTGGCATAACGGGGTATCCGCAAACAGTGTTCATGACCGCGGACAGTTTAAAATTGCTTTTCCAGCCAATCCAGGGTATTTTAAGCAGAAACCTTACCCTTCCAGAGCTCCCAGACCCATTCTTGATTGATCTGGCAACTTTGTAGATCTTTTCAAGGCCTGTTTGCTACTCAGTAGTCCGCGGATGGGTCCTCTAGGGACCCATACATTACTTTTCTTCATTCAACCCCACCACCACCACCTCAACCACCTTGAGGGCCTGGACACGGGAACAGGTGCAGAGATACAGATGAGGATCAAGAGAAAGACGAGGATGAGGTGCAGGAAGTCCCTATCACCAGTATTCTTAGTGAGTCCTGGTTGTGGCAATATTTTACTACCATTGGTAATGTCCCAAAGGTTTGTGCAAGCAAGGTTTGAGGCATTTATCGCAAAGTTGTACTCAGTCATGGGAAACCTGGCTTGTATTCCTATGGGACAAGTTCCAAGAGACACTGCACCAAATCTAACCACTGACTGCTCAGAGAAAGGTGATACCATTCTCAGGTAAGAGTAATTATAATTATAATTGGTTATTTATAATGCACTTAATACCCAGAGGTTTCTAAGGACGGACCTGGGGATCAAACCTATGTTGTTCGACATTGTCTTGCTTACAAGGCAAGCGTGTTGCCCCTGAGCTATCCTCCTGAGTAGGGTAACTTCCACACCCCATCATCTTTATCTGCTTCTGTTACCACAAAGGACACTGCTTTGGGGCAAAGGACCCCAGCGGTGGCTTCCTAGGCCACACATAATGCTGTTGACCCTTACCTTTCAAGGGTTACAGTGCTATGTTTGTAATGTGAAGCACCAATCAGTAGGGGGGAGCAGATACGGAGTGCTTTCGAGGCTGTGGTCACAGAACATGCGAAACACTGCCCCTCACCTTAAATTTAAGGCCTTCCATAATCTTCCTCTGTCCACCTGCACCTTTCCTCCATGTGGTTGTTGCCTCTTTCCTCCCTCCTCTCCTTTGGCTTGCCCCTCTTGAAAAAAAAACACAAATTACAAAACCAAAAAGCACAAAAAAAGATTCATTTAGGAGTCACCTTTCACCGTTAAAAAATAGAAGTTAGAAAAAAAGTTGCACACCCCTGGGGAGACTAGATAGTGTGCAGACAGTGCAGTAGTCAGCAGACATCTAAAAATTACAGGCATGGGATGGGAGAATGAAATCATTTTAATTGTTTCATGATCAAAAATGGTGGCTCTTAAAAAAAAACTTTTTTTCTGTTTCTGGCTTTCATATATATATTTTTTTAAAATGTTTGGTTTTACAAGCTGACCTAAGAAACATTTGACTGAATTTAATTATTTCTATTCACAAATCTGTTTCAAAGCTTTTTGAGTGTTTTGCACAAACATCTGATTACCCACTTCAGTTAGACATACTCTATCTCTCCGAAAAATGTTTGCAATATTAAATTTAATGTTCTCATTATAAAACAATGTCATGCCAACATCCCGCAGAAAAGCACACACATCTTTATTGATGTTGCGCCGTGCTTTTTCCATTTGCAGACCAAAAAAACTTAAGGGCATCCACATCTGTCTCTGGGCAATGCATGAAAAAATAATGTTTGAATTAGGGAACATTTCCATCATCATTCCCAAAGTCTCATTCATTGCAAACCGCAAGGACATTCCTGTCCCTTAACTCTTACCGCAAACTCTTCCCTCCACGAAGAACAATAATAATGTCCGGCAGTTTCAATTCAACCATATTTGAACAAAATGGGAGTTGGTCCACCCTGTTTATGCCTCACATTCCATACCAGAACATTTCCAATTCAGGGAATCCAAGATTTTCAGCTTTTCCACAGTGCTCATCATGCACCTTCAACCAACAGACCGAAGAGTCCCCCAAACCCTCTGCTTTCTGAAAGACATTGCCATGACCATGTTCAGTCCTCTCTCAACTCCTACTATCAAAACTCCTGCTACCCTCTTTTCCTCTATACCACACCCAGGAAAACTGTTTGGCTGATCCTACGATGTCCGCAGACACCCATGACTGTCCGCGGTCTCTGCAGTCCCCTTTCTATGCCAGGCAATCTTAAAAAGCCAGGTGTGGCACCTACCATCCGCGAACTACCAAGGTGTCTGTGAACGTCGCAGCCACTTTAAGGGGTGTGAGGGAAATTAAACACATTTGAAGTTGTTTAATATTTAGTGGTGGCTCGAAAATAACCTTTTCTGGGGGAGTTGTTAACAAACTCCTTATTGTTTTTTGTCACTTTTATGTACAGTAGTACTGTACACGCTACATCTTTTACAATTCCCATACAGGAACTTTTTCAATGCATTACTAACATTGTAAAGGAAAATTGCATTTCTGACATCTGTGAAATGAACTCTTGCCAAAAAAAAATCACACATCAGAACTTATATTGTCACTCTCAAACAATGACATTCCACTCAGCATATAGAAAAGCTGATACAGCTTTATTGACAATCTGCCTTGATTCTTCCATTTGTGGACTGAAAACATTTTTTGGACATCTCCATATTTGCCTCTAATTTATTTCAGAAAACAAAATATCTCGGCAGCAGGAAACAGTTCCATTAGGCTTTTAAAGAGATCCTTCAGGACAACCTGCAAATACACTGGAGTCACATACCTCAAACAGCCCACTCCACAATGCACAATTACAATGTCTGGACATTTAAGGTCAGGCATACTCTTACAGAATGAAAACAAGCTTGCCCAGTTTAAGCCACAAACTACATGTCACAAAACCTCCACTTCTGCCAATCCAATAATTCTAAAGATACCATGATTTTCAGCAGTCATGTTCAATGACTAAATGAAGAGTCCCCCAAAATCCACAGTCTGTCTTCTCAAACACATAGCCATAGCCATATCCAGTGCTCTCAAAACTCCTGCAGACACACCTCTCGCTACCTTCTCTTACTGTGCACCATACCTTGCAAAGCTGATTGGCTAATCTCACAGTCCTCTTTCCATTCCATGCATCCTCAAAATGCCCGTAAGTGGCATATGCTGTCCGTGGACTACTGCAGTGTCCACAGAACTCATAACACAGGGGCAGCCCGTGTACACTTCTAAATTACATGTTCTTAACACTCTCTCATTGGCTGCTTTCAGTGAGTCACACATCCATCCACCAAACTCATTCAAAACCTATACACCTAACCTTTGCACCTCAGTTCAACACTTCAGATGTACAGTTGAACGCTCCAAGTACATATCTCCTGTTAATGAAAGGCACCTGCATCAACAACTACTGTGCAACTGTCCATGATTTCTATTTCTTGATTCATCAATATCTGCATCTAAGAATATATATATAGTACAGGTATGCTTATATTTAAAAGAAACATGTCTTCAACTCTTTCACAAATATATATATATAGAGGGTACCTCCTAGGTACCCTATAATATGCTTCTCAATAAGCATATTCTCTTTTTACCACTCTAGTCAGTGCCATATATGCAGCATTCATAACCTGCTCACATGAAGCAACAAACAAATAGAGGGTTCTGCATTTCAAAATGTTTCTTTTTACAAGCATGTTGATGAAAGTAAAAAAAAATGCATATGTGCATGTGCAGCAGCACTGTGTCACTTTTTCATAAAAGGAAGGGAAAGCAGATACAATAGATTTGTAGACCATGTTTAAGCGGCACTTAGTGTCTGCCAGTTTAATATGTCGCCAGCACATGCATACATCCCAACATCACCCATTCCAATATATAGGTAGGTATTAGGTGGATATTCCAAGCATGCAGAGGCAAGGAAATTAATCTTCTGAACACCCACGAAGAACTGCTCGCATCTCTGGACTCCAACTCCCCAGCTGTCCTTATCTTTCTCGATCCCTCCTCTGCCTTTAACACAGTTAAGCATTCCATCCTCAAACAAAGGCTCCATGATACACCTGATATCGTGGAATGAGCATTGGACTGCCTGACCTCTTTCCTCACTAACTGCTCTTCCCAAATCATCCTGGGCTTCTTCTCCTCTCCTACTTCCCTCTCCATCTGTCGTGTCCCCCTGTGCTCTATACTCTCCCCCTGGCTCTTTAAAATCTACCTTGCTCTGCTTGCATGCCTCATCTCCTCTTTCTCCCCCAACTTCCAGTGTTACACAGATGTCACGCAGCTATTTTTCAAAATCCCTGCTGACCCACTTGCACCCTCCATCATCCCTGACTATCTATCTGACATCCAGTCATGGTACGCCTCAAAAGATCTCTGAACACCTGTAAAACTGAGATCCTTCCCATTGTGACCGATTCCCGCTCCTTCTTCCCCTCACTCTGGCCTTCCTCCTTGGGCTCTCCCCCTGCACCTTCCACTGAAGCCAGAAACCTCTCTCTCCTTCTCCCCCCACACTTAAGACATTGCCAAGAAGTCCCACTTTCAGCTCTTCCTTCTCAAAGAAATGTTACCTTTGTTCACTTTCCCTCAGAGACTCAATGTGACACAAGCCCTGGTTCTCTCTAGGCTTGACTACTGCAATATCCTCCTCCTGAATCTACCATCTTCCACACTGCGACCCCTCCAGCTAATCCAGAATAGGGCCGCAAATCTTGTCCTTGGTCTTAAACCCAAAGACTGCATCTCTCCTGCACTAAAAAGTGTTCAGTGGCTTCCGGCTGCATGGATTAAATTCAAATCCTTTTGCATCATCCACAAGGCTGTCTTTGACCCGGGGACCACACTATCTTCAACTTTATCTCACTAAATACTCTCCCTCTATACCACTACGTTCCTCTGACACAAACTTGTGTATAAAGCTTTTTGCTAAACAGAGGGCAGGGGGTCATTCAATCTCTTCAGCGGGCTCACTCCTATAGAATAGCCTTCCCTCCCCCCCTGGACCTTGAGCAGGATCTTCTCAAATTCTGGAAGCTCCTTAATAATTTCCTCTTTTCCTCCTGCTTTCCTTCTTCTCTCCTCTGCTAATCTAACAGTTTATGAATCAGTGTCCTGGGCCCTCATCCATCCTTGGGCCCTGACCTCCCACACCAATTCTGCCCGGCTTCGGTCTATCCACATCATTTGCATCTGCACACCCTCTGCTCTCAAGGTTCACACTTACAACTCCCACGACCCACTCTGTGTAGCACTCAACATTCCTAGCACTTCATCTGTGGCTCACCCATTAGCTCAGATTCTGCAGGACTTGCCCCCTCTTCCCCCTTCCTTGCTGCACTTGCACGATCTGAATAATCACAAGGCATAGTAGATAGATCCCTCTCCCTTTTTCCGGCCACTGTTCTTAAATATTGTTTTTTAATGTATTTCCCACACTTCCTGCCTCCCTGCCCTGTCGGCGCTTTGCAACAGTATTTTCTTTTTGTATAAGCACCTAACAAGCAAACAATAAATAAATTAATTAATACATTCATAAATAAGTCTTTATGTTTTCCTTTGCATTCCGTCACTTCCAATTCCACTTTTCCCATTATGAAACTCAAACTACAAGTCCCAGAATGCAAAGATAAAAACATGACAACTTCAAGACTCGAAACTATGACGTGTATATCAAATAAACATATACAATGCTGTGCTTTTCAAAACATTTTATGAAGCATTTTGAAGAAAGTAAAAAAATGTATATCTGCATTTATAGCAGCACTGTGTCACTTTTTCATAAAATAAAGTAAAAGCAGATAAAATAGATTTGTCCACCATCTTTAATTGGCACTCAGTGAGTGCCAGTTTAATATATTGACAATTTAGGTATACTTCCTAACATAACCAAATCCAATTTTTAGCTTCTTATGCAGGCCTAATTTTTTCTCAACATACTAGGACTTGTACTCCAACGTTTATAATGGGAAAAGTGGAACTACAAGCCCCAGAACACAAACACAAAATCTATGACTACATAAACACCTACAGATTAGAATGCATCATGTTGGCAAGTATGCATACACTCCTAACATGTTAAACTTCCACACACCAACTGCCATTTAAAAGTGTACTACAAAACTTGTCCATCAACTTTTCTTCTCTTTTACAAAACGCTACAGAGCTTCTATGAATGCACATACATATTTCTTAACTTTCATGAAAATGCTCCTAAAAGCAAACATTTTTAACCCTCCAGCATTGTATTACCGATTTTGTCATAAATAACAAACTTGCTTACTAAAAGTACTTCACCATTACCACATATTGGGCATCATTACAACTCAGGCTTTAAGGGTTAACGCCGTCGTTAACCCTTAATGCCTGATTCCGATTTTAATGGCTGCTTTTAGCAGCCGTTAAAATCCATGGCGCTAAACCGCCTTGGTGCTAATTACGCCACCGTAATTTACGGTGGCGTAATTAGCGCCTTCCCCACTCCCATTATGCCCTATGGGGCAAAAATGGGAATGGGGAAGGGTAAATGGGAAATGGGGATTTACTGCCCCACTCACCTTGGAATGGGGCGGTAAATCCGCCATCCACCATGGTGTAAACATAGTTTACACCATGGTGGTAAAGTTGGCGTACTTACCGCCTGGGTCGTAATGACCCCCATCCACACTAACTTTCTTTTACCATTACAGCAAAGGAGCACATTACCGAAGACAAGAACCGAAAAGAGAATACCCTTTACATCCAGCAAAGTAAGTACATTAATGTAAAATGTATATGTATGTAAATACAGCACTATACATTACCCCAGACTGCTCTTTTCAAAACAACGTGCCTCATTACAAGCAAAAAGCGGAGGACCATGGTGCTATTAGTACCATCGTCCATGCCGCTAAGGTTGCAATTCCGCCATGGTGGATGGCGGAATTACCGCCCCATTCCAAGGTGAGTGGGGCGGTAATTCCCCATTCACCAATGGCCCCTTCCCCATTCCCATTTTTGCCCCATAGGGCATAATGGGAATGGGGAAAGGAGATAATTACGGCACCGTAAATTACGGTGCCGTAATTATCGCCAAGGTCCCTTTGCGGCATGGCTTTTAACGCCTGCAAAAAGCAGGCGTTAAACATCCATCCCCCAAAGGGAACCTTGTAATCAGGCGTTAAGGGTCGGCGCCGTTTACGGCGCTATAAACCCCTTAACGCCTGAGTCGGAATGAGGCTCAACATTTCTTTCACTCTAACCATTATATTTCACTTCACTTCATATTAACATCTAAACACAACCATTGCAAGACCCACTCTCTTCCTCAAAACAGCACAATGGGCCTCATTACGACCCAGGCGGTAAGTTACCGCCTGGGTCGTACCTTTACCACCATGACGTTTACGCCATGGTGGTTGGCGGACTTACCGCCCCATTCCGAGGTTGGCGGGGCGGTAAGTCCCCAATCCCCATTTACCCTTCCCCATTCCCATTTTTGCCCCATAGGGCATAATGGGAGTGGGGAAGGCGTTAATTACGCCACCGTAAATTACGGTGGCGTGATTAACATCAAGGTCCCTTAGCGCCATGGATTTTAACACCTGCTAAAAGCAGGTGTTAAAACCTCCATGGCGCTAAGGGACTTCGGAATCAGGCGGTAAGGGTTGGCGCTGTTTACGCCGCCGTAAACCCCTTACCGCTTGAGTCGTTATGAGGCCCAATGTCCCTACAGATTCAATCACACCTTGTGCAGCGTGAGCGGGTGAGAGCAGTCGCCGGTGACTGCAGGCCAAGGCAAGCCCTACCAGGTCCTCTGGGGCCTCCAGTGAGTGTATCTGCCTTTTCTTTTAATTTTACTGTGGCGCTTCGAGCGCGTTGTTGTGCCTGCTCCCCCCTCCCCCTTCAGCCACTTCCTGGTCCTCCTCTCCCTTCCCGCCTCCCTGCCCGCCCACACCCACTCCTCCCCTCCTTCTGCCTTATAACTGATTCCCCCTGGGCAGCCCCCCTGCTCGGCAGCCCCCTCGGCTAAGGGCCCCTTAGGCAAAGAGCGGCTCCTTGGTTGCGGCTCCCTTTGTGTCTGAAGGTGTCCGCAAGGGACGCCAGGCGCCAGTTTTCACCTTGCTTTCTCCACCTTCTCCCGGCATACCCCACCTACACCTGTTCACCTCATGCGCATGGTGTCTTCACCTCACTGTGTTCCACAGTTGTGGTAAACTAGGGTTTTTTCTCCCCTCACAGGTTTCTCAAGCTTAGGTGGCCTCTCCACTGGGTACCTAATACGCATTTACTGTTGTTCTCTAAAATGTGGTAAACTAGGGTTTTTCTCCCCTCACAGGTTTCTCAAACTTAGGTGGCCTCTCCACTGGGTACCTAATACGCATTTACTGCTGTTCTCTAAAATGTGGTAAACTAGGGTTTTTCTCCCCTCACAGGTTTCTCAAACTTAGGTGGCCTCTCCACTGGGTACCTAATATGCATTACTGTTGTTTTCTGAAATGTGGTAAACTTGGCCTTGACGCTCACTTCCTGTCTGCGTGCTCTCATCTCGTTTGTCTTCCTCCCCACTCCCTCCTACTCCATGGTGCTCTCTATCTCGCCTATCTTCTCTAACTGCTTCTCTATTGACTATCCTGCTCTCCTCACTAAATCTGGTAGGAAAAAGTTTAAAAAGGACATCCTGGTCTCCAACCCTGGCCTCTGTATCGCTGACACCTACACTAGTGCCTGCTCAAAGGAAACTCTCACTGACATCCTCTTTTTCGTGCCTTCACCTGACCTATGGACCCTTCATATGGTCTCTGTGCTCTCTCCTTTCTCCTCTTCTCCCATTAATGGTGGCACCCATTGGTATGTCCTCTTGGCCCCCTTCCGCTCCTCTAAGGCCATCATTAATGTCTATGTTAATGGGACCGTCTTGGTCCAAGGCCCTCAGGCCAACCTTCACCTCTTTGATAGACGCTTCCCACGCCTCATCAACTTCCTTTCCTCTCCTGCTGTGCCCCCTCCTCTATCCTTGGCTACCTTGCCTCTACCCTCCCTCCCTGCCCCCTCTCGTGCTCCTTCTTCACCTCCTTCTTCTACACCTCCACAGGGCGGACCTCTGATCTGTACCCCTCCCCGGAAGTCCTTCAAGGATGGCAACCTTCTCCACATTGCCACTCTTAACTCTCGCTCTGCCATCAAACATTCCTCTGATATCTGTCGCCTTCTTGAGGAACTGGACCTGGACGTCCTCGGTCTCACTGAGACATGGTTCACGGCTAGCTCTGTCACCAGCTTTGACACACTCCTACCTGACGGTTACAAGATCCTCTCTGTGCCCAGGCCCAACCGTGCAGGGGGGGTGTGGCCCTTATCTTCCCTGAATGGATTCCTGCCACTTTCACTCCTACGCAGACCCACTCCTCTTTTGAGTGTCTTGTCTGCCGACTCTCTCTCTCTCCTAGCCATTCCCTTACAGTGGCTACTATCTATCGGCCACATGGTCAAATTTCCTCCTTCCTCTCTGAGTGCTGAGTGGTCTGACCTCTCCTCTTCACTCCTGGCCTCAACCACTCAACTCCTCTTTCTTGGTGACTTCAACATCCACCTGAATGCCTCCAGTCCCTCCTCTGGACTCTTTTGTGACCTCTGCGACTCTCTCTCACTCTCTATTCTCCCGTCTGGGCCTACCCATTCTGCAGGGCACACTCTTGATGCTCTGATCTCTTCTGACCTTCCCCTCTCCGTCCCTCTCTCCACTCCTCTCTCCTGGAGTGATCACTTTCTCCTTTCCTCCCACCTCACCCTCCCTACCCCACAGGTAAAGCCACCCTCATCACTGCCACCCACCTTCTCGGTCAGCCGACCCATGAAGCGCGTTTCAGTTGAGGCTTTTGCTGCCACTTCTCGCCCCCCTCCCGCTTCGGCTGACTCCCACCCTGACACAGCCCTCTCCACGCTCCACTCTGCTATATCTGATACTCTTGATATCCTTGCCCCTGTCATGAGAATACACCTGAAGCCCAAAGCCAAATGTAACTCCTGGTATGACTTGGATCTCGTCACCCTAAAACGCAAGTGCAGGGTGGCATAGAGGAAATGGCGTGCTTTATGTTCATCCTCTGACAAACTGGCCTGCCGTCTGCTCCAAAGGCAATACCGTCTCCCTGTTCTCACCAAGAAGAGAGCTCTTATCCAAGCCTGCATCTCTGCGGCATCTAACAACTCAGCCAAACTCTTTAAAATCTGCAAGGAGCTTGCCAACCCTGTTGCAGTCTCTACCTTTCCTGTCCCTTCCCAGGCCCTCTGCACTGCAGTGGCCTCTCACTTCATCTCTAAAACTCAGGACATCCTGTCCTCTCTCTCCTCCTATCACCTCCCTCCCTCTCTTCCCGGCTCTTCCTTTGGCCCTTCTGCAGCCATCCCTCCTCCCTCCTTCTCTGCCTTTCCACTTTTTTCTGCTGATGAGGTTTCCAGACAAGTCTGATCTATGAAAGTCTCGTCTAAACAGGTTCACCCATGTTCCTCCAAAACTATCAAGGACCACATCGACTCCCTGTCTCCTGCCCTGGCTGACTTTTGCAACCACTCCTTCGCCTCTGGAGTCTTCCCATCCCCCCGTAAGCACTCCCTTGTGCACCCTTGTCTTAAGAAACCCTCTTCCGACCCCTCCTGCCTGGCTAACTATCGCCCAATCTCCATCACTCCCTTCGTGGGCAAGCTCCTGGAGAAACTGGCCATCTCCCAGCTTAACCTCCATGCTAAATCTGTTGGTAGTCTTCATGAACATCAATCTGGCTTCAAAGCTGCCAGAAGCACGGAAACTGCTCTCCTCAACATCCGTGAGGACCTGCTCTCGAACATCGACTCCAACACTCCGTGTGTTCTCATTCTGCTTGATCTCTCTTCTGCCTTTGACACTGTCAACCATGCCATTCTGCTCAACCGTCTCCGTGATAACCTGGGTATGACTGGTCAGGCTCTGGCGTGGCTGACCTCTTTCCTTTCCAATCGACCCTCCCAGGTCCAACTGGGGTCCTTCCTCTCTGACATCTTTTTCTCTACCTGTGGTGTCCCCCAGGGATATAATCTCTCTACCTGGCTGTTCAACCAGTATCTGGCACTCCTTGCCCACCGCATCTCCGCTCTCTGGCCCACCTTTCAGTGCTATGCGGACGATACCCAGCTCATTTTTAGGCTACCCTCGGCCTCTTCCTCTCCTTCCCTCATCACTGACTGTCTGTCTGCTATCCAGAAATGGTGTGCCGCCAATGACCTCTGCCTTAATGCCAGTAAGACTGAGATTCTACTCATCGGCACACCCACTCCCTCCTTCCCTGCAGCTCTCTGGCCAGCCTCTCTTGGCCCGCTTCCTGCTCCTACCTGCAAGGCAAAAAACCTTGGGGTCATCTTCGACTCCACACTCTCCTTCCCTCCTCATATATCTGACGTCTCTAAGAAGTCACACTACCAGCTGCACCTCCTCAGAGGTATTCTTCCCTTCCTCTCCTTCCCCCAGAAGCTCACTGTCTCCCTAGCCCTGGTTCTCTCGAAGCTGGACTACTATAACAGCCTCTATCTTAATCTGCCTGCCTCCACTCTCTGCCCTCTGCAACTCATCCAGAACAGGACTGCAAGACTTGTCCTTGGCCTCAAGTCCAGGGACCGTATCTCTCCAGGACTGAAATCTCTACACTGGCTCCCAGTGGCTGCGAGGATTAAGTTCAAAACCCTCTGCATTGTCCACAAGGCCTTCTGGGGCCTGGGGCCTAAATACCTTCAACTCTCTCTTCCTAAATATCTTCCTTCCCGAGCCCTTCGCTCATCTGTCTCCAACTCCCTCAGGGTCAGCTGCTTCTCGAAGCAACAAGCTGGGGGTAGATCTCTCTCTGTGGCAGGGGCCTTCCTCTGGAACAGCCTTCCTGCCTCCCTGAAACTTGAGGAGAACCATCTCCGGTTCCGGAAGCACCTCAAATCCCTCCTCTTTGCTTCTGCTTTCTCTCTCCCTCTCCCCTGCTAAATTCTTCACTGAAACTGCACTGAACCTGCACCTGGGCCACTCTCACCGACCTCGGTCCTTGGCCCAGCCACTCTCCACTTGCACTGCCTCCCTGGCAACCCCTGCACTGCAGGACTGTCTCTGTATCCCTAAAGCCCCCCCTTCCCAGCACCTGTCTGCACTTACCTTGCACTTGCCACCAGCTGGCCCTATTTATTTATTTTTTATTCTACTTACCCTGTACTGCACTTCCCCCCTCCCCTTCCCCTTGCACTTTTTCCCTTCCCCCTACCCCTGCACTTGCGTGATCTAAATGACACCTGGCCTAGTAGGATCGTTGTCTGTCTTCCCCTTGTTCCCCTCTCCCTGCCTCGTCGCGCCTTGAAACACTTGTGTATAGGCACGTTACAAATGCCATATCATGTCATATCATACCACCACTCCCTTACTCATGAACTAAAAACCATCACACCTCTGCAGAGTCTTTCTCTCACAACCTTCCCATCCACACCTAATATACTACCTCACAATCAAACAGTACTCTGTTAACCTCTACAATCACACCCACAAACTCATGCACTATACATTAATAAACATTGCACAACTTTCCAATCAAAACCTTCTCTTTTGCCAACTGTACCATATAGTCATCCACCTCTAAAACAATATATAAAAAACATTACAACAAAAGGGCTAGTAACCTCACTCAACAAAACTAAACAAGCCACGACTAAAAAAGATAAGCACCCTCTTGCAAAAACTAAAAGCAAAAAAATAAATACAAAGAAAAGCAGTTAACATAGTCACAGTAAATCTACCTGTGTTAACATAGTCACAGTAAATCAATCCAAAGAATTTATATTACAGAAAATGTTCCATAGCTGAGTTCTTCACAATCTTATAAAAGCAGCTGAAAAGTCACAATCTACCCTTGAAAATGACCACTGTAGACTAATTGTTCAAGATCTAAATGACAACACTTTTCCACTAAAGAGAAACGTGTTTATTTTGATTTTAAACAGAAAGCCCTAACTAAATGAATCAATACATTACAAAAAGTACTTCTAAACATGCACAGTGTCAATATACAGACCTTTTCACACTTCTCTGATGGTGAATGGATTCATATAAGCAGCACAGAATCATATTTCAATGAAGAAGATTAGAAACAAGAACAAAAAAAAAATTGCCATAGACAATAATGGTTGGGGATATGAAATGGTGGAACAAACAATGATGGCAAAAGAAACCCTCATAGAAAAAAGTCCCCAACAAACTTTGCACCAAAAGTTCCTTTCACCCAAACAAATAGTTCAATGTACAGATGGACATGCAGCCCAATGTGTAATGTACGCCGTTAATCCTCTAAATTGTTATGACTATTCCTCAATCACTACGTGAAACTAACAGAAAAAAGTCAATTGAAAACTTTACAAACCATGGACTTGTCCGGTGCTCAGTCACACTGGACTTTGAGGACATTTGTTAGCCTGCATTTTAGGAACTGCTTGCAAAAACACCTTCCACCACATCAAAATGTTAGCAACACACCATTCCGCTTTCAGAATCTTGTTAATTGACTATACAATGCACAAAGTCTTGCTCTAGAACTGCAAAATGTAAATAACATTCTCGTACATGGAACAACCAAAGAGCTGCTTCAAGAAATAGAGCATATCCAAAGTAAATACTTTGGAGCTGAAGTTGACTTCAAAAATTAAGTACCTTCAGAAAACATTACCGAAAAGCTCATAAACACCAACATCCGAATATAGATATACAAAAAAGAAATAGCTAAGTTTCAAAACACATCTGCTGAAATACCAGATCAAATATGTCTTTGTTGTCGCACAGCACACAAATAGTAGATGTAGCCTGCAAAATAGAAGACAATAAACAACAAAATGGCTCAAATGAGCTTTATATCTAACAGCAGAAACTAAATACAAAATACAGAATAACAGACCCCTCAACAGTTTGCACATACTGCAACACAAAGCTTGACAATAACCAAATGCCATCACATGCAATCACTAATAACTTAGAAATGTCCCCACACCCGAAAGCTCTCCAACAACTTAACTTGTATGAGAGCATTATAATTCAAACATTTCACCCATTTCAAGCTATAATACGCCTTCAACCGAAATCAGACAAATTACCTCCATGCGAGTTACTAAAGGGCATCTGTGGCAAAGTAGTCTATTTGCCATTAGATCTATCTGAAACAAAATGTAGAACATCTAGGAGTACAACAAATAATAGATCAATCTTTGATTGTACTATTTAATGGTATTCCAACAAAAGACAAAATAATTGGCAACAAAGTTAGACAAGCACTACAATATCTAAAAGAAAACAATGACTACTAAAATGATATAAATATAGAAGAAAACTTAAGAGAAATCACTGAAATATTTCAAGACTCACCAGCAACTGGCCAACTTGAACATGTAGATACTATTAGTGCAGGCAATATTTTAGACCAGTATTCAAGTCACCCACGGCACTCCAAAGACACCTTTGACAATACATTAGAAACATATCAAATGCATCAAGCCAAAGGATCACCAATGAGCATATAGGGAAAAAGTGTAGAAGCACATTCTTTTCCTCTACTCTTTCCTACATGCAAAGGAGGGAGATATGACGAAAGGTACACGCATATTAGTGCAACAGAATATTGCTCCTTAAGAATTTATTCTGAATACTTCAGATTCAGACAAAATGTTGAATACACGTTCCACCTCCTCTTGAAATGTAACAAGCAAATCTATTTTATGCAGTTCCAGACACATTAAAAACAGGCACCAACTTTTTAAACATTTTCACTACCCAACTGATTTTAAATAAAAAAGACAAAGATTAAGTCTTGCATTCAAGTATCACAAATCTCTTGGCAAACATGCATGATACAAAAGAATACTGGTTCTGATGTCATGCTGATGTACGTTGTATTACAAGGAACCTAGGCTCACCCACATGGTTTGTTACTTTTGGTTGTGCAGGCGGCGTATGGGATGACTTGCACGACTTCTTGTGTACTGCAAACCAAAACAAAGATAGAATAGATATAAAAACACCAGAAGAACTATGTTCTCTTGACCCTGTCAATGTATCAAGGTACTTCAACATCACTTCATTGCTATGCTGCACTTTATCAGCAATAAAACTACCCTCTCTGCTTGGTGAAGCACAACACTACTTTTGTAGAAAAGAATATCAATCCATAGGATCGCCACAAACCCACATGCTTTTGTGGATAAAACATTCTCCTAAATTTGGCCAAAATAGTGATGCCACAGTTTTACAGTTTATTGAAAAATACATTACCTGCGACATCCCTTCGGAAACCACAGATAGTGACCTACAGACACAAATCCTATTCTTCCAAAAACATAAGTGTGGCAAATACTTCTCACGTAAATACAAAAAACAAAGGCAACTACTATACCAAATGTCGCTTTGGCTTCCCTAGACCAGTTTGCAAAAACTGACAAATAAATAACTTGATGTCTTCTGTTAGACACAGTGCAAAATGCAAATCCCCTAAACATACATACAACATTAAAAGGGACGAAGAATCTAAGTGCATCAATAATTAAAATGCAGTCATTTCCCTCTTGCAGAATGCAAACAATAACATATATTACAGTGCAGACAATTCCACTGCAGTTGCTAGATATGGCACAAACTATCTCACCAAAGCTGTGAAAACAGAACTAAAAGACCTCTCGGATAAGATATCATCTGACAAAACACTATCACAAAAATGGTACTGCTTCGGTATAAAATGCTCTCCCATAGAGAATGCAGGTGCAATGAAGCCGCAGACCATTTAATAGGTCAGCCATATATGGCAAATCTGAACACATTGACTGGCTGAACCTTGGTCCAGCTTCATCCCGAAAAAGAATACTAAAATCCTACCAAGAGATAGAAACCATAGCCACAAATGGTCCCATCAGCCAGGACATTTTAAAAAACAATTTAATTGATACATTCTACCCAAACAGAAGTATTGCTTTGGAAAACATGTGTCTGTACGACATTGCCCAAAACGAAACCTACAAAAACATTGTAACACAAAATGAGACAACCTGTGGTATATTCAGTATCAACTTGTGAAGGAAGCCTCTTTAAACTCACCAAACCCAGCCTAATTAATCATACAAAGTTATTGTTTGCATCTCCACAACATAGAGAACTGTATTACATGGCCCTACTCCAAGAATTGTTTGGTCACTATGACTCATTTCAGGCTGCATTAAAAGCTAATGAAAGCAGTATAACAAATGACAAATTCAAACAATACACATACATGTTGGACAATGAACACCAACAAGAGGAAGAAATTAAAGCTCAACCAGACAAAGACACCCCTGACACAGTCAACCTTCCCTTACAGGAAGCCAAGAACCACTTGAAGAACCACTCATTCTAAATGAAGCAGAATTAGCCCTGACTGTAGTAGAAAATACCATGTATCCATATAAACAATCTGAGGAAGACTTGCTAGTGCTTGACTCACAGTTAAATGATGCACAACTCACCATTTATCTAGAAGTCACTGAAGAAAATGAACATAGTTTTAAACATGAAACTAAAACTTGTGGCTGTAAAAACTATAAACCTCTGCTACTGTATGTAAGTGGAAAAGCTGGTTCAGGTAAAACATTCCTAATTTAAATAATCAGCACATTTTTCTAAAAACTTAACAAACAACAACCTTTGGCTGTAGTAACAGCCCCCCCCCATTTTTAGTTGCCTACAACAAGGAAGGTGTACATTTACACCGACTATTGCTCCTACCCATAGAACACCAAAACAAATTAGAATACTGCAAATTATCAGCAGAAGCTGGTACTGAAGTACGCAGAATTCTGAAACAAATTAAAGTGCTCCTGATAGATGAAGTAAGCTTTCCAACCTCATTTGTGCTTTAATTCATCACAGAATGGAAGAAGTCCTAAAAACCAACTACGACGAACCAATCAAGTGCACCAGTGAGTGCTCTCCTGCTGTTGCTTTTCTACTCAGATTCAAACACATAGCCTTTTTTACTCGTAAACGTATCTCTATAAAACACTGCAGAACTGGAACACCCCTTAATGCTTGTTGGACACCTATAAGTGAAATATATAGTTGTATTTTTCTCAATTTTACATTATTTCAGGGGACTTTCAATCACAGAACTTTGGCCATGCAAACAAGTTAAAGCACCTGCATATAAGCTCCAGGGTGCTCACACCTTGTGCGTTGCCCAATCGAGTGAACCAGTTAGCGCTGTACTGCTCTTTGTGGTGTCCATGTGGGGGTGTGAAGGCCAGTAATGACTTTTTATAATATAATCCACGCCACTTGGGTGGCGAGTGTGTTGTCATGCCGGCAGTTAAAAAACGGTACCAGTTGATGAGTAATGGTGAACCGGCCGGTAAATGGCCGAATGGTGTTGTGAATGGTAAAAAAAAAAAACTATTGCGAGGGCAAAAAACATAGCTTGAATGGCCTCTGAAGGTTTGAAGCGAGGGGTGATTGAAGCTGTATGGGATGAAGGAGATGAGCCACCTATGGCCCAAGTAAGGATTGCTATATTATTTAAGCCAATTAATAAACTGTGTGGCTCAACCACATGTGTGGAGGTACAAGTCCACCTAGAAAATAGAGCTGTTAACAATATTGATTTATCGGAGGTTGATCCAATTAACAACTCCCTCCTGAATGTGTTGAAAAATGTAAAAAATCCTAGAGCTGGGGAGATACAAACAACTTGCTCATCTGAGGCGACTTTACTATTGGCGTTGCACACTCCGCAAGCTACACACCTTGAAACATCCACTGACCTTGAAAGAATAGCAGCCTGGGTCTGGCCCTTTTCGTCTTGCCTCGAGGACTTGTATTCCTCCTCAGAGTTATCAGAGGAGGAGTTGAGGAACGAACCGGAGAGTAAGAAGATTCGAAAAAGCATGATTTACTATTTGTAATTCCATATACAAAGAACAACAATTTTTGAAGGTGGGTCTGACTAAATTGGTAGAGGTGGTCTTAAACAACTATGATTCTAAACCCATTTGGACCCAGGCCAACAAGCCTGACCATACAGCAGCCTGCATGGAGTCAAATACATTGCGGTCTGGATAAGTCAATGCGGATGATTCCATATTGACGGTTCATGATGACATTGAAGATATATTAACCAGTCCTTACCCCCTGCTCCATAAATAGAGACCTGGCACAAAAAAGAGCAGAACCATTAGCTAGTGCCAAAAAAAGGAAGTGGTACAACAATAGGTCAAAGCCTAAAAATCCCGCCCAAAAAAAGGGATACAAATAAAAATAGTAGGGCCTCATAACGAATTGGGCGGTATCCCAGAAGTATTACTGCTGGGTTATACCGCCCGTGCTAATAGCATTACCACCAACTGGTCCGGCACTATTAACGCCAGAAAACATTTTGTGCGGTAACTGTAATTCCCCATTGGGTCCATTGGAACCAATGGGGAATTTTCAGCGCGTGCTAATAGTGCAGAGCTAATTGCACCTGAAAATATTGGATTTTTTCTCTCATGTTTAACCATGGTTCTGAGCCGGTGGTAAACACACCAGGCCCATGTTTGGATGTACCCTTAAATGTAGCAGTAATATCGTTATGACCGCATTTAAGGGCTACCGCCCAACTCGTGATGATGCTCATAATGTCAAACAAGCATTGGTTTTGATTTTTTTTATTTTGAGTAATTTATAACGGCCACCAGAGAGAGCAAACCGTATTCGGGCGCAGATGACAACTAGGGAAATAAATTCTGCGAAAGGAAAAAAGGAGAAGCAGGCATTCTCATTCTAATAACTTTCATCAATTATTTAAATAGAAATGTTTCAGTCTCTTTCTGAAGAGGTCGTAAGTTTCACACTTTCTATTTTCGAGTGAAAGTTGATGCCAGACTTTAGGACCATAGGTTCCAAAGCTTCTGTCTCCTCTCGAGACACATTTTGTTTGTGGGGTGCAGATCAAGAGTTTATCCTCTGAGCGTAGCTTCCTTCTTGGCTGATATGATACAATTTTATCACCCAGGTATGCGGGGGCAAGCCCTTTTAAGCATTTAAAAACTAGGCATGCCATCTTAAATTTAACTCTGTCCACCACCATCAACCAGTGGAGGGGTCTCTGCATTGATGATACATGATCCCGTTTCCTCAGGTTTCCAATTACTCTTACCACTGCATTCTGTGCTTTTTGGAGCCTATCCATTTGTTTTTGAGGGATTCCTGCTAAAAAAACTATTGCAGTAGTCCAGGTGGGGGTTAGTCATTGCCCCCACCACAACTGCCCTATCTTCCATCGGGATATACGGAAGAATATTTCATAATGATCGCAGTGCAAAGTGAACTGTTTTCACTTTTGCTCCTACCTGAGTATCACTGTTCAGATTCTCCTGCCACCAGCAGCCCAGGTTTTTCACGCTTTTTGCATATTGCAATTGTACCCCCAGAATCAATGGAGGGGGACTTTGTCTGTCCGATAGCTTTTTATTCTTTGGGACAAACAGTATGATTTCCATTTTCACTGTATTTAGTTGTAAATGGTTATAGTTCATCCATTCATTAAGTTCTTTCATACATTGGTTAATTCTCTCAAAGACATCTTCACTATTCTGGACTTAAAAATATAGTTGCGTGTCATCCACATATGAATGAAATAGCAGACCATACTTCTTAAATATTTTGAAAACATGACGGAAGTACAGATTACAAATAAGAGGGGATAGGGAGGAGCCCTGTGGAACCCCACACTCAAGCTCCACCATTTGTGAGGTGAAGCCATCAAATATGACCCTCTGAGTTCTATCTTTGAGAAATGACTCAAACCATTTCACAACCTTTTCCCAAGCTTTTCCTACCTGCCCAATCCATCGTGCCATTATCTAGTGGTTTACGGTATAAGCGGAGAGATCTAACATCAGTAACACTGTTGATCCCCCCCTATCTGCAACCTCCAGCAGATCATCATGTACAGCCAGCAGAGCCGACTCTGTGCCATGATTTGGGTGAAATCCAGACTGGAGGCTGTCTAATTGTTTCTCTTTGTCTACAAATGCCTGGACTGGGTACAAACCACTTTTTCCAGAATGTTTGTCGGCCACATCAAGTTAGCTATAAATCAGTAATTCTTAATTATCTCTGGGTCTAGGGTAGTTTCCTTTAATAGTTGTTTGCATCAATGCTTTTTTTAGAGCTTTGGGCACTTGGGAGTCTTGTAGTGACTTGTTCATAAAGGTCCTGATAAACGGCGTTAGTTTATTCGCCAAGCGTTTTGCAACATATGCCGGTACTCTCCATAAAGCATCATTAATGGGCTTCAATTGACTCAAAAGATAAAAAAATGTCTTTTCATCCACTATTTGAAACTGGAAGACTGTTTCCCCTTCTTTTATCTTCTCTTGTTTTTTTTTCTTCCTCTACTTTCTCCTTTG
This sequence comes from Ambystoma mexicanum, assembly GCF_040938575.1. Taxonomy (NCBI): domain Eukaryota; kingdom Metazoa; phylum Chordata; class Amphibia; order Caudata; family Ambystomatidae; genus Ambystoma; species Ambystoma mexicanum. The sequence goes on from NC_090923.1 coordinate 693,543,902, forward strand.
ACTTGGGGGGCCTTTCCTTGTTCTATATTTTTTAATATAGTCACTATCCTTTCCTTAAAAAAGAGATTGAATTGTGTCCTCAGAGAAGATTAATTGTATTGAATCATCTTCTCGCTTCCACTGAACTATGGAGGAAGAGAGTGCGAATTCGGATAGGGTCCATACTGGTATTGGACTGGAAAGTCATGAAATGTGTAAAAGGTAATAATAAGTAGTTTGCAATGAAGAGATGAAACAAGGTAGACTTGAAGCCTGGATGGGTAAAAAAAAATAACAAATGACAACACTAATCCTCCCATAAATAGGGTTACTTTTTCAAAGTTTGAAGAACAGGTTAACTCGGAGGATCATGTAGACTGGGACATCAGCCAACAGATAGGCTCTTTGCCAACCCAGGATTCTGTGCAGACTAGTTTGATTCAGGATCCTACCAAAGCAGGCACAGTCAGTATAAAGGACATACTCTGTCATCCAAAAT